>NW_027223338.1:3346206-3405471 GCF_030449975.1 Polyergus mexicanus | reverse complement strand
AAATATTTACAACCAGTTCACGAAAAGATCGCTTCTGGGATCAAATATTTCGGCAATATTTAGAGCGCACATGCAAACCGCATTTGGTATGAAATATACACAACCAGTTCACGAATAGATCGCATATAGATAATATATAACACACATATAGTATGCTGGGATCAGAAAGAGATGGACAGAGAAGAATGGGTAAAGAGAAAGAGGATATGAGTGTAAGTGAGCAAGTGTCTATACAAGTGCCAAAAGTAAGAAAAAAAAGGAAATAGTTGGATCTTTCTCCGTAGCAATACTTTATGCTCACTAATGTTTAGCGACTGATGTGAATTATTAATCGATATATCGTTGTACAGCTATTCCCTCGCTTACTCATTCCTATTCTCTCTCTCTCTCTCTCTCTCTCTCTCTCTCTCTCTCGCTCTCTCTCTCTCTCCCTCTCTCTCTCTCTTTCTTTTTTTTGCCCATGTCTGTCCATTTCTTTATAACAAAAATACTATATGAGTACTAAATACTATGTGCATCATATACATATAATGTGTATGTTCATGTATTGTAGTAATTCTAAATTCTATTTAAAGATTAATTTTATGTTACAATTTTTTTATATACAAATGTCTTTATGTTGTTTTCTATTTAAGAATTGCTTTAAAGATATAATCAAAAAATAAAAAAAGAAATTTGAAATATTACATTTTTATATAATATTACATTATTTTATATTTTTGTGTAAACTGCACGGAAAAAGAATTCAATTATATCTAGCGACATATTAGTATATAGTATACATTAAAACAATTCCTTCTAGAATATATATATATATATATATATATATATATATATATATATGCACATCATGACAAAATCAAAAGAGACAATATGAGCAATATTATATTATTGTGTATGCGACAAAATATGTATGCGACACAGACATCTGTGCTCTATGACGGACCTCAGCTATAATAGTCTTTACTTCTCTTGTTATAAGCTTCTATAAAATTTCCACATAAATTTCCAGAGGTTTCGAGTTTCTTCAGAAGCGCATAATTGAGGAAATAAAATTGTATACAGTAATTCCGTATATATAGGGTGATTCAAAACAACCTAGTGTCCAATGTCGAATCAATTCTAAGACGATTTTTCCTTTGCCAACATTTTTTCTGAGGCTTAGTTTTCAAATTATAAGCCAAAATAGTTAGGGAATTATGGGCCGCATACGCGAGGCAGGGGCGGCCCAACTCACCGTCCGATGCTGGTGATTACGTGGGGTGCTCGCTGCGATCAGCTGTTTGCTACACGCGATGGGTGAGATGATCCAAGAAGATGGTTTGGTGAAAAATTATTTTCAAGTCAAATGTAAAGTGTTATTGAAAAATGCGATTACAAAGAGCGATTTTCAAAATATTTAACTCTCAAGAAGAATTTGAGAAAATCTTCAAAAACTTCTAAACATAGTCAATAATTCTATGACAGACCTCAGCTATAATGGTCTTTACTTCTTTTGTTATGAGCTTCTATAAAATTTCCACATAAATTTCCAGAGGTTTCGAGTTTCTTCAGAAGCGCATAATTGAGGAAATAAAAAGCATTGTAGCTACAATCTCACATACAATTATTGACCACATTTTCAAGCGCTTCAAAATTATACTTGTGAGAATGAAGAAAAGCAGTTTTAAAATAATCATTTGTAAAATTCAACTTTTCAATAATAAATCATATATATGATTTTATTTAGTTTCTTTTTTTTTAATAATTCAAGTTTCTCGCAAAAATACATTTTCGGATCACTCTGTACATCTATAGAGAAATTCTTATAAAAATAATATTGCCAATAATTGCTATAAAATTATTTATGTACACAATGTATACATAAATACACACACACACACGCACACACATATGCACACATAAATAATTGTAAAATAATTTCTCTCTCAGAAAAATAAGAATAGTCCTTTGTTTAGTTTTATATATAATTAAAAATTAATTATATATACATTTTTTATAGTAGTTAGTGCCAGAGGCGGTTTATTCGTGAACTGGCTGCTTTCAAAAAAATTTATACCAGATTCGGTTTGCATGAGCGTTCTGGTTAAAAATATATCCCAGAGGCGATTTACGTGTGCTGGTTATTGTAAAAAATATCCCAGAGGCGATTTACGTGTGCTGGTTATTGTAAAAAATATCCCAGAGGCGATTTACGTGTGCTGGTTATTGTAAAAAATATTCCAGAGGCGATTTACGTGTGCTGGTTATTGTAAAAAGTATTCCAGAGGCAATTTACGTGTGCTGGTTATTGTAGAAAGTATTCCAGAGGCGATTTACGTGTTCTGGTTATTGTAAAAAATATCCCAGAGGCGATTTACGTGTGCTGGTTATTGTAAAAAATATTTCAGAGGCGATTTACGTGTGCTGGTTATTGTAAAAAGTATTCCAAAGGCAATTTACGTGTGCTGGTTATTGTAGAAAGTATTCCAGATGCGATTTACGTGTGCTGGTTGCTTTACAATATTTTGAATCGGATGCGATTTAATAGTTATGTAAGATTAGCAATATAACCGTTATTATATATTATATGTATTGTGCCATTGTATGTATATATGTATATATGTATGTATGTATGTATGTATGTATATATGTATGTATGAATGTGTGTGTGTGTGTGTGTGTGTGTGTATATATATATATATATATATACATATATACACATAAAAGGCACACATATATATATAACAATACATGCACACACACACACATGGCCAAATATTATTCCTCTTGGAAAGATATATGGAAAGGCGCACACACACACACACACACACACACACACAAGTCCATATAAGTAATGTGTGCAATTGTGTTCAAATATGCAATAAAGGCAGACACGTGTCCCCAGTCAGCCAGGTCTGTTCTAACAGATATTGCCAAGTGCTTGCTACAAATTATTGTCAGCAAAAAGGCTACAAATTTGGTACAAGAGTTGTTATTACCGATTAAGCTGGCAGATTGCCGGCAAGAATCAAGCCAAGCTTGCTAACATAACTACACAGCAAATTGAAATCGAGCAAAGCTTGCTGACATGACTGATATCAGATTGTCGGCAAAAACTGAGCAGAATCTAGAGTGCGCAATCTGATGGCAAATTGGCAGCAAAAACCGAACAAAATCTGCAGCTTATTACAAAGTATTATAAAATAATTCAGTCGCTTATCGCTATGCGGCGCGTTATTCATTATCTATACCCGTATTCAAATTCTTGTCATGAGTGTATATAAAGCCTACAAAATGCTAATAATATTATAATATATATATTTCTATCAGTTCAATTTTTGACACAATTCTTATACAGGAAATTCAGATATTGAATTGATTTTTTGCAAATCGGACAGATAATTGTTCGATTTTCACTTATTCAAACAATTTCTGTCCAAAAAGATCTTTAATTTTATAAATTAAGTTATTTGAATTTACCTATATGTTTTAACATATTAATATATGATTTTATATAATGTCTAATTTTCTAATGGTTATTTTATGACCAAAACTTATCATCATTTTGTTACTTAGGGTTAAGGCTTTAAATCTATTTAAATATATACTTTTATATGAATGGCTAAAAGCTGCAGAATTTGTTCGGTTTTTGCTGACAATCTGCTATCAGATTGTCTTGCGCAGATCTTGTTCGATTTTTGCCATCAATTTGACGTCAAATCATGTCAAGCTTTGCTCGGTTTTTGCCATCAATTTGCTGTCAGGTTATGTCAACAAGCTTTGTCACCAAAATACAAGCTTAATGCGGACACAGATGGCACTGGATTTGTTACCAAGTTTTGAGCGAATTTGATGTCAATTTGACAACAATTTGTTATCAAATTGCTTACTGGGTCTATGTTATACTGTTATCTATACGCTTAGATACGCTTATAGATATGCGTGCGAGGCAATAGAGCAGTAGAAATACACGATGTTATCCGATTTCAACATATTGAACACAATTCTCTTTCAAATATGCATAAAACATGCAGAAATATTAATATTGGTAACAGCGGAACTAAAATTATTGATATTATCGATAATTTCGGTCGGTATTATCGATAATTTTAGTTACGCTTAGATGAGGGCGCTAACCCGTCGGAGTTCGGCCGTCGCTCCGGCATCCTCTTAAGAACTTTTTTATTTAACTTATACATTTTTTAATTTTTTCATGTTATCCATCGATCTTTTTCAAGGACATGTCTTCGTAATGAAAATATAACTTCCTTAAAATGAATAAGGCTGGAATATAATGTTGATTTTTTAAACTTTCTCAATCTTATTATATCATCCACTTTTTATATTAAGGATATGCCTTCGTAATGAAAACATGATTTCCTCAAAATATAGGCTGAAACATAATGTTGATTTTTAATCTTTCCTAATCTTTGTATATCGTCCACTCTTTATTTTAAGGCTATCTCTTCGTAACGAAAACATGACTTCCTTAAAATAAAGATTGATATTTAGATTTATTTTAGATTAAACTGTTAAATACATTTATTATCCTGCAATAAATAAAGAAATAATGATTGAGTATCGTTTGAACATGTCTCGATTGGACCCAATATGATTTATACGTGAAAAATCTTAAATACCGGTCACTATCTGTCAATCGTGCATCTCCAGAAAAAAATTTTTAAAGTAAAAAATTAATACATATATAGCAAAAATTTCTATATTATACAGGATGTCCCAAAGCACCTTTGACAACGCTCATGAGCAGGTAGAGCACAGTAAACTGAACACAAAAATCCTGTATCATTTTTTTCTATAACGCTTAATAAAGGAGTTATTATTGAGTAAAGTCTGGCCAATCAGCGCCGACTTTTAGTCGGACGCACGTCGGTGAGCTGCCCTGGTAGTGTGCGCCGCCGTAGCGACGGAGCGCTCAGGCACATCACTAGGCGCACGGCTAAAAATCGGCGCTGATTGGTCAGACTTTATTCCATAATAACTCCTTTAAGCGTTATAGACAAAAATGTTACAGGACTTTTCTGTTCAGTTTACTGTGCTCTACTTGCTCACGAGCGTTGTCAAGGGTGTTTTGGGACATTCTGTATACTTTTCTTTGTGATAAAATCTGCTACTTTCAGATTTATGCAATTGTTTCAACTGTGATTACGATCTTTGTGTTATGTATATTAATGCCAACAAAAATATACATATAAACATATATATAAACTTTTATTACTTATAAAACGTGTTGCATGATTGGAAGATAGTGACCGGTATTTAGGATTTTTCACATATAAATCGCAATAGATTGTGTCCAATCGAGACATGTTCAAACGATATTTAATCATCATTTTTCTATTTATTGCAGGATAACATATATATTTAACAATTTAATATAAAATGAATCTTATATATCAATCTTTTATTTTGAGGAAGTCAAGTTTTCGTTACGAAGACATATGTCCTTAAAATGAAGAGTGAATGATATAAAAAGATTGAGAAAGTTTAAAAAACCAACATTATATTCCAGCCTTATTCATTTTAAGGAAGTTATGTTTTTATTACGGACATCCTTGAAAAAGATCGATGGATAACAAGAAAAAATTAAAAAATGTATAAGTTAAATCAAAAAGTTCTTAAATAAAATTTTTTGTAAACTTGATTTATAGCAAAGAGAGAAAACGTTTTTTAAAAATAAACATTTTTAAATATTCTTTTAGTGAAACTGATATCTGATTTTGCAAATAAAAAAGTTTATTTTATATATAAAAATTTCATATTTTACTTTTATTTTTATATCTGTATTATAAAAAAATTGTTGGTGTTTTATTAGCAAAATCGGATATTAGTATTATTTTTTTCGAAATCTACGTATATATACGTATGTAAATTAAAAATAAAAATATAATATATAAAAATATATAAAAATATAATATATGATATATATTACATTTTATATATTCATATAAAGAATTTAATTATAAACCTATGTTACAATTTATATTAAAATCTTATATACAATTTTATTTCAGAATAAGTTATTGTTTATGTTAAATTAAGTTACTGTTTACTTTTTCTATTACTAATCATGTTTTATATTCCTATAAAATAATTTATTTTATTATATCTGGTTTTATATTATTATACAAAAATATACAATATATTAATATCAATATATTTTTAATGCTATTTATTATTCACTATTATATTATAATTAATAAATAGATAATTTTTGTATTTGTTTTTTTTTTTTGTAAATTGCATTAACAGAATAATGTCAAACAAGGATTGACAATTGTGCTATTTCTCTATCCCGATATGATGCACGAAATATCATCGATATTATAGTAACAAAGCAACAAGTTACCAAGTCTAACAGGCACCCTTGTCTAACATCTTGTGTTCACTCTGTTACCCATTATTCTACTATTATTATTGATCAACATACAATATTTTATTGTACGTATAATTTTAACTATAATTTAAACATATATATGTATATATGTTTATATACACCCAGACAGCACAAGGATGTCCTTAGGATGTCCAAAGGGCATCCAGGACATATATGTAGGATATCCTCAGGATATCCCATTGTAATCCTCAGATCTCCTCTGGATGTCCCGAGGAAGAGTAAATGATAGCCGTATATTAACCTCTGGAGAATCCAGGGAGATCCTATGGAACATCTTAAGGATTTTTATAGGATATGTTAGGGATATTTTTCGTATGTTTCAAGGAGCAAATTTTAAAATTTAAATATAAATTAAAATTATGTTTTGTTATTTACTGCCAATATTAAAAATCTAATATTAAAAATAGTTCACCATTCTTCAATATTTGAGGCTTTCGTGCTGTACATGAATATTTTAGATTTGGCTCCCGGGTTTGAGTTGTGTAATATTTTTTAAACAATCCAATATCTGAATTCCCTATGTTGGGATTGCATCAGAAACTCAACTGATAGAAAATAATTACATTTTTAATTTCCTGTCAGTTGCTTTTTGCAAGCTTTATATAATTCTCATGACCAAATCTCAAATACGAGTTCGCGTGTCGCGTAGCGGTAAACGAACGAACTAGCGGTTGAATACTATTGTTTGTAAAGTTTTTGGAATGTTGCGAACAGTAACATTTCTCATGAAATATTAAATAAATAATAATTTTGGATATATGAAAATGTGCGCATCAAATTCAATTATTAATATTAAACGAAATTAATGTTAACAATTAATTGCATATGTATATGTCCTCTGGAAATCCAAAAGACATCCAATATAATAGACAAGGCAGATATATCCTACAGACATCCAGGAGTTATCCAGTGGACATTTATAGGATATTAATACTTATTATAATACTTAAGATTTCTAAATTATATAAAATAGCCGACACAACTAAAAATAATTATGTATGCATATTAAACTTTTATAAATATATTTATAATAATATCTTAAAACATCCTACAAATGTCCTGAACCGTCCTGGACATATTCAGGATGATCCTGAGGATGTTTTGTGCTGTCTGGGCAAGTATAAAATTCTCAAAAAATAGGCGCCGTTAGTCTTGTTGCATTACTGCTTTCTGTCACGAGAGGTCAGAAAGCATTTTCAGGTTGTATGTCGACCCTAAAGCGATACGTTAGAAGAACAATAAGGACAACACGCGATAGTTGCTCCTTATCTAGATTTATCTCTCAACGATCGCATCCGTGTGCTCAACGTATCGGTGTTGTGCCTTCATGGATACTACACACATACGCGATGAAAGAGAGACAAAGACAGTGCCAACATCCCTCTTTGTCAAGCGATCAGTGTATTACCACTATCGAAAAGATCGAAAAGTGGATATAGCACGGATATGAACCAAATGATCGACAGTTTCGAAAAGTGGATGTGGGTAGTGTTTCTGATAACGTTAGAGCAGCGAGGATGAGGAATGGACGAGAGTAAATAACAGATTAATTTAGAACTGTAACTTTAATGAACGTATGCTTGAAAAAAAACAAAAAGGTTCTCTCTCAACTAACTTGTGTGTTCACATAGAAAAAGAACATGAACAAAAAAACATATAAGAAAGTAAACTCAACATTTAGAACATGGAATATAGAATATATAGAGAGAGATTATACATTGCTCAATCTAACAGTTTCCAATTCCTAAAAATGGATGCACGGCGCTGCTCTACGGCCTTAAAAAAGCGTCCCACAAAAATTGCCGGCATTATCTCTTTCAGGCTTCTCTCTGGTACTACTAGTATTGACAATATCGAAAAGTGGATGTAGCATGGACATGAATTGAGACCGATAGTATCGAAAAGTGGACGTAGCATGGACATGAACCAATTGGTTGTTTTATCATGCCACCGAAAATGGATGTGGCCATGTAGTTTCAAGCGTCTGTAAAATGGACGTAGAGGCGCTGCTGTACGGGACCGAAAGCTATCGTACGAAAAACACTGGGATGGCCGCTCTCACAATCAGGCTTCTCTGTGCCTATACCAGAGAGAAGATATAATAGAGGACGGGAGCTATAGATAATCGTGTAAGTGGAAACATCAGACGATTAAAAAGAGATAGAATCAAATGACCTGGCTGTCATTGTCTATTCGCGCATGCGCAGTTTTTGATATTTAGTATTAGCAGAGCGGACTTGGAGAATTGGAGAGGACAGAGGAGAGAGTTTGACAGAAAACCTTGGAAATAATTAAAATCTCTCTAGAAATATATAATAAAGATTTTTGTGAACAATATATTTTTTGTATTACTTTATTATTTGAATCATATGCAAATCGTTTATTGAATTTAATTATATATTTTACTTGTACAATAATATAAACAAAATTTTTGTGATTTCTTTAAAGATTAAAATATATCGAAATTGATAATTTGATCATTAAGAAACTAATTTATTTTTAAAATAATTTATGAATGTAAATTAAAATTTACGTTTATTAACACTTAAAATTATAATTATTACATTTATTTATGATTTAATTTTTGTCTACTTATATATTGCAAAATACGTTTTTTAATCAATTTTAACTGATTTTCTGTCATAACAAAACATTTATTAGATTTTTAAAAATCTATTAATTTTCTTTAAAATATAACTTTATAATATTTTTTACTATGCTAATGTACTCCCGGACTCTGTATGCTCTACTCTGCGCATGCGCTAACAGACAAGGACAGCCAGGTCACTTGATTCTATCTCTTTCTAAAGCGTCGTCTACAATACGTGGAGTAAGCCTGGCGTAAGAAGTAAGAGTAGGTGTAAGAGGGCTACTTCCGGTTTAAGTGAGCTGGAGTAAGGGCGTAAAGGAAATAAATTATTTTTATTTCCTACTTCTACTACAGCTCTTTACGCTACGCTCGGCCAATCACAGCGCAGGAGGAAAATGGTCACTCGAGAAGTACTGCTTGGTTAGGTTAGGTTTCGTTACGTTTACTCTATCGTATTGTGGACGGAGCCCGCGTAAGCAGCTTATGCCAAAAATCTTATTCCTACTCCTACTCTCTTACTTCTACTCTTACTCATATTGTAGACGGGCCTTAATCGTCTGATGTTTCCACTTACACGATTACCTAGGTCTGTTCTTTACAGCTGAACGGGCTGCACCAGTTCAGAGCCCATCCTTCTTCTTCCAATGGGGACAGAAAAAGATAAACTCTGAACCAGTGCAGCTAGTTCAGCTGCAAAGAACAGACCCTATGGCTTCCGTCCTCTATTATATCTTCTCTCTATAGAACAAGAAGAAGAAGAAGAAGAAGAAGAAGAAGAAGAAGAAGAAGAATTCTTTTCGGAAAGTCTCCCAGCCATATCAGAGAAAAAAAAGAATTGATATATTGTGAAGATGATAGAAACTTTAGACAGGAAATTACTTTATAATACTGTATTATCACAAACGTTTTCTCCTAATGGAAATTATCTTCTGGCTGGCAATATTTATGGAGACGTGTCAATATTTGAGTAATTCTTTTTTGACATATATAACAGAATATATTATTAATATAAAAATAATACAATAATTATTTATATATATACATATATTTTATTTTTATAAAATTAAATAAACAATTTAATATTTGATTAATAAACATTTATAATATAAATTTTTAGTTTATCAAAGACCTTAGGTACCAACAAGATAGAGGAGAATGAATTACCAGGACCTAATTATCGTTTTGCTGCGCATCCAGAACAGGAAATTGCGTGTATGCTCTCCATCGAAAATTTCCTTGTAACGGGAACACATGGTGAAATATCAGGATGGGATTGGAAGACAATTACCTCGAATAAAAGTTCTAAGAGTAAAGCTTCTTGGAACGTACAAATTCCTGCTAATAAGTAAGCAAAAGTGAAAGAAACAAATTAAAGTGAAATATATATTATAGTTATCGATGTTAAATAAATTATATTTCTAAATCATAATTACAAATGATACCAAAAATGTGCATTGTTCTATTATTAATAGAAACATAAATATATAATATATCATAGTTAATAATACATAATAAATTTTTACTGTCAACTACTATTATTATAAAATTATTGTAAACTTATTGTATAATTAATTATTAATGTGTACATACATGTACACACACATATACACTTACACACAGTACTGCTCAAAAGTATTTGTCTATTTAAAACAATCGTTCTATAAAAGTTAGAAACATTTAAAACAATGTAGTAATCATGTGAAAAGTATTTATTTATGTTTATGTATATAATTACCAAAACAGTATGTGCACAGTAATGCTTAAAACTAAATTTTTCCTTCATCTATTTGTCCGCCTTTATTTTTGATTATAGCGTTATAAAGCGAAAATGAACAGTGAAATGTTAACAGATAACTGAAGAATATTATGAATGCTTATGACACGGCATAGACCGATTAAACAATAGAAGTTCTGGTGAATGTTGTCTCTAGGCGAATTCGAAGGAATGAGTTGTTTTATAATGTTTTATATTTATATATCAGTGATAATCAAAATATTATTTCAAAACACTGCCTTATATAACGACGATATATGTGTACATAAAGAAAATATAGGTAAAATGCCAGCTAAGACTTTTATATAAAAATTATCCACGAATCCGATGGTAGGCGAATACTTTTGAACGGTAGTATATATATATATTTGTTTTTTTATTGTAAACAATAAGTTCATCAAATACAAATTATTAATAAAAATTAGATAATTAGAATTATAAATATTAAATCACACATACACACACAGATATAAAATATATATATATATATATACATTTATTTATAAATGTAGCTTATATATAATATTTATATGTAAAATCAATGTAATTTATTTTAACTATTGGCCTGCTTTTTTTTTCAGGGATAGTTATGATAAACCAGACATAAATTACATGGCATATTCAAAAGCAAATCATTTACTGTACGCTGGTTGTGGCGATAATAATATATATGTTATAAACTTGGATGACGGAAGAATTTTGAGAAGCATGCAAGGCCACACTGATTATATACATTGCCTTGCTATAATGTAATTATCATTTATCTATACCTAATAAGTCGCAGAAAAATATATAATATACTGTGTTTTTAAATAATTTAGAAGAATTTTATCAATTTCAGGGATAATCAGCTTGCATCCTGCAGTGAGGATGGTTCTGTGAGATTATGGGATTTGCGTAAGAAGGAGAATACTAGCATATTAACGCCCCATTTAGTAGATAAAGTTGCTCGACCGCGATTTGGAAAATGGATCGGTGCTGTTGATTTTACGGAAGATTGGTTGGTATGTAATGATAAAAAATAAGAAAAAATATTTACATACATATATGTAAAATCTTTTAAATTGAATATTTGTGCGAAACAAAAATTTAGTTTGATTTCTAATTGTGAAAATATTTAATACTCTTAATTGAGAAATTGTAAAATATAAGTAAAATTATAAAATATAGATATATAATTGATAGAGAATCAAAATGTAACTATAATTGAAGGCAAATTTTTATTAGATAAAGATCAATAACTATATAATTACAGAATATAAATAAAAAAGAAATTAAAAAAAGGAGAAGCATTATTTAAAATAAGTAATTAAATGTAATTAAGAAGAGATAAACAATTGTAGTCAATATTCTTTATATTCTTTGCAATGCTTTGCATATACATCAATTTAAAATTGTAATTCTTATACTAATTATTCATTTAATTCTAGCTATGTGGCGGTGGGCCTAGTTTATCGTTGTGGCATATGCGAACGATGGAGGCAGCGACAATTTTTGATTTGGCTGATCAAGGGATACATGTGGCGGAGATCTATGAGGAACGCGTGATTGCCAGTGGTGCAGCCGCTTATGTTTATCACATGACTTATCAGGGTGAGATCCTGGCCAAAGTACCAACATCAAGTCTTACTGTATATAGTATAGTACATCAAGAAACACCATATAAGGTGCTCTGTGTAGCTGGTTCTTCGAATTGTATCGATATCAGTACGAATTTTAATTATCGCGAAATGATGCTTAAATTTGCATAATATTTAGAATACTACAAAATTTTTTGATATTGCATAAAGGTTTTAATTTCTTGTCGATTAATGGATGGAATAACAGGTGTAATTAATACTAGAAATGTTTTTTGTTTGTAATAAATATATTAATAAAATATACATATATTTTTTATGTGATACAATTCTTCTTTTGTACAAATATATACAAAGGATATTTGCTCGATTTTTTTTCCGCGGCAAAATTAATTTATTGGTTTATTTGTTCCTTTGATAAAGCTTTTTATATTTCTGTCTTTCCTTCTTGCTTTCTCCAAATCCAGAAATGAAAAAAATCAAAACGAACTAGATGTATAGATTTGGAGAAACTCCAAATCCATACATCTAATTTGTTTTGATTTTTACATTTAAATACATATTGTACAAGAAAGTACAAAGAACAATGTAAATATGATTTGATTAAATTTGGAAATATTAATTGAAGCATACATAATTTCGTTTAAATTTGCATGATTAATTTTAACACATTGACGAATCATCTTGCAATTTAAACACACACAGTTCTAAATATAAATTAAATTACTTTTGTGAATAAAATGTAATCCCATAAATAACATTTTCTCCATCATGATGTACATCGAGAAATATATTAGAAAAAAAAGAGAGAAATTAGATTATATTGCAAAACTTGAACTAATATTACATTTTCAAAATAGTAACTTCATAATCCTCAAATAATTATTTTAGCAATTAATGATTGATATTTTGTATCCTTTCTTCAACTCTAAATTACAATTAGGATATTTTTATTTTATTTTTATTAGAGCACAATACATTACATCATTAAAATTTTAAATTAAATAAAGACGAGCAAAAATCAATATTGAAAAATATAAATTTAACAATAAAAATAATGATTTGACAATAAATATTCTAGATTGATTGGGCGCAAAATTTTATTTATTTATGCATGCACAATGTGATAAATATGATATGCTGATGAAAGAGTGTAAAAAGAAGAAAAAAAGTAATAAATAAAAACAAATTAATTGATAAAGTGGTGCAAAAAAAATGATGAAAACAAAATTACGAAAATGTAGTAAATATAAAAAATTTAAGAATTTATAAATATATTTTATAATGAGTTATGATAACATTTTTTCTAATTGTCACATGTAACTTATATAAAACATTTAATATTTTTGCAAGCGCTCCTAATTTAACTTATTATTTCTTATAAATTTTAAAACATTTTATACTTTGATAATTGATAAGAAAGTATTAATATTTTTTATTAAACTTTATATTTTTTAAATATATATAGAGTGTATCTGAAATGATGTACTAAACTTTAGGAGTATATTCTAGACGTCAAAATAAGACTTTTTTCTTCTTATGAACATGGGTCCGCACATGAACCCTCCTCTGAGCTAGAGGATCCTAAAGTTTGGGGAAAAAATTAAAAACTGGCTGTATTTCAGAAAAAATGGCAGAAAGTTAAAATTTGGTATAGTCCAGTAAATTATGAAGTAAAGTAAGCCACTAAGAAATGAAAAAATAAAAACGTATATTATGAAAACATTAATTTGCCAAGCTGGCAGTTTCGAAGACTTTTTCAGTTTTTAAGTCTCCTGAGTAGTCGCCGCAGCTATATTGGAATGATGACGTCAGAAGCAAGAAATGACACGCTGAGAATTCTTGCGTGCCATTTTTAAAAAACAAGACTACAGATCGCTTTAGTATACTCGTAAAATTGTCCGAAAACTAAGCTTTTCCTTTGACAAGTAATAAATAACTGTAAAATGAGTGTCAAAGTAAGCCTAGTCATACATACGGGAAAACATGCGTGACATAAGAAGTGGAAAATGTTCTTTTTACATAATACTTAACTTGCTAAGCTTAGTTTTCGGACAATTTTATAAGTTTTACAAATACGTTACACATCACAGCATTAGCATAAAGTGAATAATTACAAAATGGCACGCAAGAATAATTTGGGCTGCCAAAACGTCACTTTTCACGTCTCATAGTTCATCGATTTGCAACGTGAGGCGCTGTATAAAAATTCTGACATATGGGTAACACGCTGGTAACTTGTAGCTAACACGTAACATATATATATAGTATATATCTTTTATATATCTATTATATAGTGTAGTACTCTATTAGAAAAATACTTGAGCAAAGGAAGGGCGCAATGCTCAGCCATTTCCAAAAAAATTTGATTTTAATATTTAAATAATATATTTTCTTATATACAACTCCGTTAGGTCGATTATCGAGAAGGCGACGTAGCTCGGGCATTAAAGCGAGTGACTACCATGCATCAGACTCGGGTTCAATTCTTGTCCCTGGCACTTTTTTTCTCATTCTTTTTTATACAATTTAGCAACGAATATTTATTCATGTAAAATAAAATTAATTAAATCAAATTTTTTTTAATTTGCACTTTCGGAAGGCAATTTTCTTTTAATTTATTCACGAAACTGGGCATAATTTTTGTTAAACTTATTTTATTATTTTATACATTCTATCCGATATAAAATGAAGTAAATAAAACGCCACTATTTGAACATAATTATAATTTAATACAAAATTACAACAAGTAATTACGACAAAAGTATATCATCCGAATAATTGTAACCGATCTGTAGAGAATGTTGATGTTAGTGATAATAAGGATGAATAAGTTTTGACACATTTGTTTGTAATTTTGTATTAAATTATAACTATGTTCAAATAGTGGCGTTTTATTTGCTTCATTTTATATCGAGTAGAATGCATAAAATAATAAGATTGTAAGTTTAACAAAAATTATGCCCAGTTTCGTGAATAAATTAAAAGAAAATTGCCTTCCAAAAGTGCAAATTAAAAAAAATTTAATTTAATTAACTTTATTTTACATGAATAAATATTCGTTGTTAGATTGTATGAAAAAAGAATGAGAAAAAGAGTGGCAGGGACAAGAATTGAACCCGGGTTGGATGCGTGATAGTCACGTGCTTAATGCCCGAACTACACCGCCTTTTCGCTAATTGATATAACGGAGCCAGATATATGGAAAGCCATATTATTTAAATCATTTTCTTGGAAATGGCTGAGCATTGCGCTCTATCCCTATGCTCAAGTATTCTTCTAATAGAGTACTACACTATAAAAGCCTTTTTCAATTCGGTGATCCTAACGTCGCGTCCTCCCCTGCTAGTCGCAGGAACGTGCGCATCATAAATATAATAGCACAATACTCTAGTTCTCTAGTAGTAGAGGTTCTTATTAAAATTTTCTATTCAATATTTTATTTTATATTAATAATAAAAATAATTATTATTCTATTATTAATTACATATATGTACGTTCGATAACAATTCAAAATATTTATGTTTTATGGTTATCAAAGTATTGTGCTATCACATTTGTGATATGCACGTTCTTGAGACTAAGTGATGCGCTCCTTATAGTTACGATTTACGATGCGGTGATGCGTTGCTAAGGAGCGAGGGATAAGAGGGGAGCAGCGAGCAGTAGGCGTGAGCTAAAAAATCCAGCCGAAAGTTACATATAAATCCCAGTTCACTTATATTAGTGCTGCTGGGATTTACTTGCACATTTCGGCCCGATTCTGTGGCTCACGCCTATTGCCCCCCACTCACCGCTCGTGCGTTAGCAACGAGTCGCCAGATATGCGTAACTAAGGACCGCGACGCTTCGTCTCAGAAGCGTTTATATGTAAGAATGCCCAAATATAATAATAAGACAATACTTTTCTAAATACAGCGCGAAAATTCTTAAAATTAAAAGTTTTTCTTCAATATTTTATAATTCATTGATATAAAAACTTTTAATTATAGAAAAGTATTGTCTTATTATTATATTTGGGCATTCTCATATACGGACGCTCCTGAGACAAAGCGTCGCGTTCCTTCCCAGTAAGCAATTTGATAACAAATTGTTGCCAAATTGGCATCAAATTCGCTCAAAACTTGGTAACAAATCCAGTGCCATCTGTGTCCGCATTAAGCTTGTGTTTTGGTGACAAAGCTTGTTGACATAACCTGACAGCAAATTGACGGCAAAAACCGAGCAAAGCTTGATATGATTTGACGTCAAATTGATGGCAAAAATCGAGCAAGATCTGCGCAATACAATCTGATAGCTGATTGTCAGCAAAAACCGAACAAATTCTGCAGCTTTTGGCCATTCATATAAAAGTATATATTTAAATAGAATTAAAGCCTTAACCCTAAGTAACAAAATGATGATAAGTTTTGGTCATAAAATGACCATTAGATAATTAGACATTATATAAAATCATATATTAATATGTTAAAACATATAGGTAAATTCAAATAACTTAATTTATAAAATTAAAGATCTTTTTGGACAGAAATTGTTTGAATAAGTGAAAATCAAACAATTATCTGTCTAATTTGCAAAAAATCAATTCAATATCTGAATTTCCTGTATAAGAATTGTGTCAAAAATTGAACTGATAGAAATATATATATTATAATATTATTAGCATTTTGTAGGCTTTATATACACTCATGACAAGAATTTGAATACGGGTATAGATAATGAATAACGCGCCGCATAGCGATAAGCGACTGAACTATTTTATAACACTTTGTAATAAGCTGCAGATTTTGTTCGGTTTTTGCTGCCAATTTGCCATCAGATTGCGCACTCTAGATCCTGCTCAGTTTTTGCCGACAATCTGATGTCAGTCATGTCAGCAGCTTTGCTCGGTTTCTGCCGCCAATTTGCTGTGTAGTTATGTTAGCAAGTTTTGCTTGATTCTTGCCGGCAATCTGCCAGCTTAATCGGTAATAACAACTCTTGTACCAAATTTGTAGCCTTTTTGCTGACAATAATTTGTAGCAAGCACTTAGCAATATCTGTTAGAACAGACCTGGCTGACTGGGTTAGTTACGCGTATCTGGCGACTCGTTGCTAACGCACGAGCGGTGAGTGGAGGGCAATAGGCGTGAGTCACGAAATCTGGCCAAAATGTGCAAGTAAATCTCAGCATTGACTTATATGATAAGTCGTTGAACAGGGTTCTTATTTCTACCGCAGCATCTTTATTCCTATGTCGCCACCGTCAACTCGGAGTTTCACGGTGACTACTCAGGAGCCTTAAATGATTTTACTGTTATTTACAAAAAATGCTAAAAATGGGCGCCGTTGGCTGCGATGCAAGCTTCTATCCTGCGACTCATGGATTGCCGTACCCTTCCAAAAATTGCGAGTGTTTGGTCAGTTTCACACATTTTCGAATTTTAGCTCGGAGGGGGGTTCATCTGCAGATCCATGTTCATAAGAAAAAAGTCTTATTTTGACCTCTAGAATACGCTCCTAAAGTTTAGTGCATCATTTCAGATACACCCTGTATACAGTGTGTCCCAGACCATTCGTACAGCCCTTTTAAAATGAAAATAAATGACTTTTATCAAAAATCGCGAACATTTTTTAAATAAATCGGATATGCTCTATCGAATGATGACCTTGACCTTGAACTTGACCTTGAGGGTCAATTGAAGGTCAACTTTGATTTTTTAAATGGAAATTTTCTTTTTTATTGCATATTCTTGTAGCTAATCTCGAAAGCTTTTTAAAACATTATAAAAAGTATTTTTTCATTAAGTACTTTTTGAGTTATTTTATACCTTAATCTGACATATTTTGATATAAAAAATAAAATATCTTGTAAAATATTTAGTTTTCGGTAATCTTACCGTAATACTTTTATGTACAGAATAATGAGACAAATCAATTAGTGTAAAAAAGACAAATAATTGTTTAAAAAGATACATTATAAATAATTACATACTTTATCTTAAAAACAATTTTTTTTTTATACTAATTGATTTGTCTCATTATTCTGTATATAAAAGTATTATGATAAGATTATCGAAAACTAAATATTTTACGAGATATTTATGTTTTTTATATCAAAATATGTCAGATTAAGGTATAGAATAACTCAAAAGTACTTATTGTTAATGAAACAATACTTTATTATAGTGTTTTAAAAAGCTCTCGAGATAAGCTACAAGAATATGCAACAAAAAATGGGGATTCTATTTAACCGTTTTAGTGCCACGCAGCGCGATCGCGCTGTTCGCGTACTGTGGTGAACTGTGTCGCGCTGTTTGGTCACTTCGTCAATTCGCAACGCGCTCGGTTCCGAATGTATCTCGTCGCGAGTCTGTCAGAGTTTCCTCTCGTAATTACTAATTTTCTTCCAAATAATCGTAAACAACCTGCATAATTAGCAGTCTTTCTTAAAAAAAAAGAGCAGCGCGATCGCGTCGATCGGCATTACTCGCAAACAAATGAAGGAAGCGCTATCGCGCTTCATGGCACAATCCGACACGGATTTTTAGAAACCCCTGGCACTAAAACGGTTAAAAAATCAAAGTTGATCTTCAATTGACCCTCAAGATCAAGTTCAAGGTCAAGGTCACCATTCGATAGAGCATACCCGATTTACTTAAAAAAATGTTCGCAATTTTTTATAAAAGCCATTTATTTTCATTTTAAAAGGGGTGTATGGGTGATCAGGGACACCCTATATACACACACATACACACTCAAAATAAATATTAAAAATGTAATTTTGTTTTAAAATTACAATTAAAAATATAGAAGATATTAAAAATTTATTTATTATACTAAATTACAATTATATTCCAAAAAGGATTAAAATTCTTTATATTATATGTTATGTGGAATGATTTATTAATGAATAATAATTTGGTAATTGCGGTAATTATTGCAAAAATATACATGCTATTTCGAGAATACGATATTTGTATACGTGCACACACACACATGCGCGCGCGCATACACACACACACGTACGCACGCATCACACGCACCCATACGCACGCACGCATACGCACGCACGCATACGCACGCACGCATACGCACGCACGCATACGCACGCACGCATGCGCGCACGCACGCATGCACACACGCACGCACCGCACGCACCGCACGCACGCAGGCACGCACGCATCGCACGCACACGTCTTTTGTGAATTTCATGAACAAAGACTGTCCGTTATTGTTAAATAAATCTTATTTGACAAAAAAAATTATCAAAAAAAGCCGTGACCAGCGACAATAGCAGGGATGAATCCCTCTCTGCCATCTCTAGAACGTACCCAGAACCAGTTGCTTATGTGGTCACTCAACAAAGCGACTACATCGCCCTTGGAGACGGTCAGAGCATTCGCAGATCCTGCCTCGTAATCGCTTTTGATAAGTAGTAATGTGTGCCGGGATCCCTTGGTGCGTGCGCTTACTGCCGCCCTCAGATACAACCGATCAACACTGCGCTCACCGCACGCTGACACTGCGTCTCTTGTACATCGTCTGACCCTACCGCTTTGACGTCCACTGCTTGCCCCACATTCCGATCTGGTGTCTCGTAACTTCTCTGTATCTGTCATATTTCCTTAAAAAAATAAAAAAGCAAATGAGGAAAGTTGGAAAATTTTATTGATAAATCAAATATTTTAAATCTCTATGTGATCTTGGATAGAATTATGAATCAAATAAAAGATATATAAACTAATTTTATTACTATTACTATATAAATTATACACAATTATGACTGAATTATAAAGTGGCTTGTGATGTATAATCTAATTTAAAATACATATATATACAAGGTGTCCTAGACCACCCGTACACCCCTTTTCTTTCAAGAATTAAACATTTTAGAGAAAAACGTTTTGAACAAAAATTGTATGATTTTGAGGAACATAAGATGATGTCATTGGTTTGACCATGAATGGCATCGTTAAGGTCAAGTCAAGGATACCTTTAATTTCTTAAATGGAAACCCCTATTTTTTATTGCATATTCTTGTAGCTTATCTAGAGAACTTTTCAAAACACTATAATGAAATATTTTTTCATAAAGTACTTTTTTCATCAAGTACTTTTTGGGTTATTTTATATTTTAATCTGACATATTTTGATATAAAAAATAAAATATCTTGTAAAATATTCAGTTTTCGATCATCTTACCGTAATACTTTTATGTACAGAATAACGAGACAAATCAATTAGTATAAAAAAATAATTGTTTTTAAGAAAATTATTTACAATGTATTTTTTAAAAATAATTATTTGTAGAGAATAATGAGACAAATCAATTAATGCAAAGAAAGACAAATAATTGTCTATCTAGTCTTTTAGTTTAAAAGATAAAAGGGGGTAGCTACTTTTGGTGGGACACCAAAATATATATATATATATATATATATATATATATATATACAGGGTGTCCCACCAAAAGTAGCCTATGATCGAGAGAAAGAAGATATTAGAAATTGCGATAATGTTAGTGCGTACATGTATATTACTTTCTCACGCATGAATTAAAGTTTGGTAATTTATCAATTAATTATTGTATATAAAGCAGTAAAAATATATTGTGATATTGTCTCATTTTAATATATGGAACACAATGCAAAAGATTACGTTTTCTATTATGTATGTTTGAAATAATTATGTTAGTAATGGCGGAACTAAAAATATCGGCATTATCGACCTTTTTAGTTACGTTTAGATGAGGGCGCTAAACCGTCGGGCTTCGTCCGTCGGTTTAGGATCC
The DNA here is from genome assembly GCF_030449975.1 of Polyergus mexicanus. Taxonomy (NCBI): domain Eukaryota; kingdom Metazoa; phylum Arthropoda; class Insecta; order Hymenoptera; family Formicidae; genus Polyergus; species Polyergus mexicanus. The sequence continues at coordinate 3,384,361 of NW_027223338.1, read as the reverse complement.
CCTTAAATGGAACGGGCCTATGACGGCCAGCCAATCAGCAAGCGGAACGTCATTATCGCTTCTCTGATTATATAGGACTCTACTATTTATGTCTTACTCCTAATGTTTTTCTATATAGCCCTAATAGATGAGTTAGAAGTTGATCATAACACAGGGCAGAAAGTGAAAAAGTAGATGTCGCCCGCGATATTTCAAGTCGATAAAACTCATATATTAATATGTAAAATATTTACATTATATCATATATTTCATTTTTCATGAGCGTATATAAAGCCTGCAAAATACGGCTAATAACATTGTAATTATTTTTATCAATTCAATCTCTGATACGATTCCCGTACCAGGAAATTCAGATATTGAACTGATTTTTGGAAAATCGAACAGATAATATCCGATTTTAATTTATTCGGACAATTTCTATCCGAATAAGTGAAAATCGTTTGTTATTATTTGCTTAAAATATAAAACAGAAATTAACTTCTATATAAATAAAATCTTTAATTTTATAAACTAATTTATTTAAATTTACCTATAATATATATCACATTAATATGTGTTATATTACTATTGCAATTGGTCTTGCTGCCAAACAAACGTCAAAAGATGATGTCCCGTGGATGTGACATATTGACATAATTTTCGAGTCTCATGAGACCTAACTTAGGATGTTTAATTGGTCATTTTGTGACCAAAATTTACTGTCATTGTGACGTCAGTTTGCTACTTGGATGAACTATTACATAACTGTAACAATCATATAACATTTTAGTAACATGTTAATATTCCTGTTATATAACTGCAATTTTGTATGAGTGGGAAATTACAATTAACATGAATGTTACATGTAACAAATACGTTATATTACTTGTTACATTCCGTTTCATTATGGCAATGTTACAGTTATGTATCTGTGTTTGCTGGGAACAGGACTTTATTTGGACGATCATAGGATGTCTTCAAAATTACGTCTTTGGCTAATCTAAAAAATGAGGTCTTTTAAACGTCAATTATTAGTCGCCGACATTATAGACCAAAAATAAATGTCATTATGTCGTCTTTTAACGTTACTCTGTTACTTGGGCTATTGCATTATACATATATTACACACATGTTACATAGCAGTTATATTCTAGTGTTATATTGCATAAATAAAAGACAGTTATATAATCTCAATATAAATTAGGTATAACAAATGTTACATTAAATGTTACTCCCATGTTACATAGCAGTTATATTCTGATGTTATATTGCATAAATAAGAGACAGTTATATAATCCCAATATAAATTAGGCATAACAACTGTTACATTACATGTTTTTTATTCCCATATTATATAGCAGTTATATTCTGTGTTTGTTGGGAAGTGATTACATGGAGCAAATTTATTCATACCTCCGGGCGTGTTTGCAAGGCGCAAATGTTAATGTCTATCACCATTTTTTTTGTTTTATCAAAGTTTATCTTGTAGCACATAGTCCCTGGTTATTAATTGTTTGTGAAGTCCTTGTGTTGTTCGTAGATAAATTTGAACTTCATGTTGGTCAAAACTTGTCATCTTGTATTGGATTGTCAAATTAATATCAATATTCCACAAAATTATTGTTTTTATGTAAACCGAATATTACAATTCAAATGTATATTACTTACAAAATGTATAGTTTATAATTTTATCGATCAAGAGATTATTTTTTCAGTTTTAGATGTTAGCTAACTTTGTCATGAACTTGAAATGCGAAATAACAGCGTCGTGTAGTGCTTACATATAAAGAATCTGTCAAATGTTGATTGCGCAGGCGTTAACATAAATATCCCATACAGCACAGAACATTGCAATTACATTGCAGTAATGTTACGGTAAAAGTGCATAATAACGGACCCAGCTCCAATAACCTTGACCTTGACATATGTTGTCAAGGTCATGACTCTGAGTAACCTCCAAAAGGTTTTAGCCGTCGCTCGTTTTTTATTAAAAAATTATTAACAAAAAAAGTTTGAAAAATATAGCAGTTATTTTGAGTATTGAAAGGCATAAATGACTAATAGTATATGTGGAAATAGTATATGTATGAACGATTTCTCGCTTTTCCTACACAAAAATTGTAGGATAGACCTCGCTTCGCGTTGTAAAGTATATACGTGGATGCAGTGGGTTCCGCCCCTCCCCCCCTACGGGGGGGCTCCACTTCCGGAAGATATAACCTAACCGAAACCAAATTTTAGTTTTAAATCAGAAATATGTTTGGGTTAGGTTATATCTTCCGGAAGTGGAGCCCCCCTATAGGGGGGGGGGGGAGGGCGGAACCCACTGCGTTCACGCATACACTTTTCCATCCATACAAGAATTGTGGGGTGGATATATTTAAGGAAAGTTTATAACTTTAGAAATTAATAATACATTTTTATATATATAATGAAAAAAGTTAATAAATTTAGATACATTAGTAAAGTATAGACAAAGATAGTAAAGACAAAAAAATAGATACATTAGTAAAGACACAGTAAATAGACAGTATGTTATAATATGAATACGGTAGGTAGGAATGCAATGTGCTAAAGTACACTGTATTAAATGTACATGATATCAGAAAAATTACATTTTATTTAGTTAACCTTTTTGTTAATAACTTTTTAATAAAAAACGAGCGACGGCTAAAACCTTTTGGAGGTTACTCATGACCTTGACAACCCAGTCAGCCAGGTCTGTTCTAACAGATATTGCCAAGTGCTTGCTACAAATTATTGTCAGCAAAAAGGCTACAAATTTGGTACAAAAGTTGTTATTACCGATTAAGCTGGCAGATTGCCTGCAAGAATCAAGCAAAGCTTGCTAACATAACTACACAGCAAATTGGCGGCAGAAACCGAGCAAAGCTTGCTGACATGATTGACATCAGATTGTCGGCAAAAACTGAGCAGGATCTAGAGTGCGCAATCTGATGGCAAATTGGCAGCAAAAACCGAACAAAATCTGCAGCTTATTACAAAGTATTATAAAATAGTTCAGTCGCTTATCGCTATGCGGCGCGTTATCCATTATCTATACCCGTATTCAAATTCTTGTCACGAGTGTATATAAAGCCTACAAAATGCTAATAATATTATAATATATATATTTCTATCAGTTCAATTTTTGACACAATTCTTATACAGGAAATTCAGATATTGAATTGATTTTTTGCAAATTCGACAGATAATTGTTCGATTTTCACTTATTCAAACAATTTCTGTCCAAAAAGATCTTTAATTTTATAAATTAAGTTACTTGAATTTACCTATATGTTTTAACATATTAACATATGATTTTATATAATGTCTAATTATCTAATGGTCATTTTATGACCAAAACTTATCATCATTTTGTTATTTAGGGTTAAGGCTTTAAATCTATTTAAATATATACTTTTATATGAATGGCCAAAAGCTGCAGAATTTGTTCGGTTTTTGCTGACAATCTGCTATCAGATTGTCTTGCGCAGATCTTGGTCGATTTTTGCCATCAATTTGACGTCAAATCATGTCAAGCTTTGCTCGGTTTTTGCCGTCAATTTGCTGTCAGGTTATGTCAACAAGCTTTGTCACCAAAACACAAGCTTAATGCGGACACAGATGGCACTGGATTTGTTACCAAGTTTTGAGCGAATTTGATGCCAATTTGGCAACAATTTGTTATCAAATTGCTTACTGGGAACATATGTCTAGGTCGAGGTCATTGGAGCTGGGTCCGTTATTATACACTTTTACCGAATGTTACAGCAACATTCCAAAAGCATTACAAAAAACAGTTTTTGGTCGCTAGTTCGTTCGTCTACCGCTATGTGGCGCGCATTGCATTATCTAACTTGCATTTAAATTTCAGTCACGATAATTATATAAAACTTGCAAAAAGCGGATAATAACATTAAAGACATAACTATTTTTATTAGTTTAATTTATTTGATGCGATCTCAACACAGGGAATTCAGATATTGAACTGATTATTCAGAAATCGGACAAATAAATATCCGAAAAATTAAAATTATCCGTTTATTGTTTACTTAAAATGTAAAATAGAGTCTAATATCTATATAAATAAAATTTTAACCTTTATGAATTAAATTATTTAATAATTTTCAATTTCTTAAACTTATAAATAATTTATAAAAGTAATGTTAATTAGATAACAGAAAATTGTTTAATAATTTCCAGTTGTTGTTAAGTTAGAACCTTTAATTAAAATCCATGCATAATATTTACTAATTTAATTTAAATTTTTGATTAAATAAAATTCTGGTTATTAAATATTTGTGTCTCCCCTCCTTTGAACTTTCTTTCTCCTTCGCGAGTCCATAAGTTTGATTAGCCAAGATATTGAATACTGTCAAGATTGCCATTCACGCTTATTGTTAAACTCGAGCAATCCTTTCTCCTTCGCGAGTCCATAAATTTAATTAGCCAAGATCTTAAATACTGTCAAGATTGGCATTCACGCTTATTGTTAGACTCGAGCAATCCTTTCTCTCTTGCGAGTCCATAAGTTTGATTAGCCGAGATCTTGAATACTGTCATGATTGGCATTTATACTTATAGTTAGACTTAAGCAATCCTTCCTCTTTCACGGTTTCCTAAATGTGATTAGCCAGGATCCTGGCGTAATAGCATGATTGGCATTCATACTTAGCTGCCAGGCCCAGAAGGAAAGCTTCTCTCCTTACTTCCATAATAATTCTCTCTCTATATCGTTTTATTCCCCCTCTTTCTCAAAAAGAAATATATATATTACATGTAATTGAGATCTTTAAGAGTTTTCTCCATTTTTCTTTATCAATTTATTTTCATTATCAAACTGTTTTCTTTAACTAAGTATCAATATCTCCGTTAACTCTTGCGTGTGTTCCTAGTGGAAACAACCCCGACAAAGTACTCGAAGTGTAGAGCGAAACACATTCGCAACCGGGAAAATAAAAAGATCCGGAAACTATTGGCTCGGGCGTCCGCGGATTCCACCTTTACTATTGATTACAATAAGTTAAATTTAGATGAATGTTCCTTTAAATTAAGAGTCCAGCGTTTAATTAACACACCAACACACAATACACACCCGTGTCCCCCTAGTTCTTCTTTTGATTATTCATCTCCTTCTTACTTCACCGTCTCTTCCCCCAAGCGTTTTAATTCACCTTCTCTCGAACCTCAACCCTCGCGAATTCCCACTCCCCCTCCTCCTTCTGACAGTCCACCTATCCTTTCCGAACAATCTCAACCTTCGAGAATACCCACTCCCCCTCTTCTCCCTGATCATCCACAACTTCTCTCCGAACAATCGATTCCTCATCCGATTCCTACCCATTCAAATTCGTCCTCCTCCCGCCTCGAATCGTCCGATCTCCCAGGAGTGTCTCATGATTTCGAAGAAGCCCTCCACGACTTCGTAGAAGAATGTCCCGATCTCAAAGAGGTACCGCAAGATTTTAAATCGGGATCTTCCGATCCCGAAGGAGAATCGGAGTCTCTTTTCGAAGACCGGGATAGGAAAGACTGGTACCGATATTTCCTAAGTCAATTTCCCTCTTACCTTGTGCCTCTTACAGACGAGGATTATCGTGTCGGTCCAGATATAGTGGATCTTGACCAATTCCATCTTATTCTTCGAACCAGTCTACCTGGCTCAATCATCCCATTTTTTTGTCCCAGGTTCCCGATTTCCTCTAGCCGTCCCTATCGAGGTCTTCTGGATGAAGTTCCCTTCCCCCTCTACCGTATTAATCCGGGATCTTTAATAGTCATCCTACCTTTTCCCTTACTTTTTAATTTTTGCTTTTTTTTCTATAATTTATAACTATTTAAACTTTTTATTGTAAATTTCCAACTGGAATTTAAATTTTACTCTCCCCGTTTAATTCCGGTTGATGTCCTCCGTATTTATTGTAACACCCGCGAGAACATAATTTTCCTTTACCTACACTCACGCACACGAATACTTACAATTACACATTAGAATTTAAGAAGATGTATTTTACATATAAACTTTCGTAAACCGAACTAAATGTTCTTTATTAATTTTTATCCTTTCTAAAATCATTCATTTTTTTTTTTGAATAAATGCAACGTTAAACTTTAAAATTCGAGTAATTTATTAACCCCATCTCCTTCCTGTTATCCGAAATCGCACAGAGTCCCCTCCAGGGTAATAAGGATTCAGTTCCTTTACCGAAAAGGGGACCGCCGAGCCTATCGATAGTGTAAAAGCGACCCTTCCGGTCGTTGACCTATCTTGGGCCTTAGACGGTTCGTTCGACTTTAAGGCACACATAGTCTAGCGTCTGTCTAAGAGATAAGTAGGTTACACCCTCCCGCTGACTCTCCATTCATTTGAGTCTGGACGTAACAAAACAATCAATCCAATATCTGAATTCTCTATATTGGGATTGTATCAAAAATTAGACTCATAGAAATAATTACATTTTTAATCTTCTGTCAGTTGCTCTTTGCAAGCTTTATAATATAATTTTCATGACTGAAATTCAAATACGAGAATGGACGCATCGCGCGTTGTATAGCGGTAAACAAATTATATTATAATTTAATTTTACACAATATTATAAACTAAGGTTTTATTGTAAGATTAGTGGTATATACCAGTAACATGATCATTAAAAGTGTAAGTTTTTATAATCTCCCTATAATCTTACTGTAATGTTCGGTGCTGTGAAGGATATAGTGCCTATTTTATGGCAAGTTGGATGATTGGAAAAATATGACAGATATCTGAGAATGTTAGTTTTTGAAACCAATTTATGATCAAATGTGTATTTTTGTTATAAATCTTTAAATCTAAGAAGTTAAGACTTTGGTTATATTCTAATTCGCATGTGAATTGTATTCTATTGTGATATGAATTAAAAATCTGTAAGATTATATCAACCATTTTTCTGGGAGCTGCCAAAAAATGTCATCAACATATCTGTAATAAAAAGATAAATTGAATCCAATCTCGGACAGTGCTCTGTTTTCTATGTCTTGCAGAACAATGTCCGCTATGATTGAAGACAAAGAAGAGCCCATGGGAGTTCTAAATGTTTGTTTGTATATATTATTGTCAAAAGTAAAATACATGGAAGTCAATATGAATTTGACGATGCCGATGAATTCATTTTTTGGGGTATCAGTTAATTTTTCTATATATGTCCATCTATCATTCACACCGGACAATGCTAAATCTATAGGAGCATTGGTAAACAATGACACAACATCTAAAGGAATTAAAATATCTGACTCCTCTATCCTTAAACCGGAAAGGCTATCAACTAATGTGAAACTATTTTTTACATTACCGCGAGCTGGAGGTAGACTTTCGTTTAAGATTTTGTGTATATAATTTTCGATGGAATATAATGGATTATTGATGGAAGAAGCAATGATACGTAACGGATAACCTGTTTTGTATATTTTTTGAATGTCATACGCTTTAGGCAGCAAGCTATCACTGGATCTGAGATGAAAGTAAGTTTGTTTAGTGATATATTTTTTTCCCAACACTTTTTTAACATATTATTCATATCAGTTTCAATTTTTTTGATGAGATTTTTTTTAACAGTTATTATATGTGTCTTCGTCACTTAGTATCTCTTTGATGCGAGAAACATAATCATCCTTATATCGTAATTAGCAAACACAAATTAGAATTTGATTATGACTTCGATTGGTCAGCGCCTGATATTCTGCATACCGAAAAACATGTAAGAAAGAGAAAAATAGCTGAAATGTTCTTTATTAAAAAATATGACAACATTATTAACTCTCAAAAGGACTTTAAGAGATTTTAAATAACATACGATAAATTAATAAAGGTCGTTTAATCTTTCTCAGTATCTCAAACAGAAAGGTTGACACAGTGTCATCATGACATATCGATTTTTCTCTTTCAACTTTTCAACTATAACGTAGATACATAATTTCGTTTATTTCATTTCTATAACGTGACTATCATTATTTATAATATTGTAATTTTAGTTCACTTGATAAGGACCAAAACCATATGATCGAAACCTTGTGATGTCCAATCGTGATGAACAATCAAACAATAAATTGCCAGTTTGATCGTGTAAACACACGTCTAATAATCATCTTTACTCAGGGCCAAGATTGTATTGCCTTTGTCTGCTCGCGTGAAAATAATATCGTTATGTTCAAGTTTGAAAATAATCGTTGACCTATACAAATTGATTATCAAATTCTACACGTGTGAAAATGTAAGTTTTTTACTAGCAAATTTTTGTAACTGGGATTATTTTGTTTCTAATATTGAGCTTAGTATTGTCGTCTAATTTTCTTATATTGCTCTCAATATCTTTAATAAATTCATAAATCATTCGTTTATTGTTATAAAATGGAAGGAGAATCTGTCTCCAAACTGTACCAAACATGCTACTTCTTTTGGAATGCTATGTCCAGATATGTTTATAAACCATTTATCATTAAACGAATCAAAAGGATTGAAAGTTTTATTTAAAAATAAATTAGAATGAAATGTGATGGAATTTTGAGAAGTTATGTGAGAGCAATCTTTTAAAGAGAAAACATGTTTTGTTGTATCGTTATTTTTTTCCGTGGAGTAAAAATATTGAATAGGATGTAATTCTGCTATTTTATTGTTGTTACGTTTATTTCTTAACCATTGAATTTTCATTTCAGTTTTTTTAGACAATCTATTGTAACAATTATTAAAAGATATTGTATGGTACTTGAAAATTTGATTCCAGACATAAGATGGTAATAAATTAGACAGTGACCAAGACAGGCGAGACAAACTATGTTTATATTTTCGTACCAATCTGTATAAGTCGGTGATTTCTAAACGGATGATTTCAATGTTAAAACCATTAACAAACTCTTCCAATTTTTTGATAGAGTTGTCATTACAAAGGGTAATGTTAATTTTCTTTGTGCCATATAAATGCGGAGGGGCAACGCAATTGATCTTATATGTTTTAAGCGCTTGGATTTTAGAATAGAGTTGGATAACTTTGTAATTTTCGTCGATCCACTGTTTGAGAATAGTGGAAGTATTGCAACCAAATTGTTCACAAATATAATTAATATTAAAACGCATTGTAGACCAACGTAAATTAAAAATAAATTAAAGAAATTATGTTCGTTGAATTTAAACAAATAATGATATGATTACGGCCTCTACAAGCAATGTTTGGGTGTTCAATTTTATTTTATCATATTTTTTTCATTTACAAAATTTACAAAATAATAACAATAACAAAAAATTTATAACGTTACCTTATATTAAAGGTCTTTCCGAAATTGCTTTCGTACCGTTTAAAAACATTGATATATCTACTGGTTTTAAATGTTTAAATCGTCTCAACCGGTTTATTAAAGTTCACAAAGATATTAATCCTACCCTTTGTAATAAAAATGTTATATATAAAATTGAATGTACCTATACAGCACAGAACATTGCAATTACATTGCAGTAATGTTACGATCTTGCAAGTTACAATGTAATATTGTTGAGACATTATTGGAACACGTAATTGTAATATTTCGTGAGAATGTTACAGTAACATTCTGAAAGCATTACAAAAAACAGTTTTCGGTAATCGCTAGTTCGTTCGTTTACCGCTATGTGACATGCATTGCATTATCTAACCTGCATTTAAATTTTAGTCACGATGATTATATAAAGCGGATAGTAAAATTAAAGATTGTTGAGTTCGGGTTGAGTGGAATTAACGTGCGTGATTTGCGCGAAAAGCAAAAATAAACTTTATTATTTTACAGAAGTAATATACGATAAAAGCGATATACTACAATAGCGATTTACGACAAAAGAACGACACGCGCTAACGACGACACATGCGAACAGCTCAGCGGTCGCGATACGACAGGGATGAGCGACACATCTTCGCTCGCGATTACTTCTAAGCGACCGTTGACATCTGACAACAAAAATTAAAACTAGACAAAACGTTTCTAGAAGGCGCTAATTCAAAACGAAGCAGGATAAATATACTAGGACTACACTACTGACAATTTCCAATTAGTTGAGAAACTAACAGGCGTACACATACATAACAATTACTAATTTATTCGCGTGCATAAAGACAATCTGCACAAAGAACTATGCAGGAACGTAATCTACAAAATCTCCTGCAAGGACTGCGATGCATCCTATGTCGGCCAGACAAGCAGACTTCTAAAAACTCGAGTGGCGGAACATTGGAACCACAGAAGAAGAACCACACAACATTTTGTTATCACGGACCACAGGTTAATTAATCACGATTTTGAATGGGATAACGTGGGTCTTGGACAAAAAACACATATATGGAAAACATTTGATGTCGGAGATGACTTTTATAAAACGACAAACTAAAAGTTTAAATCTCCAGAGCGACACAGAGAGTTTACACCAAGCGTATACTACAATTGTAGAAAATCTATTAAGAATTTAAAAATCTGAATTCAGCGCGCGTTGATGCGTCACAGATGCTTATTTTTCTGTTCTTATGGATAGTCTATAATTATTATTTATTTGTTCTTGTTATAATGTCATGCGCAAACTATTGATTTATTTGACATTGTCATACGCGAGTTTTATCTAACAACTGATAGTTGCGTCTTATTTTCACGGACCCGCAGTGTTCTCGATGTTGAGGTGAGTCGTCTCCGTTTTATCTCTAACGTTTTATTAGATTATTAATTTTAACAGGTCCATACATGTGTTAGTAAGTCTTAGAAATAAGGAGGAAATTAGAATGGTCTTTCACGTGATTTTCTTTCTTCACGGCTGGTACCGGAAGAAAACTCATCTCATTTTCTCATCGACACTTTAGGCCATGACTTGAGATATGCGTATACTTTGATTAACATGTAACCGCCGTATGCCTTTTTTGTTTATGTAATCTTTGATCTACATGTTTTGTTTCTTTTGTTTATTTGTACAGCACTCGCTGAAGATGATCCGATACCAGGACCGAAACGTACGAAATTTATCAGACAAAATTTATCGGAATAAATAATTTGAATATTTGCGCAAATGTAACTGCGCTCGGCTCTTAAATGGGATTGTCCCGATTGCGCACGTTACCAATCGGACACAACAATATTTCTCGATCGGACACAGACCCGATCGGACACATGTCTGATCAGACACAGTCCCGATCGGACACAGGCTCGATTGGACACAGACCTGATCAGACACACATGGTTGCAATCTGACACCATCCCGATTGGACACAGGCCCGATTGGACACATATGGTTGCAATCGGATACCATCCTGATCGGATACAGCCCCGATCGGACACAGTATATCAGAAATATATAGGTTTGGGTTAGGTTATACCTTCCGGAAGTGGAACCCTCCCCCCCCCCCTCTCGTAGGGATGGTGGAACATACTGCCACCACGCATATACTTTTCAATGCGTAGTAAAGTTCCACATAGGTTTACAATTTTTCACGCGAAGCGAGGTTCAATGCAAACCTATGAGTCTAATTTTTTGATAGTAGAGCTTCCCCGTAGGGGCGGGGGCGGAATCTATTGTGTCCACACATACATTTTCCCATTCACACAACAATCGTAGAGTGAATCTAGCGATGGGGACTATGTCCGATCGGGATGGTGTTCGATCGGGCCTTTATTTTGAGCTGTCACTGCCGTCTGTAGCACGTCTCCATGAAAGATATAATTACCCAGCAAGCAAAATAATGCGAACTTTGCACAAAGTTTGCAGCAAACCCAAGCATGTCTTTACAGCAAAATTGTAACAAGGTATGTCCGGATAAAGCTTAGCTTTTGCTGGCAAGGCTTGTCGCAATACTGTGATGCACATTTTACGCAAATAATAGGGCAAACCTTGCCGCGTACGGCATGATAGCAAATTTGTGATAATTCTCTGTATAGGATGATTCAGAAACTCTGCGACAAACTCGGAGGAACGATAAATCTCGCAGAGAGGAATATTTTTTGTGAAGCAATCCATCATGTTTCCTGACGCGTCGTTTAAGAATATGCGACCGAGCAGACAAGAGTCTTAGGTGGCATTTATTATAATTATGAGATGATGATAATATATGAATAATTGAAAATGAATTCATAATATAATGAATATATTAATTTTATATATATATACATATATATATATATATATATATATATATATATATATTTACATTTTAAGTAAACAATAAACGGATGATTTAAACTTTTTTAGACATTTATCTGTCCGATCTAAGAGAGACAATCAGTCCAATATCTTAATTCCCTATGTTTGGGATTGTATCAGTAATTGAACTGATAGAAATAATTATATTTTTAATCTTCTGTCAGTTGCTTTTTGCAAGCTTTATATACTTCTCATGACTAAAAATCAAATACGAGATGGATGCATATAGCGCGTCGCATAACGATGAACAAACGAACTATCGGCTGAATACTATATTTTTGTAAAGTTTGTAATAAAGTAGTTGTAAATTTGCTGTCATGCCATGCATGGCAAGGTTTGCTCTGTTATTTGCGTGAATTTTGCGTGAACGCCATTTTTACAGACAGATTCGTAATCAGGGCTAAAAAATCTATCAGAAATGACTTGATAGAACTTAAGGCAAAAAGAAAGTTCGTATTTTATCGACCAGTGTAATTGGAGATGACGAGGATGAAATAAATGGTTTACTAAGAAAATTAGGAAAAGAGTTTAAAATGACCATAACAAGTAACCCAAAAACTTTTGTAGGAACAGTAATCAATAAAACAAACGAAAGACTAAAATTAACACAAAGTGACTACGCTAACAAAATTTTGAAGAAATTCAAAATGGAAGAATCCAAACCAGTGGTGACATCAGCTGTAAAATAAAATAATACAACAGAAGAATATGTTAATAATTCATATCCTTTAAAAGAAGCAACTGGAAGTTTACTTTATTTGAATTGTAAAACTAGGCCGGATTTAAACTACGCAATCAACATACAAAGCAGACATACGGAAGATCCTAATAACAAGAATCTAATAGCAGTGAAACAGATATTCAGATACATAAATGGAATAAAAAGCAAAGATATTCATTTTAAATCACAAGAAAATGAAGAATTGACTGCTTTTTGTGATTCCGATTTTGCTCGAGATGAGGAAACGAGAAGAAGTCACACCAGGTTCGTAATATTCTACAATGGAGGACCTATAAGTTGGTGTTCGCGTAAGCAGAATGTAGTATATAGTTCTATCGAGCACTGAGACTGAATATATCGCAGCGTCAGAATACTGTAAAGAAGTACTTTATTTAAGAACTTTACTTGGAGAAATAACTCAAAAGCATTTAAAATCTATTATTTATATAGATAATCAAAGTGCAATCAGCTTGATAAAGAATGGTGTAACAAATAAAAAATCAAAGCATATAGACGTTAGATACCATTTTATACACGATGCAATGAAAAGCGGAGCTATTAACATCAAATATTGTCCGACAAACTTACAGTAATAATAGCCGATCTGTTTACAAAGCCTCTCGAACGTGTTAAGTTTGAACAATTGAGAAACGATCTTGTAAAACAAGCTTTTTTTGTTCAGTTCCTTTTACTTTTTAAATTTTATGTGTAATGTTTTTGTTAACTTAGTTTGTTGATAAAACTTATATAAAATTAAAAGAAAGTGTTGATAAAAATTGAATTTTGATAAGTTAGTAATAGGTGTACGAATAAGCCGCTTAAGATTGCTAGAAGCGGACCTGCTGCCAAGTCAAATTTTCTGCAAAGATCCTTCTCCTCTTTTTGTATTTAAAATAAAGAAATTATCTTTTCAAATAATAAACACGTTTTATATTTCTTTATCTGCGCTACCAACAAAACAAATTATCCAAATCGTTTTCATTTTGAGCTTTATCCCCACCATTAAAAAAGTAACGCAGTTTCCAGATCTGTATGTACGATCGTGGTACCGTTCGTACGTAACTATTGTCATTTGTAGAGTGTTTCTCTCAAAACTTCGTCGCGCGCGTAGCGACCGCAAACTTTTGAATTGTCTCTGGACTGTTCCTTCTCGCCGCGCGCTTATACTCATGCGAATTGGTCGATCTTTTTAAATTAATTTCTCAATAATTATTACGAAAATCGCAGAATAAAAAAGGATTTTTCTTCTCGATTTCACCTGCTCTATCTGCACACGATGGGTGATGCGATTGACAGACACCCTATATACATACATACCATACATATATACAGGGTGTCTGATAATAATCGCCCCACCCGTAATATATAGGTAAAGCAAATAAAACCAAATACGAAAATCCTTTACCGTTTTGTGATCGTTACAATAATTAATAAGAAATTAATTAAAAAAGATCGGCCAATTTGTGCGAGTATTACCGCGTGGTGAGAAAGGATGGCCTGATATGGGCGGCATTGCTTCTCGCTGCATGCTTATATACTCGCGCGAATTGGTCGATCTTTTTTAATTAATTTCTCAATTATTATTACGAAAATCACAAAAGGACTTTCCCACGGTTTAACCGGCTTTAACTGTACATTATAAGTGGGGCAATTATTATCAGACACTCTGTATATATAATTTGATAAAGAAAAAATATATCAAACATAAATTATACATAAATTTAAAATATATATGTCGGAAATTTAAATACGATTGCAGTAAACGAATGAGGTTTCTTTATATCGTTAAGGTTTCTTTTATTTTTTCGAATCTTAGGAAGGAAATTTTGCTCACCAAGAGGTCGGGGAAAGATGTCGGTAGAATCCTCCCAGCAAGGTCCTTGTCTAGGATGCGGTAAGATTCCCAGAGGCAAACAGGCAGCGTAACCAACATAGCCTTCTTGGCCGTGAGGTGTTTGAACATATAACCAGGCTTGGTTCTTAAAAATAGCATTTACGACTGTACCCAGAGGAAGAGCCATTTCATCTTGAATACCGCCCTGAGTCTGATATAATACGGATGGAAAAGATAGAACGACTGGAATGTTCGCTGGTTTCTCTATAGATGCCTAAAAGGTTAAGAGATTTTATAAATTGTATATTCTTCTTATATCTTATTGTGTAAAAAATGTCCTAAAAGTTATAGAAAAATTAAAGAAATATTTTTTAGAAGAAATCGAATTATTCTGTTATTATTATTACTATGAAATAAAGAGAAATGATTATATAACACAGAATATATTGTATTATTTCAATTGAATCTGTGTGATTTGTTTTAATAAAATTCTTGAATTATAAGTAATTGAGAATATAAGAATTCGAGAAAAAATAAAAGGCGAAAATTCCTTCTTTGTTTAATTTTATAAATTTTATTTTATTAAAATTTTAAGTTAATACTTAATTTCCAAAATATGAATAAAACCGCGAATATGTCAGTTAATAAATTTTTACAATATTTTTGTTGAAAAAAGAGCTTAATTAAATTTATCTCTGAAATTTGATGAAATAAATATATATAAATATGTATACATATAAATATGTATATATATACAGGGTGTCCCAGACCAATCGTACACCTTTTAAAATGAAAATAAATGGCTTTTATTAAAAATCGCAAACATTTTTTAATTAAATCGCGTATGCTCTATCTAATGGTGACCTTGAACTTGACCTTGAATTTAATCTTGAGGGTCAAGGTGAGGGTCAAATTGAAGGTGACAAGCTGAGTCATTTTAATCAATACACGCAGGTATCTCGTAAAGTAAGCAAGATGGAAAAAAATGTTTTATACAAAAGTTGTATGATTCAGAGGGGGACACATGATGAAAATATAGACTTGACCTTGAGTGACCTTTTCAAGGCCAAGGCAATGTGATCGGTGTTTTCTTAAATGGGCTCCCTCATTTTTTATTGCATATTCTTGTAGCTTATCTAGAGAACTTTTCAAAACACTATAATGAAGTATTTTTTCATTAAGTACTTTTTGAGTTATTTCATACCTTAATCTGATATAAATATTTTGATGTAAAAAATAAAATATCTCGTAAAATATTTAGTTTTCCATAATCTTACTTGCGTAATACTTTTATGTACAGAATAATGAGAGAAATCAATTAGTATAGAGAAAAAACAAATTATTGTTTAAAAAAAGGGTATAGTTCTGAAAAGTACTCACCCCCGATTTTTTGGAAACTCAGTATTCTTATATTTTGATGCTCTGATTACGAATATCATAGTGAAAACTGGCGGCTATTTGATTTTCATGGTGAAAACCATGAAAAACCCATAAAAATTATAGTTTTTTACGCTTATCTCAATAAATACGAAAAATCATGATAAATGTTTTAGATAAAAGTTTTAAATCTCACAGAGATAAACATTTTATGTGGTATTTATTTTTACCGTACAAATGATATTTTTCGACAAAAACGATGGACTCTAAATCTTATATCTGTCCTCCAATCTAAGCATGTACTTTGCAGTACATATATGATTCCACATGGGTTTGCAACTTTCCACGCAAAGCGAGGTTCCACGCAAATCTATTTGTCTAGTTTTTTGGTAGTGGAGCCCCCCGCAGGAGGGCAGAATCCATTAATTCTGCGCATACATTTTTCCACGCAAAGCAAGATTCCACATGAGTTTGCAACTTTCCACGCAAAGCGAGGTTCTACGTAAATCTATTTGTCTAGTTTTTTGGTAGTGGAGCCCCCCGCAAGAGGGTGAAACCCACTGTTTCCACGCATATACTTTTCTACGCGAAGCGAAGTTCCACATGAGTTTGCAACTTTCCACGCAAAGCGAGATTCCACGCAAATCTATTTCTCTAATTTTTCGGTAGTGGAGCCCCCCCGCAGGGGGGCAGAACCCACTGTTTCCACGTGTACACTTTTCCATGCAAAGCGAGGTTATATATTGGGACTTCTATATACAGTACTGTCAGCCTTTGTAGTTTCACCTATACAGCAATTGGTTTGAGATATATGTTTAACTTTGATTTTCTCGAAAACTATCACTTGTACGGTACTCATTGGGTCTATCCCCTCAGATACAAGTTGAGTCCATGACTCAACTTGTATCTGAGAGGATTGGACTGATTTTGTTCTTCTTATTACACAATAAAATAGCACATGTTATTATTCTTCTCCTTCTGATTTATGGTACATCCTTTCTTGCGTATTAGGGTTTTGCTAATTTTTTCTGAATTTGTCATTTTAGTTTATGGTAGACTTATTGATTTAGTAAGGTGAAGATTTAAATATACATTCTTTTACAATTATTGTACACAAGATAGGAGTTATTTTGAATTGTACACAAAAGTATCAGGATATGTTTTACATGTAAATCGATATCTTCCTTTATGTAAGGGCGATGTGTGTGCTAGCTGCACGAGAAACATTCGTTTGCCTCTGGACAATGAACTGGGCGCTTACTACTTGGGTTAATTCAACACATTGTGCAAACATTTTTGTATATATCTTTTGTTAAATCTTGATATTTTCTCAGAAATGGTCAATAGTAGTGATACTATGCGAGTTCTAAGCCATGGTCCTCTGAGGGGGGGTGAGTGGTGAGGGGAAACCGGCGCAGGGGGTATGACGTCACGGGGGGGGTATGACGTCACGGAGAGTATGACGTCACGGGAGGGGGTGTGACGTCACGGGGGGGGGGGAGTATGACGTCACGCGGGGGGATTGCGGCGGAACGGTAGGCGCGGGGTCCGCGGAGAGGGGGAGGGGGACCGCGACGGAACGGTAGGCGCGGGGTCCGCGGAGAGGGGGAGGGGGACCGCGGCGGAACGGTAGGCGCGGGGGCCGCGGAGAGGGGGAGGGGAATCGCGTTCTAAGCGATAGGCGAGGGACCCGCTAACCTAACCTAACCGATAAGCGAGGGGTCCGTGGCGAGGGGGAAGGGGGACCACGCGAAACTGATAGGCAAGGGGTCCGCGGGAAAGAGGGAACGCGAAGGTACGATGCCGCGAGTAGGTGTTAGAAAGATAGCGCGAGGCGTCCGCAATGTGTAAGAGAAGAATAGCGCTAATGATATTCTATGGGCGTGGGAAAAGAATAGCGCGAGACGTCCATATGAGCGTAAGACAAGGATAGCGTTTACATGCACGTGGGAAAAGGATGGCGCGAGGCGTTCGCAATGTGTGGGAGAGGGATAGCGCGAGGCATTCGCAAGGCGGTGCGAGAGGGATAGCGTCCGCATGCATTTGAAAGAGAGATAGCGTCCGCAAGTTAAATTTTGCAGATTGTGCATATCTATTACACCGTTTTTATTCATGCATAAAGAATGAGATAAATAATTAAATTCACAGATAATTAGTAAAATAACTTATTTATTACAAGCCTCGTGAAGAATATCATTTACAGCACATGTCAATAACTCGCAATCTATGAGCGATTCGCTGTTAAACATATCACTTTCATGTATAGTTTTTGTAACGTCACATACATTAGTGATATTATTCTGTTGTAAAACAGTTACAAATTATTTGGATTTTTCATTTACAATATGCGTATTTTCGCATAACCAGTAATACATATGATCTATACATTTTTTTAAATCGAATAAATAGAATAGAGTTGGCGGCTTCATATATAAAGAATTATTTGATAATCCAATTTTTATAATATTCGAATCAGATATTTTAACCACTTCGAATGTCAAATCTCGAATCCACAATGGGATTTCAGTCGATTGTAGAAGCCGTTCAATGTCCGCACGTTTCTGCATTAGCGATTTCCAAGTTTCAAAGGGCAATATTATTTGATTGCCCCGATTATCGCCGAGAACCAATTCCACGCAAGATACAGCTCCAACGTTTATTCCAATGTCCAAATATTTGTATGACGTCGGAGTTAAGGCGTATCGTCTTCCGAGTATACGAACCGCGCGACGAGACTCGGATGAAATGCTAGGGAGTAAAAACAATATTATTTATATAAATATTTAAAAAGTATAAAAATATTTAAAAAGTATAAAAATTCTTCAAGTTAATTAAAACTTACTTGTTATATTTCTTCTTCTTACACGGTGAAGTTTCATCAGCATCTTGAATCGAAACGTAATAATTCATGCGGCTTCCTTCAATGGGATACATTTTTATATGAACCTTTCACACAAGTGGTCGATGCAATACTGAACGTATTGAACAAATATTTAAAATATGTATTAGCGTTTCAAAATTGCAATGTGGTGGGGATTATTGATGACGCGATATTTTTTTTCAATTTTTCCATTCAAGCGCCGATATACGGCTGCTTCGCGATGACATCATCACCAGGTGTGAGATTTAGCCGAATGCACAAAAATGCAACGTAATATAAAATTTTCAAGCGCCGATGTGCGGCTGCTTCGCGATGACATCGCCTATAGATATCAGATTTCAAACGCGCGTGTCAAAACATGACAAAATCCTAAAATATAAGGATAATCCTCATGATTAAATTGCATTAACATTGGACAGCTGCATGTAATTTGAAACTTTTGCGATACACCTGGGATTTGACATCATCTCTAGACGACCAAATGCAATAATCGACATTACCCAAAATGTACGTGACAAATCGCGAAATAAAGATTTAGATAGATACACATGATGGAAAGAGATATCAAAATAGAATATAAAATCATGGTAAAGAGGCACACCCTGTCAGTATTTTCGCAAAGAGTTCCGAGACAAGAGCTGTTAATAAGCACATCTTGTTAGCAAAAATTTTCGGCATAAATTTGGAAATATGGCGGAAAACAATGACGAACGAAATCTGCATGAGCAATCTGCAAGGGTGAATTCGATAGAGGAGTACGTTGCGTGGGAGCAACGATGCGACGAATATATCGAATCATTGGAAGAGCAAAGTCGAATCAAACGTCCACGATTATCGATTGGGATTTGACAATCGCTGATTGCCCGAATTGCACGACTCGAGGGATTGAAGCACTCGTTACGCACGCGTTTTGTACACGCGGGTGCAGGATGCAGCACGCAGCAAGACGGATTGATTTGGCGAGAGATCGATACGGCGTTCGAGAGCCGCATATTGACTGGTGCGGTTATAAATCATAATCACATCGAGCCTCGCCAATTTTTCGAGGATGCTAAAGATATTGTGCTCGAACACGTGCAAACTGTGCTGAAAAAACACTTTAATGTGAAAATTAATACAGTGTTCAATGGTGAATTTATGACGGGTGATAAACGCGCAAATAAAAGTATCAATACGAGAAACTATGAACTCTTTCGCACATCCGATTTACGCGAATGGTACGAGCGGCGCGTTGTCGAGCCCACTCTAGCATCGCTCGAAGAATTTCAGGAACGCGATAGCGGGTGGGCATTATCGCGAATATATATACTCGATTTAAATGTAAATATAAATAAATATAATCCAATGCGCGCGGGGTGCCACATTAAATTACCGCGAGAAATAACGATGAAGAGAGCGGTAATAAACGTGCAATCTAATGACAATGCGTGTTTCGCGTGGTCTGTGGTCGCCGCTCTATATCCAGCTGAAGATCATGTTTATCGGGAATCTTCGTACCCGCATTACACGACAGTGCTGAATCTCCAAGACATTGAGTTTCCAGTGACTGTGAATCAAATTAAAAAATTTGAGCTTCTCAACGATATCTCAATCAATGTATATAGTATCGAGGAAAAGAACATTGTCCCGATACGTCTGAATAAGCTGAAAAAAAATAAACACGTCAACCTGTTGTACGTAGAAGACAACAACGTTGGACATTTCGCGTGGATCAAGAATCTATCCCGCCTCGTGAGCTCGCAATTGAGTTGTGGCAAACGAAGACAATATATCTGCGATCGGTACGTATATATTTAATAAATTATATTACAGAAATCTTTGAACAAAAATTAAAAATTATTTCTTTTACAGATGTTTGCACTACTTTGGCTCGAACGACAAGTTACAATCACATACGGTGGACTGTCGAGAGATGAACGAGTGCGCTATCCGATTACCGAGCGATAAGGACAAGTGGCTCACGTTCAACAATTATAATCGGAAGGAGCGGCTTCCTTTCGTCGTGTACGCCGATCTGGAGTGCGTTTTAGAGAAGACGGAGGAAGAGAGAAACTACCAACATCATAAAGTATTTAGCTTAGCATATTATGTACATTGTTTGTACGATGATTCGTTATCCGCGTATCATTCTCGTCGCGATATCGATTGCATATCATGGTTCGTCAAAGAACTTAAAAATTTAGCACTGCGTGTAAAAAGTATTTTATCAGCTAATGTCCCCATGGTAAATTTAACATCTGATGAATGGGAAAATTTTCATAGCGCGACACAATGTCACATTTGCGAGAAACCATTTGTACAAGACGATACACGCGTACGCGATCATTGCCATCTGACCGGGCGATACAGAGGTCCCGCGCATTCAAATTGTAATCTAAATTATAGATTCTTTTTGCATTCCAATAGTTTTTCATAATTTATCCGGTTACGACGCGCACTTCATTATCAAGGAAATAGCTACAGCGTTCGAAGGGGGAATCGAGTTACTTCCGATAACAAAGGAAAAATATATATCATTTACGAAAAATGTTAAACTTACCGAAGAGAAATCAAAACATCATATTAAATTGCGTTTTATCGATTCGTATAAATTTCTCACAGCTAGTTTCGATAAATTGGCATCATTCTTGAATAAAGACAAACTCACAATTCTAAAATCTGAATTTCAAAATTTATCGAATGACAATTTCAATTTATTAACACGGAAGTGCATCTTTCCGTACGAATATATTGACTGCGTCAACAGGTTGCAAGATACGTGTATACCACCGCGCGAATCATTTTACAGTTCCTTGACCGGTGACACGATATCCGAGAGCGATTACGCGCACGCCGAGAACGTGTGGGAGCCGTTCTCCATTCGAATGCTGGGCGAATATAGCGACTTGTATCTCAAAATTGATGTCTTGTTATTAGCAGACATTTTTGAAAATTTCCGCGAGAGTTGTATTAAAAGTTATGGGCTCGACCCCGCGTATTACTACACTCTTCCCGGATATACGTGGGACGCCATGTTGAAGCATACAAATATTACATTCGAATTGCTTACGGATATCGACATGGTTTTATTTATCGAACGCGGAATACGCGGTGGTTTGAGTCAATGTTCCAACAGATACGCA
The DNA here is from genome assembly GCF_030449975.1 of Polyergus mexicanus. Lineage (NCBI taxonomy): Eukaryota > Metazoa > Arthropoda > Insecta > Hymenoptera > Formicidae > Polyergus > Polyergus mexicanus. Next base: position 3,362,269 of record NW_027223338.1, on the reverse strand, counting down.
CATGCTAATAACAAGTATATGCAGTCGTACAATCCATCGAAACCTTCAACGTATCTCACGTACTTTGATGTAAATAATTTGTACGGATGGGCAATGTGTCAACCCTTGCCCTATGCAGATTTTTGATGGGTCGACGACATATCCGATTTTGATACATTATCAATCGCGCTCGATTCGCCTATAGGCTACATCCTTGAAGTCGATCTTGAGTATCCACAACATGTTCACGATGCGTACACTGACCTACCGTTTTGCCCGACACGCGACAAACCACCTGGTAAGCGGCAGGATAAGCTGCTCGCAACCTTATACGATAAGAAACGTTACGTAATACATTACGGCAACCTGCAGCAATGCACGCGACACGGACTTCGCGTTACAAAAATACATCGAATATTACAGTTTTCGCAATCTCGATGGCTTCGCAGTTATATCGAACTCAATATACAATTCCGAACACTCGCGAAAAATGATTTTGAAAAGAATTTATATAAATTAATGAATAATGCGATATTTGGCACAACGATGGAAAATGTGCGCAATCACGTTAATATTAAGCTCGTGATACATTGGGATGGAAGATATGGCGCAGAGGCGATGATCGCAAAACCGAATTTTCATAGTAGAAGCGTGTTTTCGGAGAATCTGATCGCCGTTGAATTGCGCAATCTCGAGGTGAAATTTAATAAACCAATCTACGTGGGTATGTGTATACTCGACATATCCAAGACATGTTTGTATGAGTTTCACCACGATTATATGATACCTATGTATCGAGAGAAATGTAAAGTCATGTACACCGACACCGACAGTCTCATATATCACATCGAGTGTAAAGATGTATATGAGAATATAAAGCGCAACGTCGACAGATTCGATACCAGCGATTATGCGATGGACAATGTGTACGGTATACCGCTCGCGAATAAAAAGATACCGGGTTTAATGAAGGATGAAAATAATGGCGCCATCATGACCGAATTCGTCGGGCTTAGGGCAAAAATGTACGCGTTGCGAGTAGATGGTAAGAAAGACACAAAAAAGGTAAAAGGTGTCAAAAATAACGTCGTCGCGAGAACGATAACGTTCAACGATTACACGCGGTTTAAACGAGGAGATTGAAATGACGCGTCAGCAGTCTTGTATAAGATCTAAATTACACGAAGTATACACTATTCGCGAGACAAAAATTGCTCTAAATCCGTACGATGACAAGCGGTATATTGTACCCGAAACCACCGACACGCTACCGTGGGGACATTACAAAATACCGTTGTAAATAAAAATCATGTATATTTATTGTAAATAAAAAATTATGTATATTTATTGTAAATTAAAATTATATGTATATTTATTATAAATTATATGTATATTTTATAAAATGTACAATTTTGTTTATATATTTGTAAAATATCTTTAATATTATGTATTATTGTTAACATATTTATAATATATTATTTTTATGTATCCAAGAATTGTGCATTGCATCAAATCCTAGTCATTTCACATAAATCTCGTCGCCCTTTTTGTGTATTACCTTTTCCACGAGATGTATGTCGGGATTGGCAACGCGTTGTAACTCGTATTCGTAAAATCCGCCGGCGACGGGATTTTCGCGCGAATCTTTGAGTACGTAGGTCACGGGATTAGTTTTCTGCACTTTAACGATCTTGAACATTTCGGTCGACCAATTTGGCGTGTAACCTTTGTCAAAAATGGTCTTGAATTTACTCACGCGTACCGGATCGCTTACTTTGAATCTTGCCGGTGCCGCAATCTTTACGTTGTTGTATACCGTATTTAAAAGTTTATCGGCGATCGCGGGGGTAACATCGATAGGTCTCATGCCGATAGTGCGATGTTTTCGCGCATTGTACTCTCTAACGAGCCGGGACAACGCGTCGATCCACTTGTAATTTCCATTAAACGTAAACATTTTCCACATATTGCTCTTTAACGTTCGGTTGAATCGTTCCACGACCGAGGCTTTCATGATAGAGTACGTCGAATAATGATTAATGCTGTGTTTCTTCACGAGTTTCTGTACATTTGCGTTGTAAAATTCTTTTCCTCTGTCGGTTTGAAAATTTTTCGGACATCTTCCATCGTCTCGAATTATCTTTGCGATAGCATCAGCCGTCTCGTTTCCACTCTTACTCTTGAGCGGTACAGCCCACGTATAGTTGCTCAACACATCGATAACTGTGAGTATGTAGTTGTAGCCTTTGTTGAATCGTGCATATGGACGCATCTCGACCACGTCCGCCTGTCACAGATCGTCGTATCCGCGTACTATGACACGTCTACGTGGGAAATTTTTTCTCGCTGGAGCATGCAATTCTTCCACGAGTAACTGTTTTTCAGAGGTCTTTTGCGACATATTTGATCGAGGCATAATTTGCAATAATGAGATAATTCCTCCACATATATTCTTTATATATCTTTCTTCTCCTGCGCTGAATTAGATGTAGTCTGCGCGTGAGTTGCATACCGAAGCATTTTCCGCATCTTATCCATCATTATTTGCAATGTTTGCACATTTGTCTCGAGCGTGATTATTTTTTTCTCAAGTTCTTCCTGTCTGTCTTCCAAAAGCTTGACACGTATTTCCACGTATTGTTTGTTTGCTGCATCAGTATCATCTTCCGGTTGCGCTACGCATCGTATCTTGCGCGACCTTGCGTCAAAGCCGGAGGCTGTCTGACACAGAGCATTATCGCGCACATAATTTCTTAGTAATCCATTCCATTGATAGTATGAGTTGTTTGGTGTTCCCAACGATAATCCAAATTTATTAATTGACATTTCGATACAAACAATAATAACAGACTGACTCGTTTCGCCGACGCATAGATTAATTTATAATAAGGCCAGTTTCGTAAAGTTCCTCGATAATTGATAATATTTCATTGTCATGGGCATTGTTGCCGGCTTGACGCAAAGCTTCCAGCAATCGCAAGCGATCAACCAACTCGTTGGGATCATTCCAATGCACGTAATCGATCTTATTATCGTTTAACGTTATAGCGCGCGGAATGTTTATACCTCTTCCAGCTTTTTTAATAAAGATTAATGGTGCTATTATATTTTTATACTTGTATCCCTTGTTACTTAACACTGGATTACGCATATCATTGCCACGTCTATGCGCATTTGTCGCCAGTAATATATTTTCGTATTTAATTTTATCATCGTCATTGTATACGTCACCGTCGGGTATTCTCTTGAAAATCAACTCATAGAGACCTGGTGTTCCCACGTATCTTATTCCACCGATAATTATATTAGGTGCCTAGACTATGTCTAAACGCCAGCACAGATCATTTATCTACCGATCGTCGCACGGAGCATTACTGATTTAACGATACGCATTGTTGATCAAGAAGGACATTTGCTTGATTTTCGAGGAGAGGAAATTACCGTAAGATTGCATATATGGCGGCGGCAAAAATAAAGCCTTTGACAAATGAAATGCTTGTGTTGAACGGAAGCACGGAGCACGCGAGAGACAATATCTTTGTGAGGGACAATAATTTTGCGAGAAGGCGAGTGACTGCTGTATCGGGTGACAATAATCAGATATCTGGTTACGCTAAAAAGAAGCTCAGCGCGTTGAATCGCGAGTTTTTAAAATCATTGGGATTCGTCGTACGAAATACTTGACAATATGATTGACATCTTGAATATCGGAGGTGAGCCGATTTTTGACGACTGTATCATCAAGATTAAGACTCATACGTACAATCCATACGCCAACACAACGTTTGGATATAGCGACGAGATACGGATATCGATACAACATCAAGATTTGTACACGTGACCGTGAAAGTTTTCTATACGTCGAAGGAAAGTTGATGATGCGTAAAGTAGCTGAAGAGAGAAGAGTGGTATTGGGAAACAATTGTGTCGCGTTTATGTTTGATAAACTTCGATATGAACTCGACGGTGTGGAGATTGACCGCAACAGAAACGTTGGAATAACTTCCACGATTAAAAACTATATCTCTCTAACAACCGAGAAAGGTAAAATCTTGGGGAATGCTGCGTGGAATATGTCACATAATGCTGTTGAATCTTACTTCAATTTCTGCGTGCCGCTAAACATACTATTGGGTTTTTGCGAAGATTATAAGCGAATTGTGATCAACGCTCGTCACGAATTAATTCTGATACGTTCGCGCAACGATAACAATTGCATATTTGGACATGCTTCGGCTGAAGCTGATATCGAATTATTCAAGATACAATGGCGTATGCCACATGTAATATTGAGCGAGGTCAATAAACTATCCTTGCTGCGCGCGTTGGAAAGTGGGCGATACTTGAATATCAGTTTTCGCTCTTGGGATCTATACGAATTTCCTCTATTGCATAATACGACCAAGCATTCGTGGACCGTGAAAGCCGCCTCTCAGCTGGAGAAGCCGCGATACGTGATCTTTGTGCTGCAGACTGGTAGAAAAAATGCTGTGTCAAAAGATATTACTACATTCGACGACTGCAAATTGACCAACGTTAAACTCTATCTAAACTCGGAATTTTATCCCTACGATGATTTGAATTTAGATTTCGATAAAAATAGATTCGCCCTCTTGTTCGATATGTACTCTCGTTTTCGCAAATCTTATTACGGATGTGATAATGATGATGTGCTATTAAACATTTCAAAATTTCTACATTGCGGTCCTCTCGCGGTTATCGATTGCTCGCGACAAAACGAGTCTGTCAAAAATTCCACCGTGGACGTGAGATTAGAGTTTGAGTGCAAGGAGGATATACCGATAAATACTACCGCCTATTGTCTCATCTTGCACGATCGCGTTGTCGAATATTGCCCATTGACCAACGTAGTTCGTAAAATTACCTAAATCAGCAAATATCCCCTCCAATGTCAAAATATAAAAAGATTGAGATTTTGACGATCGGCAACAGTCGTACATCGTTCTTGCAATTGTACGGTAATATTATCAGCATGATCGCGCCAACGTTTGTGGATCTGCAGGGATTCATTATCGGAAGAAACTTTGTCGTAAAGGAAGTAGCGATATTGAGAAATGGATCTGTTCTCTCTCATTACTTTTTTGCAAGTCCCGTACCATGGCGTGCGCTTACAAAATCTGAGAGATGCCAAGCTTCATGGCTAATCGGACATCACCATGGACTTCAATGGGAGGATGGAAACGTTCCATATAGCTTCGCTAGGCGTTTGATTACTGATTGAGCTGTGATGGGTGCGACGGAAGAGAAAGATGGAGCATCTCCTATCGTGTACGTTAAAGGATGCGAAAAACGAGAATGGCTGGTCGATATACTTGACGATGATGCGAGAAACGACGTTATTATTGAGACCTTGGATGTGGACTATGAAGATATCACTTCGTTAAATAAGCTAGATGTTACTAATACTATGCGCTGTGAAAAACATTTGAAAAATTGCGCTTTACAAAATGTATTTAAAATATTCAATTGGTGGACGAATCATCATAAAGATTTACCCAAACATTATTTAGAATAAGCTATTGTTGAAATATATTTTATTCTCTTTTATTTTTCCCTTTTCCTCTTTCATATCCCAGTACGCGAGTATTAAATTTCAGTACGTGACGTTAGATAGCGGCGACAGCTAGTTAATTAAAATATAGATGTTACATTTCAGTACATGACATTAATATTTGAATGGTGTATAAATAATTGTTTTGTCGTTTAATTGTCGTTCGTTAGCCGTTCAATAGTCGTTCAATAGTCGTTTATAGCCACTCGATTGCCGTTCGATAGCCGTTCGATAACCGTTCAAAGCCGTTCGATAGCCGTTCAATAGTCGTTCAAAGCCGTTCAATGGCCGTTCGATAGTCGTTCGATAACCGTTCAAAGCCGTTCGATAGCCGTTCAATAGTCGTTCAAAGCCGTTCAAAAGCCGTTCAATACCTGTTTGATAGCCGTTCAATAGCCGTTCGATAGTCGTTCAAAGCCGTTCGATAGTCGTTCAAAGCCGTTCAAAAGCCGTTCAATAGCTGTTCGATAGCCGTTCAATAGCCGTTTGATAGTCGTTCAAAGCCGTTCGATAGTCGTTCAAAGCCGTTCAAAAGCCGTTCAATAGCTGTTCGATAGCCGTTCAAAAGCCGTTCGATAGCCGTTCAATAGCCGTTCATAGCCATTCGATTGCCGTTCGATAGTGGTTTACATATTATAATAATATATTATTCATATTTAAAAGACTTTAGATATTTGCTCGTGGAAACATGCTAACTTTTGTTTTCTTATCAAGAGCTGAGAGTAAGCGTTTTTCGTAAGTGATACATCTCCTACTCTAAAATGTTTGAGACAATGCACACACACACACACACACACACACACACACACACACACACACACATTGTAATATACACACAATTATTAAATAAACTTATTATTATTATTATTATTATTATTATTAAAGTATCGATTATTTCTGCCTCGACATGCCTCGCGCTATCCCTCTCCCACACATTGCGAACGCCTCGCGCCATCCTTTTCCCACGTGCATGCAAACGCTATCCTTGTTTTACGCTCATATGGACGTCTCGCGCTATCCTTCTCCCACGCCCATAGAATATCATTAGCGCTATCCTTCTCTTACACATTGCGGACGCCTCGCGCTATCTCTCTAACACCTACTCGCGGCATCGTACCTTCGCGTTCCCTCTTCCCCGCGGACCCCTCGCCTATCGCTTAGGACGCGATCCCCCTCCCCCTCTCCGCGGCCCCCGCACTTACTGTTCCGCCGCGGTCCTCCCGCGTGACGGCATACCCCCCCCCCGTGACGTCATACCCTCCGTGACGTCACCCCCCCCCGTGACGTCATACCCCAGTGACGTCATACCGCCCCCCCCTGTGACGTCATACCCCCGCGACGGTTTCCCCTCACCCCTCACCACCCCCCTCAGAGGACCATGGCTTAGAACCCGCATAGTATCACTACTGACAATACTTATAATATTTTTACTTTGAATTCGATTTTATAGAATCGAGAGAGGATTCTTGAATGGATTCGCGATATTGAGCTAATATCTAGAGAAAGGTATTGTTTAAAACATAAAAGAAAAATGAATTTGGCACAGTCTAAGCTAAGTTGTCGTCTGTTTATTTGCCGGAAAAAGGGTCTATATGATCATAATGTAAGTGTTGCAGAAAATACGTGGTTTGAGACGTGCCATGTTTCTGCAGCGACTTACATGCTGATTACACATAGTTTTGTTGTCAACTTCACTTTTGAACAAACTGTGAGGGAAAGTAGTATTATAGAAGGTCAGCATATTTCGCGAGAAACTGTTGCTGACAGATTTTCTTTTTGCCGAGAGGTCTGCATGGTTGCTCTTGACCAATAATTCGATGATGAAGGCCAAATTGGAGGCGTAGGCGAGATTGTGGTAATTGATGAATGCAAGATGAAAGAGGACGTGTGGTTGAAGGTTCTTGGATTTTGGGAATAATTCAGAGGCTATGCACGTAAGTATCGGTTGGAAAACTGTCTTGATAATAAGAGAGATGAGAACAGCTTGGTCGAGTTAATAAATAATGTAGCTGCAGGGACAGAAATTCATACCGATTGTTGGAAGGGCTACATAAATTTAGAAAATCGTGGCTATGTGTATAAGACTGTGAATCACTCTGAAGAATTTGTGAACCACGATACTGGAGGTCATACTCAAAACATCGAGTCTTCTTGGCGCTGGATACGTCGATTTCTATCTCGTGAAGGAGTTTGTAAGAGCAACCTTGCACACTACCTTTGCGAATTCTTGTGGCGGCGACGTGTCAAGAAATTAAACGTAGATCCGTTTATTCAATTACTTGCGGATATTAGGATTTGCTATTCTGGCAGTAGCATTTCCGTTTGTGAGAGGCAAGAGGACTCACAGTAAAAAAGCATCTTGGTTTGTGAGAGGCGAGGGAATTCACAGTAAAAAAGCACCCCGGTTTATGAGAGGCGAGGAGACTTACAATTAAAAAGTACTCTAAAGCTAGAATTTTTGTGTTATTGTCTTTATACACTATTTCCTCGAAAACTATTATTCGTACGATAAAAATGTATACTAATCTAACCTAAAATGTTTATCTCTGTGAGATCTAAAACTTTTGTCTAAAACATTTATCATGATTTTTCGTATTTACTGAGATAAACGTAAAAAACTATAATTTTTATGAGTTTTTCATGGTTTTTACCATGAAAATCAAGTAGTCACTAATTTTCACTATGATATTCGTAATCAGTGCGTTAAAATGCGTAAGAATATTGAATTTCAAAAAAATCGGGGGTGAGTACTTTTCGGAACTTTATCCTCAAAATATGTTAGATTAAAATATAAAATAACTCAAAAAGTATTCAATGAAAAAATATTTTATTATAGTGTTTTGAAAAGCTCACGAGATAGGTTACAAAAATATGTATTAGGTGTACAACTTTGCTTCCGCCGTTTTTTCCCCGAAATTCGAGGCTTTATTGTAAAAAACTGGTTATACATTTATGATTCAAAGTATTGTCCACTCCCAATGATCGTGCTAATTCTTTTTGACTTTGACTCGAGTCTTCATTAAGTAATGTCTCCAATTCTGCATCTTCGAAAACCTTCTCTCTTCCACCGCTATGCCGGTCTTCGACGTGAAAATCACCGTTCTTGAAGCGTTGAAACCATTCACGACACGTTCTTTCACTAATAGCGGCTTCACCATAAGTATTTGAGAGCATTCGATGAGTCTCAACCGCAGATTTCTTTATATTGAAGCAGAAAATTAAAACCTCCCGCAAATGACGAGAATTTGGCTAACGACGTAAATTTGGTAAACTGACATTTTCAATCGAGAATAACTTTATGATGCAGACACAAATCGACTAATGTTTCTATGGGATTATGTTGATAGATGCCCAAGTTTATTGCATGACGTCTATGATCTATTTATTTCGACCACTACTTGCCGCTAAAGCCATCTATAGGAAAACGGCGGAAGCAAAGTTGTACACCTAATACAAAAATGGGAAGTTCCAATTAAGAAAACATTAATCATTTGACTTGAAAAGGTTACTCAAGATCAAATCCATATTTTCATCGTGTGTCTCTCTCTGAACCCTACAACTTTTGTATAAAACATTTTTTTCCATCTTGCTTACTTTACGAGATATTTGCGTGTATTGATTAAAATGACTCACCTTGTGTGTATATATATATGCATGTATATATATAAAATCATATTTATTACATTTGTAGTTCCATTAATGTATTTTATAATAATTTTATGTTTATTATTCCATTTGATAAAGAGTTAAAGATCCGATGGATTTGTACTATTGAAAGAACGGTAAATTTTCAGAAGTAGCCAAAGGGAGGGGGGTTTCACCGATTTTATACGTTATTTTATAGAGAAATGTCGTCATTTTATCGTCATAGATATGACCTCAACGATCGGTGATTTAGCAGCGTCATTTTAACGTCACTTTTACGTCGTTTCAAAGGTGAATTTGACCCAGTCAAAAACGACGTTACCATATAATGACGACACTTTGCTATCTGTGTTATTCTGAGTAATTCCCCGCAAGAATCAAGTGGCGGTCGGAGTTGGTTTAGGAAATATAACAAATTAAAGTTTCATAATTTTAATGCTTTTTCTCGGGTATCATAAAGTAATATTAGGAAAAGTGAAGTTTGTGTACGTTGTATTTGTTGTAGAGTAGACATGAAAAAAATATTTGTTTACATTTACGGCTATGGGATAGATACATGCCCAGATGACAAAGAATATTAAAATCACGTTTTGCGGCAAGGTTTGCTTTAATTTTGACAACAATTGTCTAGCAAATATTTGTTTTGTTTTGGTTTGTCAAAAAGTTTGGAGCAAATTGACGGCAAAATTTTTCATCTCACGATGTAAATAATAGAAAAAGGCTTGCTCGTAAATTTTATGCATAGAAGAACACGTATGATGCTATTCACGGTGTAACACAAACTTTATATCAATTAGTAGCCAATCTTGTTATACACGCTATAATAGCAAATTTACGACGAGAACAGAGCAAACCTTATTGTAGACGATATGATAATATATTTATGGAAAGACTTGGAAAGCAAAGTATACTCTGGTACAACAAAATGCAAAATTCACGCAAATAACAGAGCAAACCTTGCCATGCACGGCATGATAGCAAATTTACAAACTCTACTTTATTACAAACATTACAAAAACATAGGGTAATTATGCATATTAAGACCCCACTCCCGCAGGATAGTGATGTTGACATATGTTGCCAAGATCATGACCCTGATTAACATTCCGAAGCCGGCGGTCGTTGTTTATTCAAAAGTTATTAACAAATAAAGTTTGAGAAATATATCACGTAATTTTCGAACAACATATATAAAAGAATAGTGAGTTTGACCTTGACATAACGAAACTCGTTTTGTAAAGTATATGTGTGGAGGCAGTGGGTTCCGCCCCTCCTTCCGGGAGGCTCCACTTCCGGAAGATATAACCTAACCCAAACTAAATTTTAGTTTTAAATCAGAAATAGGTTTGGGTTAGGTTATATCTTTCGGAAGTGGAGCTCCCCTGTACGGAGGAGAAGGCGGGACCCCCTGCGTCCATCCATACACTTTACAACACAAGTTTCGTTATGTCAAGGTTACTATTTGAAAAATGTATCCCAGAAGCGATCAATTCGTGAGCTGGTTGTCAAAATAAATATTTCCCATCAAAAACGTTTTGCATGTACGCTTTGGTTGAAAAATAATGTATCCCAGAAGCGATCAATTCGTGAACTGGTTGGCGAAATAAATTTCCCATCAAAAACGTTTTGCATGTACGCTTTGGTTAAAGAATGCATCCCAGAAGCGATCAATTCGTGAACTGGTTGTCGAAAGAAATATTTCCCACCAAAAACGTTTTGCATGTATACTTTGGTTGAAGGATATATCCTAAAAGCGATCAATTCGTGAACTGGTTGTCGAAAGAAATATTTCCCACCAAAAACGTTTTGCATGTGCGCTCTGGTTATTAAAAACATAATATTTTGTCCCAGAGGCGATTTTTATTCATGTGCTGGTTGGTTTAAAAAATATTTTATTCCAGAAGCGGTTTGCATGTGCGCTCTAGTTATTAAAAAAGTATTTTATTCCAGAGGCGATTTTTATTCGTGAGCTGGTTGTTTTAAGAAATATTTCACACCAGATGCGATTTGAATGTGTGCTCTGGTTATTAAAAAAATAACATTTTGTCCCAGAGGCGATTTTTATTCGTGTGCTGGTTGGTTTAAAAAATATTTTATATCATATGCGGTTTGTGTATAAATATTCTGGTTATTTAAAAGCTGTTATTCTAGAAGAAATTTAAAGAAACTTCCGTTTTTGAAAAATAAAGTGTGCAATATCTGGTATTCTTTCATATGATTGCAACCAATCATATTTAGTAATAAAAACTTATAAATTATTAGAAGGAATTATCATTGTGATTACTGGCGATGTATTTTTTCTTTTTTTGATGGCACCAAATTTCGCGTACATAATAGTCTATCAGGCTGTGTATATACAGGTTGCAATCCTTATAAGGAAAAATATCCCAAAGATGTAAAAAGTATGAGGAAACGTAATATTATAACAAGCAATAAACTGCTGCTTTTTTCAAAATAATAAGAAATTATGATTATAAAAAAAATCTATCTTGATATTCGTAACAATATTGGCCCGAAAAAAGATGCCTCAATCTTGCTTGCAAATTATAATCGCAGATATGAAAATAATAAATAAAATATTTTGGTCGCGTTCACACGAAAATGGGCAATGGAGGAGCCTGTTCTATATTATAAATATCCAAAATATTGTAATAATCATAAAATTTTGTTGCAATGTTTTGCGGACAGAGAATTTATGTGTTCGCGTTTATAAATATTTATATACCATAAATGTAAATTTTAATATGTGCATATTTATGTCATAAGAAAATATAAACATTCACATTTATAGTGAAGAAGTTTATATATATATATGACTCTCATTAGTCCTCAATCATATCGATTATACAAATATACTGTCGATGATAAAGATTTATCATCAAAATTATATGTATAATATATTTACATCCATATATAATATATTTTAGATCAATTTTCTCGAACTGTTCTGCATGAATTGTAACCCAGCAAACCAAGATATGATTGTTATACATATAACATGTACATAATAAGTGCACATATTACATCTATGTTATATGGTAGATGTTGGCTGGATATATGTATCACATATACAGGGTGATTCAAAACAACCTTCTGTCCTTACAATGTCATATACTTGACACTATTCTAAGACGATTTTTTCTTTGTCAAAATTTTTTCCGAGGCTTAGTTTTTAAATTATAAGCCAAAATAGTTAACGAATTACGGGCCGCGTACACAAGGCAGGCAGGAGCGGAGCAACTCACCGTCCCATACTGGTGATTACGTGAGGCTCTCGCTGCGATTAACTGTTTGCTACATGGGGTGTATGTGTGAGAGAGAACGTATACGCGTATACACACAAATACACATTCTCTCTTTCTCACTCACTGACTCTTACCTTGTATGTAGAGAATCGTTGCCCTTATACGACTCAATAAGTAATATTTCCGTGTGATACAACGAGTAACTAGCAAACTTTTTTTCACTCACAAATTGTACCACTTATCGAACTTTTACGTATTAATCCACGCACTTTATCGATAAACTGAATTTATTAAAAAAAACGATGTTATTATACGTCATTATATTTTCATATTTTATAGTTTTATATTTTCGAAACTATCGAATTTACAATGTCGGAGGCTTTAGCCGATCACGAGACACATGATAGCGTCCGCGTCGATCACGCGTAATGTGATACATTCAGTTGTTCGGCAGCCGGCAGCCGGCATGCCGGCAACGCTAGTACTTGCTTGTTGTCGTCGCGCAGTTTCCGCATCGAATAACGCGTTTTTTTCTTCGAGATATTTTAATAATTAATAGGTAGTAATCGGTAGATTGTGATTAACCGTTATAATCGTTAATAAATTCTATTTATCGATAAAGTGCGTAGATTAATTCGTAAAAGTTCGATAAGTGGTACAATTTATGAGTGAAAAAAGTTTGCTAGTTACTCGTTCTATCATACGGAAGTATTACTTATTGAGTCGTATGAGGGCAACGAATTACTACATAAAAGGTAAGAAATAGTGTGAGAGAGAGAGAAAGAGAGTGCGTGTGTGCGATCAGCTGTTTGCTATACGCGATGGATATAAAAGAGAAAGACAAAGAAGAGAGAAAGATAGTGCGTGTGTGCGATCAGCTGTTTGCTACATACGATGGGTGTAAAAGAAACAGAGAGGGAGAAAGAGAGAGAGAGAGAGAGAGAGAATGTGTATGTGTGTGTATATGCGTATACGTTCTCTCTCACACATACACTCCATCGTATGTAGCAAACAGTTGATCGCAGCGAGCGCCTCACGTAATCACCAGTATCGGACGGTGAGTTGCGCCACCCCTGCTTGCCTCGCGTACGCGGCCCGTAATTCGTTAACTATTTTGGCTTATAAATTAAAAACTAAGCCTCGAAAAAAATTTTGGCAAAGGAAAAGTCGTCTTAGAATAGTGTCAAGTATATGACATTGTAAGGACAGAAGGTTGTTTTGAATCACCCTGTATGTATCACATATATATATATATATATATATATACAGGGTGGTCCTCGTAACGGTCGCCACGATTTTTAAGGCACTTACAATAATCTGACATAAAACAGTTTCAAACAAAAGTTGTCTTCAAGGGGGCCATAAGATGGTGACAATGATTTGACTTTGGAAAATCATTTGAAGGTCAACTTTAAAATCTTAAATGGAAACCCCCATTTTTTATTTAGTATTCTTGTAGCTGACATCGAGAGCTTTCCAAAACACTATAACAAAGTATTTTTTTATTAAGTACTTTTTGAGTTATTTTATATTTTAATCTGACATATTTTGATATAAAAAATTAAATATCTCGTAAAATATTTAGTTTTTGATAATCTTACCGTAATACTTCTATGTACAGAATAATGAGACAAATCAATTAGTATAAAAAAAAAAAAAAATTGTTTTTAAGAAAATTATTTACAATGTATTTTTTTAAACAATAATTTGTTTTTTTGGCACTAATTAATTTGTCTTATTATTCTGTACATAGAAGTATTACGGTAAAATTATCGAAAACTGAATATTTTACGAAATATTTTATTTTTTATATCAAAATATGTCAGATTAAAATATAAAATAACTCAAAAAGTACTTAATAAAAAAATACTTTGTTATAGTGTTTTGGAAAGCTCTCGATATCAGCTACAAGAATACTAAATAAAAAATGGGGGTTTCCGAAAAAGATTTTAAAGTTGACCTTCACATGACCTTCACATGATTTTCCAAGGTTACCTACACTTTTAGTTACGCTTAGATGAAGGCTCCGTCGGAGTTCGTCCGTCGCTCCGGAATCCTCTTAAAACTGTGAAACTTTAATTTGTTATATCTCCTAAATCAATGTCGACCGCCACTTGATTCTTGCGGGGAATTACTCAGAACACAACATATCTAAGTAGCTATTAAATTGATAAGGTGTGATCTTTCATGCATATTTACCTTATATTTAAATAGAAATATAAACTTAATATTTTCACATATTAAGAAACGAAGTTTATCTTTGTTTTGATCGCGCGAAGAAGTTTTGTGGGAATCAGTTTATTTATTTTATTTGTCAGCAATAACAAAGACAGATCAGTATATGTGTGTAGTTATAAGCCTGAGGACGCGAATTCTATGCAATATTATTGGCAAACTTTGATTACTTATAATTTGAAAACTATTGTAGCCTCGATATTTTTGTATTAAGATTTTTAACTCTTTTTTGCTTCTAGAATACAGTATTAAAATATTATATAGAGGTTGTGAAACACCTTGTATAATACAGGGTGATATAAAATATAGTCAGTGTTTTATTTCTAATAAATATTAATATATTTAGCACATACAGGGGAAATCAATATGTTTAGTATACATATATTTACGCGTGCGTGCATGCGCGTCTGCTGGTGCGTGTGTGCGCGCATGCGTAGATTATGTATACCATATACTAAAAATATATTGATTTTCCTTATATGTGCTAAATTTATAAATATTTATTAGAAATAAAACATTGACTGTATTAAAAGAATAAGAATTTAGAATTTAGACTATATAATAAAAAATACCTTAGTTAAGAATGCGTCCAGATCAGCGATCTCGTAACCAAATCTACTGGGTAATCTAGGCTTGTACGAACGTTTGGTTCGTCTATGCCGGTGCTTCTCTCGTCCACTGGGTATTGACATCGACTCGTGAGATACTAGAGAAGGCTCAGATATGGCTCTCTTCACTTTCTCCTTCTCCTTTATATCTTTTCATATCGACAAATTCCTTATTAAAGTGCTTTTCCAATGTAGTATTCCAATCGTCTCTCGCCAATCGATTCTTTGCCGATAGTCTTGAAAAAAAAATATTTTAGAAAAATTATTAGTAAAAAAGAATAATTATTATATTCTCAAATAATAATAATCAAGATAACAAAAATGTGATAAACATTACAATAAATATTGTAATAACATTATAATAAATATCCAGGCAAATCGTAAATTTTTATTTAATAGACATTTAATAGAAGCGATACAATATACATAAAAAATAAGTAGATTATACTACTATTAAATACAAAGAACAATTTTTAGATATAAAAATTTACTAAATTGCTAAATTTGTTAAACTTTGTCAAAATTCAATGTTAACCTTGCAAAAAGATAGGATTTGTTAATTTCTTGAGATATTTATTTTAAAGTATTTTAATATTAAAAAGAGAGAGAAAGAGGAAGAAATTCAATATATATATATATATATATATACTATACTATATATATATATAATATATATTATCTATTTATATACAGGGTGTAAACTAAACAAACGCATATGGACAATACTATTAGATACAGAACAGCAATCCAAATAGTACTCTGCGTTGATACCACTGCTT
>NW_027223338.1:3329112-3346106 GCF_030449975.1 Polyergus mexicanus | reverse complement strand
AAGCAGTGGTATCAACGCAGAGTACTCGTCTTTTAACAAAAAATATCGAAACAAAAGTTGTAGAAAATTAAATTATCTTTCAAATGAGATCAAAACGATTGTTGTACGTTCCATAGATTTTGATATAATCAGTTTCAAACGTACAAAAAGTGCTTTTGTTACTTATTGTTAGATCGATTAAAGTTGAATCAGGAGGAAATCCGTAAAGCGACTAGATCGGTCATTATTTGATGCCGAAAGTGTATTGGAGCTAGGGGGGGGGGGGCATTTTGAGAACAGTTAGTTTTTTCACATCTTTATTCATTTTCTACTATTACGTGCTATCTTAGTTTAAAAAATTTATTTTATTTTCATAAAAGAAAATAAAAGAAAAAGATTTTTATTTTTATTGTTTTTTCAAGAAATTTGTTTTATTTTTTTTTTGTTTCATTTTCTTTTCTTTGTTTTATTTCTTTTCATCTTTTGCTCTTCCTTTGCATCAGAGGTTTATGAGCGATAACTTCTTAAGAAAGCATTTTTCGACCTAAGAAATTTTAAGAAAGTTAAAGAAATTTAAGTTTAAGAAATTTTTTGTTCAGAATTAAATTTCCTATAAGATTTCAAAGTTTGGCTGAAACGTTTGAGGCTTCCCTGTATATTTTGTATATATATATATATATATATATATATATATATATATATATATATATATATATACATACATATATGTAAATATATATAAAACTGTCAGAAAAATTGATATAGAGAATGTCCCACAACGTGATGAAACTGTGTATTCGTTTTGTCATTCTAAGTGAAAAAGTCTTAATACACATATGCCCTAAATTCGATTCTTTCAAAGTTATAGCGAAAAAACAAAATTGCATAAAATAAGAACAATAGTATTTATTAAAGATAATATTATTTATTGATAATTAAACAATAATTAAACGATAATTAAACAATAATTTACTTTATAAACTACTTTATAAATTGTTCAAAGTGACCACCATTTTGGTCTACACATACTTCTGTTCTTTAAATTATTGATGTTGTAGAACGCAAAAAAAGTTCTGCATCGTTACATATATTATTACAAGCGTCTGTTATTTTATTTAATAACTGCTGCCGATTGACTAGCTTATCTGCATAGACTAGAGATTTCATAAGCCCCGACAAAAAATAATCCAGAGGAAATAGATCGGGAGATCTTGCAGGCCAATTTATTGGACCTCCCCGGTCAATCCAGTGCTCAGGAAATTTTTCATTTAAATATCTCGTAACAATTCTGCTAAAGTGAGGTGGTGCTCCATTTTGTTGAAATCACATTTGTGTTCTGATGTTTAAAGGCAGATTTTCAAGAAGTTCGGGCAATTGTTCTTATAATAAATGCAAGTATCGTTCAGCATTTAAATGATCTTCAATAATGATGGGCCCTATTAGATGATTATCAATTATACCGAACCAGATATTTACTGAAAATCGATTTTGAAAATATGTTTCAGTAATGTTGTGCCTCTAGCCGTTAAGGAAGAGGTCTTTCGAGATTTGTACGCCCAAAGGATTAGGATCCACGCTCGAAATAAGACACTCCCGGACGTTAGGTATAATTTAGTATATTTTGCAAGATTTAATACACTTTCACTTATTCGCGATTATAATAGTCGGGCGCGATACGTACGGTACTTCGATAATATTACTGAGCGAGCGAGTAGCGATGTTAACGAGCTATGTTACTGAGCTCCCTGAGCTGCTGAGCTTCTGAGCTTCTGAGCTTCTGAGCTTCTGAGCTTCTGAGCTGCGCGCGGTGCATCTCGCGCTTATTATATATTGTATCTTAATTAATTAGGTTGTTGATTAGGGAGGAGTGTGGTGTCCCTGACCGGAGCATGTTTCGTGCTCCGCTTGTCAGTCTGTCTCGTCAGCTGCTTACTTAGCTTCCGAAAACTTGACCGTGACTTCCTTCTCTTTAGTCACGTATCTTACTTTTATTTTATTAATATTCTTTTATTATTTTACTCTTTCTTAATTATCTTTCCTTGATCTCTTTTCTAATTTTAATGCTTTGTTGTTTTATCTTTTAATATATTAAGAAATTGGTCGGGTTACGACAGTAATAGCATGAGGATTTTCTTCTCGTGATGACAAAACGAGTTTCTATTATTTGTAATGCCGTCTCTCGTAAAAGTAGCTTAGTCGGTAAATAAAATTTTTGTATGTATTTGCCGATTTCTTAAAAGCCAGTGACAAAAATTGATGCGTGCAGGATAATCATTTGAAGAGCTTGAACATTCATAAAATGAAATGAGTTTAAATCACGCAGTATTTTCCAAATTGTCGTTTTAGAGACGTTAGTTTGCGCCGAAAGTCTTCTGATACTAATAGTAGGAGTTCTGTCTATCGTTGCTAGTATCACATCCTCGACTTGACGATGTCGTCTTAATAGTCTCTCAAGATTTTTATTTGGGACCTTATCAGTAAATTTAATGCTTCGGTGGACATTGCTAAACACTCTTCGATCTGGTATTCTGCGATTAAGAAACCGTCGGTGATATTCTGTTACTGTGCGTTACCATTACAGAAACCATAAATGAAATGAATATCGGCATATTCTTCATTGGAAAATGTACTCATGATTGGTAAGAGAAATTTCTAAGCTATGTTTATGCGATGTTTTCACTTAAAACGACAGTCAATTTATTAATATTATCTTGTGTGGCAAGTGTGGAACTTCATGCGCGACGTAGTTCGTTGTCTTCCGCACATGCCATACATACAAATATTTTTTGTAATGCCTGTTATTTCCGTACTAGTGCGGTAAGATAAGTCATAAAGGTACTTTTCTTACATTAGTGTGAGAAATAACTACAATACTTTTGCATTTTTTCGCTATAACTTTGCAACAAACGATTTTAGGGCATATGTGTATTAAAACTTTTTGACTTAGAATGACATAAAGAATATATAGTTTCAGTGTGGACACCACGTTGCAGGACACCCTGTATATACGTACAATAAGAAAGTTACGTGATGTAAAATAAGATATATCAATTGATAGTGTAATAATTTTTATTATGATCATGAATCAGTTGCAACAGTAACAACATTAACGTCACGATATCATCAAGTAATCTGAATGCGAGAATGCGGTTAATCTCACAATAATTAGCACTAAATGTTAATGAATTTCCGCTATTACCGATGAGTCGAAAAAGCGGAAGCCATCGCATAATGCAGGTAATTCCCGTTTCTCCCAGTAACTTTTTTCTCTTGCGATCAATATACAGACATCATCTGTCAAACAACGTCTCCACGAGAAACACAAAGAGTTGCTCTCGTATCTTTTGCCACGTTGAAAAAACTCGATAAGAGCTCCACGGATGGCGATGGGTTCGGGGAAAATGAGGATTTATTACTATAAATCTACTAATCCGGATGGACTGTACATCATGTCCAAGAATGCCGAGTTCATTGCAGACTGCAAAAAAAATTCTAGAGTAGCTTCTCGTGATCTATTCAGGAGAGATAGGACGGGTTCAGAACAGCGATCAGTCACGCGTCAAGATATACAGAATGTCCTAGACCACCCGTACAACCCTTTTCTTTCAAAAACTAAACATTTTAGAGAAAAACGTTTTCAACAAAAATTGTATGGTTTTGAGGGGAACATAAGATGGTATCATCGATTTAACTTTGGATGGCATCGTTAAGGTCAAGTCAAGGACATTTTTAATTTCTTAAATGGAACCCCCTATTTTTTATTGCATATTCTTATAGCTTATGTCGAGAGCTTCCCAAAATATTATAATAAAGTATTTTTTCATAAAGTACTTTTTGAATTATTTTATATTTTAATCTGACATATTTTGATATAAAAAATAAAATATTTCGTAAAATATTCAGTTTTTAATAATCTTACCGTAATACTTTTAGTACAGAATAATGAGACAAATCAATTAATGCCAAAAAAAACAAATAATTATTTTAAAAAATACATTGTAAATAATTTTCTTAAAAACAATTATTTTTTTATACTAATTGTTTGTCTCATTATTCTGTACATAAAAGTATTACGGTAAGATTATCGAAAACTGAATATTTTACGAAATATTTTATTTTTTATATCAAATATGTCAGATTAAAATATAAAATAACTCAAAAAATACTTAATGAAAAAATACTTTATTATAGTGTTTTGGAAAGCTCTCGAGATAAGCTACAAGAATATGTAATGAAAAATGGGGGGTTCCGTTTAAGAAATTAAAGGTGTCCTTGACCTGACTTTAACGATGCCATCCAAGATTAAATCAATGATACCATCTTTTGTTTCCCTCAAAACCATACAATTTTTGTTGAAACCGTTTTTCTCTAAAATGCTTAGTTTTTGAAAGAAAAGGGGTGTACGGGTGATCTAGGACATCCTGTATATTATTTTAGAGATTTATCTCATATACAGCAGGTTTTTAATTTTCTTACATACATTCTATAATGAAATAATATTCGAGAAAGAACAACAACGCGCCCGCGCGGGTGCGGATTAGTATAAATATACAGGGTATATCATAAGTCACGTCCCATCTCTGGAGAATGAATTGTTGAAGTTAAAATAAGTCGAAAATAAAGAATGACGAAATTTGAGCTTTCTTTAAAGAGTTACAATCAAAATAATGCATCTGACTTGACACTATTCAACTTCTTTTTTGAAGGATTTGTTAAGAAATATGTGTATTAGGTACTAATTGAAAATCAGACGTAAGTACTTCCCCAGATTCAAGAAGAATTTGTTTTAATAGACAAGGTTATGCTGCAGCGAGTGAGAAATTCTTTTTTAAATCGTGCTAATTTATACATTCAAGTTGATTATATATATAATCCAGCAGATTATTTGAATATCTTCTGTGATTCTAATTTTATTATCTATTTGTTAATTAATTAATGTTATGGTTCTTAACTTATTGTTATCAAAACAATTACAAACTTTTAATTCAAATAAAAATAATAATCAAATAAATTTTTCGATTATTTGATTGTAACTCTTTAAAGGCTCAAACGTAATTTCGTCCTTCTTTATTTTCGATTTATCTTGACTTTGACAATTCATTCTCCAGATGGGAAATGTAGCGAAAAGGGGACCCAGCCCCATGACCTTGACTTTGACATATGTTGTTAAGGTCATCGTCCTGAGTAACTCTCAGAAGGTTTTAACCATTGCTCGTTGTTTACAAAAAAAGTTATTAACAAATAAAAATTTGTAAAAATCAGGATTTATACTTAATCTAACAATGAAAAACTGGATATTTAAGTTAGTTTACAGAAATAATCCTACATATACTACACATATAAACTTAAATAAACATACAAGTTTTTACATATATAGGGTGTCCAAAAATAAAATATAAGTATGTTGAATTAATTATTTATTAGATATAATCTACTCATTATTTAAAAAAAAACATCAATACGCTTATCAAAAGTATAGTTTTTTAAATAAATATTCAGCAATATAATGTTGATAATGATATTCTCGAGTTTTCGAAATGTGGAAGATTAGCACGCCGGGGAAGAAGAAATGGTAAAACTTAAAAGTTTGAAGCGCGCGCGCGTGCTTCCTGTCGATGCATGTACTTTGATATATTTCAAACTTTTTATGCTAATAACTTTTTGATAAGCAACGAACAACGATTAAATTACAAGAAAAAGTTACTCAGAATTATGTTCTTGACATATGTCAAGGTCAAGGTCATTGGGACTAGGTCCGCTTTTCGCTATATTTACCCATTTTTTTCATTCAGAAAACTTTGTTTTGCAAAATGTGAATTCTAAATATTGAAAAATTAATACATGTTGTATCTATCTATCTAACATTTTAATTTACAGAATTATTTTTTCTAGATAAAATAATTATTCAGAAATAAAAACAATTTTATTGTATAAAACAAAGAGAGAAGGGGATGATGGTGAAGAAAAAAGAAAAACAGAGAAAGTATTGCATTGTATTTAAAAAAATTAATTCTTATTTAAAAAATTAAATAATATTATCGAGAAAAAAATATATACATATATCACATAATAGAAATTCTTCACACTATTAAGATATTCATATGGCTATATTAAAAATCGTACTTGGCAGCGTACATGTACATCATATACTTACAAGAAAACTTCGCGAATCCGAAAATTCTGATTTTGATGAATTTTTATAGACATATAGGGGGGTCAATAGATGAATTTAGAAATTTTCAGTTGTGCTTAAAGACGGTTCTAAGAGGTGAAAACACCCCTCATATATAAAGCGGCTTTTTGCTTTTCTCGATATTCTTCGAAAACTATTCAAAATATCAAAAAATGTTTTATACAAAAGTTTTATGGTAAAAACAGTTCTATTTAATCACATTAATAAAAATTTGAAAAAATATTTTTTTAAAAGATTTTTGAAAAATTCTAGTTAAATAGAGCTTCCCCTCTTTCGGGGAGAAAAGCAAAAAGCCATTAGATACATAAAGGGTGATTCCACTTTTTAAAATCGCTTTTGAGCGACGACTGAAAATTTCTAAACTTATATATCTACTCCCACGTATGTAAAGTTTCATCAAAATAAAAATTTTCGGATTCGCGAAGTTTCGTTTAAATGATTCCTGTAATTTACAGCTCAATAATAAAGATATAATACATACAAGGTCTGATAATAATCGCTCCACCCGTAATGTGCAGGTAGAGCGGGTTAAATCGAGCTGGAAAGTTCTTTACCATTTTTATTAATTTCTCAATAATTATTATGAAAATCGCAAAAAGGGAACAGGACATTTCTTTTCAGTTTGATTCAATCTACCTCCACTTTTTGTTTGGTCACTAACTTGTCGGACACCCTGTATACAGGGTGGACCATTTTAAACAGGCGAACCAAATATATCAAAAACTGAGCCCTATAGACAAAAATATTTCAGATAAAAGTTGCACGGTTTCGATGGGGCCATATGATGAAAATATGGACTTGACCTTGAGTGACCTTTTCAAGGCGAGATCATTGTAATCGATGTTTTCTTAAACAGAACCCTCATTTTTTATTGCATATTTTTGTAGCTTATCTCGAGAGCTTTTCAAAACACTATAATAAAATATCTTTTCATTAAATACTTTTTGAGTTATTTTATATTTTAATCTGATATATTTTGATATAAAAATTAAAATATCTCATAACATATTTAGTTTTCGATAATTTTACCGTAATACTTTTATGTACAGAATAATGAGACAAATCAATTAGTATAAAAAATAATTGTTTTTAAGAAAAAAGATGTAATTATTTACAATGTATTTTTTTAAACAATTATTTGTTTTTTTCTTTACACTGAAATTTCACGAACAAATTTAAGATTTATTAAATTCACATTTCTCAATCCCACATTATTGTTCTTCTTTTACATTTTCTAATAGTAATAATAATAATAATAGTAATAATAATAGTAATAATAAAATACATTTATTTTAATTTAATATTTATAGTAACACATTAAAATAATATATATTATTTTGATATCATAATAGCAAATACTCAATGACCATCATATTTCGACTTACTGCTATGCAAGATTTGTATGTGATTTTGCATAGCTGAAATAGAATCTATTTTTTCGGGATATTGAATTCTCCATGTATTACGAAGACAGAAAGAAGAGTAATTTTTTAGTAACATTTGAAATGCATCCATATGGATATCTTGCATTTTGGTGTATATTTATGTCATAATTTGATCATTTTATTATATTTTTCATTGCCATTTTTACTTTTGTTATTTCTTCTTCTTGTTCAATTTAATTTGATTTATTTGATTATTTATATAATTAATTTAATTTTTATATATATACTTTTTTGTAAAATTTAAAATTTTTTATACGAGTATAATGCATTTTTATATGAGTAAAATGCGTTTTTTTCATAACTCATGATACTTATACTTTAAAATATATTTTTATATATAAAATAGCAAGAGAAATGTGCTTTAATAATTATCTTTGTGTTTATGTGAACTATAATTGCTCTTCAAAAATATAAAAAATAAATTATTCTCTTTAAATTTGATTAAAAAATTATTACTTTATTATTATTAATAGTAATTTTATTAATAATGTTAGTTTCATTATTAAGATAAATAAAATTATATTTTAATTAATCAACAATCATAATATGTGATTATTTAGTTAGAGACAAAGCACGCGTACCAAATATGCCCCGAAAAATTTAAATTTATGTGTCAAGACGTTTCTCTATTCCCCATCGTATAACTGAATATATCTATTTCTATATCTATATTACTGAAACTTTAAAGATTATTGTAAATATAATAAATATTAAAACATTTAACATAATTCGATAAAATTAAAAGTAATATAACTAAATTTAATGCGAAATATTAACTTCAGATATTTTCTATAATAAATATAGAATTATAGAATAAATTAGAAATAAAAATTACCTTAATCTCCTCACACTAATCACCAATATTTAAAACTATTACACTGCACAAACTATAACATAATGAATCGTATTGAGACAACAAAATCGAGAATCACTCTGCGCTGTGCTATGGTCTGCGTAGAATTGTATATAAAACTATTTCTTTTCTTCTTAAATATTCAATGTTTTTGCTTCATTCGCTCCTCACCAGTGCCTTTACATTTGTGGAAATATATCTAAACGACTTTACCGTAAGATATGTCAACAAATTATGTATTTAATGACAAAAAAGACGAAACCGTAGAGTATGTCAATAAATTATGTATAAGTAATTATTTACATTAACGGACCTCGCCAATGACCTTGACCTTGATATATGTTGTCAAGGACGTGACCCTGAGTAACTTTTTCTTATAACTTAATCGGCGGTCTCTTATAATTTCTGAGATATTTAAAGTTAAAGCTTAAAGCTTCGAAATAAAAATTTGGTTTTGTTTATATAACGTAACTTGAATCAAATTTTAGTTTTATATCAGAAATAGGTTTGAGTTAGGTTATATCTTCTGGAAGAGGAGCCCCACGTATGGGGGGCGGAACCCTGTGTCTACGCATATACTTTACATCTTTACAACGCGAAGCGAGATTCAGCTCATGATTGTTGTGTGAATGGGAAAGTATATGCGTGAACGCAGTGGGTTCCGCCCTCCCCTCTATGGGGGTTTCCACTTCCGGAAGATATAACCTAACCCAAATTTATTTCTGAAAATTTGATTTGAGTTATACACCGTCTTGATGCGGATGGATCTCGCTTCTTGCGTGGAAATTACAAACTCATGTAGAAATTACGTTTTATTTCTAAAATTTTATTTGTTAATAACTTTTTAATAAACAATGAACGCCGATTAAGTTATAAGGAAAAGTTACTCAGGATTATGTCCTTGACAACATATGTCAAGGTCAAGGTCATCGGTAAGGTGTCCGTTAATGTAAATAATTACCTGTATATTAATAAGAGACGCTATAGCGTTTTCTGATTTTGCTATACAAGGTGTTTCATAATTCGCTTTCACGAATTATTTCATACTGTACAAAAAGAATGCGGTACATTACATAAATGTAAGTTATGAGAAATAATTATTTAATATATTATTAATTTTATTTTAATATTGATGACAGACATGCGTGCGTAAGTCTTGTGTGTGCATATGCGCGCGCGTACGTATATGTGTGTACATGCGTTGCGTGTGTGCGCAAATTGTATGTGTGTGCGGATTGTGTGTGTATGTATGTGTGCGTGCCCTAACAATACACAGAAGACATTCAGAGACCATCCAGAGGTTATCCAAAGGATGTTTAATATTCTCTGGATGTCCTCTGGATTCTTTCCGAATGTTTCCCGGAGAAGATGTATTGTAGGGTGCGTATACATATCAGCAGTGAACTTTATACATACTGGAATGAGCGATCTCTTTGTTTGGCTATCGCCACTATTTAGTCGAGAGAAAGATGTCTATGGATGTCTGGCATCTCTTTCTAGTATTACTTGATTGGTCCATGGCATGTCACGTGACTTCAGAATGATGGGATACTATGACAGATCTATTGACGTTCAATGACGAAATAAATGATAATAACAATTTTAACTAAACGTAATGATCGATCTTAATATTAATTGGAACATTAGTACACGACATTTTTCATCTTCGCGAACAATTCTGCCGGGGGGATTAGGATCGGAACCAAAAGAGAGGATAAAAATATAAATCGTACATTTTTCTACTTATAGAGGAAGCTTTGTTTTCGTGACAAAATGTGTGTACGGAATATATTGTATGACCTCTAACTTCCGCAATTTTTGAGATATCGGGCTAAATTTTTTTGCATGGTAGAGTATCATTAAAAGATGATTGGTATTGAATTTGGTGAGAAACGATGAGAAAGTTCATTCACTATAAAATTTTTAATTTTTTGAGAAGTGTTTGTACACGGTGTAACTTTCGCAAATTTTGAGATATCAGATTAAATTCTTTTACACGGATAGAATATTATTCAAGGATGGTTGCTACTGAATTTGGTGAGTATTTGTGAAAGGATTCAATTTTTATAAAATTTTGAATTTTTTGAGAAATATCTATACACGCTATAACTTTTTCAAATTTCAAGATATCGAGTTAAATCTTTTTATATGAATAGAATATCATTAAATGATAGTTGATATTGAATTTGCTTCCTCTATGAGGAAGTCAAAATTGAAAAACTCGTTCGCTTTAAGGAGTTTAAGCTTTGTAAACAAAATAAAATTCCCCTATAAGGAAGCAATGTGCAAATTTCTAATTTGCACAATTTTCAGCTTGTTTATTATTATTTTTGTCTTGTTTTATTATATTTTTAAAAGAAATTGTTTAAAATTTTTTTAAATTATGTCAGTTATTAATTATGTTTATTTAAAATGCTAAAAAATTACCGTTTTTTAAAAAAAGTGAAAAAAGCGCCAAGTGCACGCGCACAAGCGCCTCTTCCTATAAAAAAAATTTATATAAAATAGTATTACTTCAATTTGTTATAAAAAATTCTTATACAAAATAGTCATTTTAATACAAAAACATTGTCATATTCAAACTTAAAAACTGTTTTACAAAATAGTTGTTTTAATTTTCTACAAAAATAGTGAGATATATGATAAAAATATTGCGCCAATTAATAAAAATTTATGTTACAAAATTCATCTATTATTATTTCTAAGGTAACCATGCATAAAAGATTACACCTCACCGATTTTATCGCCATTTAAATATGTTGTAGGGGAAGTTCTTCTGAGTAATTCGCCGCAAGAAAAAAGTGGGGAAAAGCATTCGTTTAGAAAATATGACAAATTAAAGTTTGACATTAAAGTTTGTATATACTGTAATAATCTATTATTTTTTTTATTGAAAAAGGCTTACAATTTTAAAGTATGAGCGGGGGAGTGGCAGGGCCCCTCTCCCTGCACCCCATTCCAAAAAAATTCTACTCCGAAGTTACAATTTGGGTTATATAAGCCCCCGTACGGGGGCCTCTACGTCCGGAAGATATAACCTAACCCAAACCTATTTCTTTTAAAACTTTAATTACTTTTAAAACTAAAATTTGGTTTGGATTACGTTACATAACCCATCTATGACCTAGTAGATATCTCGTAAATGTAAACAAAAATATTTCTTACGCCCTCTACAAGAAATAAAATAAACACTAATATCAAATAATGTTCCTAATTTTATATTATAATACTTTAATTCATTTTATATTACAATACTTTATTATACCTTATAAACGAATGCTTTCCCCCATTTTTTTCTTATGGAGCATTACTCAGAAGAACCTCCCCTACAACATATTTAAGCGGCGATAAAATCGGTGAGATGTTAACCTTTTATGCATATTTACTATTTCTAATATTAAAAATTATAATATGATTAAAATAGTGGAATATATTTAAGTGAAAAAAATTTTTAATTAAAAATACAAATTTAAGTATAAAATAACTTTATAATTAAAGAAAAAATTGACGCTGCTAAACTGAATATATGCCAATCTAATTAACGTATTATTTACATTTTGAATTTAGCAGCGCTAAATTTTTCTTTAATTAAAATTTAGAAATCTTAAGTATTATAATAAGTATTAATGTCCTCTAAATGTCCACTGGATAACCCCTGGATGTCTGTAGGATATATCTGCCCTGTCTATTATATTGGATGTCTTTTGGATTTCCAGAGGACATATACATATGCAATTAATTGATAACATTAATTTCGTTTAATATTAATAATTGAATTTAATGCGCACATTTTCATATATCCAAAATTATTATTTATTTAATATTTCATGAGAAATGTTACTGTCCACAACATTCCAAAAACTTTACATAAAATAGTATTCTACCGCTAGTTTGTTTGTTTACCGCTATGAGACGCGCGAACTCGTATTTGAGATTTGGTCATAAGAATTATGTTAAGCTTGCAAAGAGCAACTGACAGGAAATTAAAAATGTAATTATTTTCTATCAGTTCAATTTCTGATTCCAATATTTGAATCCGAACATAGAGAATTCAGATATTGAATTGTTTAGAAAATATTACACGACTCAAACCCGGAAGCCAAACCTAAAATATTCACGTACAGCACGAAAGCCTCAAATATTAAAGAACGTGAATTGGCAGTAAATAACAGAACACAATCTTTATTTATATTTAAATTTTAAGATTTGTTGTGCCTCCAGGAGAGGCATGGTAGTTGGGATCGTTTGCCGGAAGGAATGTAGGAATTCGGGCTCTGCCCGAGAACTACACGTACTTTAGTTAAATAATTCAGACACTTTCCACGTTAAATAAATAGATAAATATCAGCTTTATTTGTGACTTGGCTTATTTAGAATATTCCCGCACATTAGCTCGCGTCGCGCGTCGCGATAGCGGATATCTCAACGTGCGCGTGTCTAGAGTCGAGTTTCGGTCTCGAGACTCGTTTCTCGCTTCTACGTATATTCTTCTGCCGACTGCGTGGCTATTCGATATTACGATAGTTATCGACACTCGCTTTGATACTCGCGACTGCTCGCGATTTTAAAGACTGCCCGTTTGATAGTTACTGTGACTACCCGCGTAATATTAATTAATGATAAAGACTGCCCGTCGTTCGTTAGCGGTGGGCCTTTTTATTAACTCCCCTTGGCTTCCCGGGAGGGGATCGTTTAGCGACAAGGCTGTGTGTCGTATCGCTTGATTTTGGCAATATCCGGATGCAAGCTAAGAAGTTCTAAGTAGGACTTCTTTGCTTACACTTTCGCAATTTCTTTATTCTTTTTTATTTCGCAACGAAATGATTGCGCGGTCGCTCGGGCTTCGCGCGTGGCTCGCGTTGTCAGCGCTTTGTTCGGTCAACGCTCGTAACGTGATCTGTATTCGCGTTACACGTTGAGCAATGCCATCATATAAAATAATATATATCTAGAATAGTATATATCTAGAATAGAATAGTATATAGCCTGTTCGGGCTATTACAGATTTACTCCTTGAAACGTACGAAAAATATCCCTAACATATCATACAGAAATCCTTAAGATGTTCCACAGGATCTCCCTGGATTCTCCAGAGATTATTATTTGGCTATCATTTACTCTTCCTCAGGATATCCACAGGAGATCCGAGGATTAAAATGAGATATCCTCAGAATAACCTACATGTATATCCTGGATGCCCTTTGGACGTCCTAAGGACATCCTTGTGCTGTCTGGGAAATGTCTGAGAAAGTTTAAATCATTCGTTTATTGTTTACTTAATGTTATATTATCTTTCGAAAGTGGAACCCCCCCGTAAGAGTGAGGGGGAGCGGAACCCACTGCGTCTATGCATACACTTTTCCATCCACGCAAGAATTGTAGGGTGGACCTCGCTTCGCGTAAAGTATTTGCGTGGTTGCAATGGGTTCCGCACGGGAGGGGTTCCATTTCTAGAAGATATAACGTTAAGTAAACAATAAACGAATGATTTAAACTTTTTGACATTTCTTATGCATGGAGAAATTCAGATTTAATACGTGTTCTTATCATATCATTTAATGGTTAATAACTTTGTAATAAATCAAAAGTCATATCCTTGACAACATATGTCATTGAAATCGGTGAAGTTGGTGCTAATATCAAGGTTTACCTTTCTTTTTTATGATTCATTTAATAAAAGTTTAGGAATAATAGCAAGTTGATTTAATAGCAATTATTTTCTACTTTTGCATTCTTCTATTTTATTTATTGTTTAATTTAATAATTATCATATAAGAGAGGAATTGTGAAAGCAGTATATTTTATTTTGTATATATCTGGGAATTTCTTGGAATTTAAATCTCTATAAAAATATATTCTTTGTCTTTTTATCTATTCTATATCTATCATTTTTTGTTTTATTCAGGGGACCTGAAAAGGCGGCACTCGTGGAGCAGCGAAATCGATTATCATCTGGCGGGAACGGAAACTGCAAACATCTCGGAAGAAGATCCCGCTTCCCCAACTTCCTCAAAAGATAACAGAATCTCCTATAAGGTATTATATTAAATTGTAACAATGCACCCCCCATTATTATCAGGCACGTAGACCAGCCGGAAGTCTGGAAGCCCGGCAAACACCAGCCGGCAGTGGCAGAGGTGCTTAGCGCCCTTTTTTAATACCTTCGCTATACGAACACGATAACGGAGATACCGTACAGCCGTTATACAGCTACCATTACGGCCCGAATTCCGAGTA
Organism: Polyergus mexicanus; assembly: GCF_030449975.1. NCBI lineage: Eukaryota > Metazoa > Arthropoda > Insecta > Hymenoptera > Formicidae > Polyergus > Polyergus mexicanus. The sequence goes on along the minus strand of NW_027223338.1, from coordinate 3,331,399 downwards.
CCGCCGAACACCTCCGAAAAATACCGAGCGCTCCGATACCGAAACACCACGTCGTTTTCCCGCCGCGGGGTAGTGGCGCGCACCGCTAATTACCGATTCCGAAAACAACGCGTCGTTACCCGCACCTGAATAAGGGCCGTGGCACATAAAAAAACTTAAACAGTAAGACTTAAGACGCAAGCGAATTGACCAATCACGGTCGAACAGTAAGGCAGCCATATTGAAACGTAAGCTACGCTGAAAATTCCGTATGGTTGAAATTCTTAAGTTTTAAGTCTTACTGCTTAAGTTTTTTTATGTGCCCGGGCCCTAAGCGACGCGGTTACCGTTAAGGGGATCCTAAAATGACGGCCGAACTCCGACGGGTTAGCGCCCTCATCTAAGCGTAACTAAAATTATCGATAATACCGACCGAAATTATCGATAATATCAATAATTTTAGTTCCGCTGTTACCGATAATATTTCTGCATGTTTTATGCATATTTGAAAGAGAATTGTGTTCAATATGATGAAATCGGACAACATCGTGTATTTCTACTGCTCTATTGCCTCGCACGCATATCTAAGCGTATCTAAGCGTATAGATAACAGTATAACATAGACACGTGTCTGCCTTTATTGCATATTTGGACACAATTTCACACATTACTTATATGAACTTATATACCCAGTCAGCCAGGTCTGTTCTAACAGATATTGCCAAGTGCTTGCTACAAATTATTGTCAGCAAAAAGGCTACAAATTTGGTACAAGAGTTGTTATTACCGATTAAGGTGGCAGATTGCCGCCAAGAATAAAGCAAAGCTTGCTAACATAACTACACAGCAAATTGGCGACAGAAACCGAGCAAAGCTTGCTGACATGACTGACATCAGATTGTCGGCAAAAACTGAGCAGGATCTAGAGTGCGCAATCTGATGGCAAATTGGCAGCAAAAACCGAACAAAATCTGCAGCTTATTACAAAGTATTATAAAATAGTTCAGTCGCTTATCGCTATGCGGCGCGTTATTCATTATCTATACCCGTATTCAAATTCTTGTCATGAGTGTATATAAAGCCTACAAAATGCTAATAATATTATAATATATATATTTCTATCAGTTCAATTTTTGACATAATTCTTATACAGGAAATTCAGATATTGAATTGATTTTTGCAAATCGGACAGATAATTGTTCGATTTTCACTTATTCAAAACAATTTCTGTCCAAAAAGATCTTTAATTTTATAAATTAAGTTATTTGAATTTACTTATATGTTTTAACATATTAATATATGATTTTATATAATGTCTAATTATCTAATGGTCATTTTATGACCAAAACTTATCATCATTTTGTTACTTAGGGTTAAGGCTTTAAATCTATTTAAATATATACTTTTATATGAATGGCCAAAAGCTGCAGAATTTGTTCGGTTTTTGCTGACAATCTGCTATCAGATTGTCTTGCGCAGATCTTGGTCGATTTTTGCCATCAATTTGGCGTCAAATCATGTCAAGCTTTGCTCGGTTTTTGCCGTCAATTTGTTGTCAGGTTATGTCAACAAGCTTTGTCACCAAAACACAAGCTTAATGCGGACACAGATGGCACTGGATTTGTTACCAAGTTTTGAGCGAATTTGATGCCAATTTGGCAACAATTTGTTATCAAATTGCTTACTGGGTATATATATATATACACACACACACACACATAAAAGGCACACACATATATATATATATATATATAACAATACATGCACACACACACACACACATGTATGTATGTATGTATATATATATACATGTATGTATATATATATACATGTATGTATGTATGTATATATATATACATGTATGTATATATATATACATGTATGTATATATATATACATGTATGTATGTATGTATATATATATACATACATACATACATACATACATACATACATACATACATACATACATACATACATACATACATACATACATACATACATACATACATACATACATACATACATACATACATACATACATATACAGGGTGACCCATTTTAACTTAGGCAGCCAAATAACTCGAAAAATAAGCACACTACGAAAAAATGTTTAGAATCAAAATTTTGTCATTTCGAGGGGGACGTACAATGACGTTAAAATGAGCCCCCCCACCCCTTCCCCTGGGCGGTGAGGGGGGGCAAGTTTGAAATCTTAAATGGGAACCCCTATTTTTTATTGCATATTCGGAATCTTTGGCTAAAAACACATACAATTTGTCTAGTACTCTGCGTTGATACCACTGCTT
>NW_027223338.1:3266445-3329012 GCF_030449975.1 Polyergus mexicanus | reverse complement strand
AAGCAGTGGTATCAACGCAGAGTACTTCTCGCATGTTTTTGGTATTAAAATAATCTGTGGACAATATACTATCGAAATATATGAGAAACTGAATTTGTTGCTCGTCTTAAAGTATTAAAAATCGATACTTTGTCGTCGCGGACCCTATACGACGCGCTCTTATATTATATAAATTAACTAAAAGAATTTGTTGCTCGCATGTTTTTGGTATTAAAATAATCTGTGGACAATATACTATCGAAATATATGAGAAACTGAATTTGTTGCTCGTCTTAAAGTATTAAAATTCGATACTTTGTCGCCGCGGATCCTATATGACGCGCTTTCCTAATATATAAATTAACTAAAAGAATTTGTGTTGCTCGCATGTTTGGGTACTAAAATAATCTGTGGACGATGTACTATCGAAATATATAAGAATCTATAAAAAAGAAGGAACGCGAGATAGTCGTGCGCGACGCGGATCCGATGTCAAAACAAAACGTGCCTTTATCTACTTTCAGACGATACAAAGCGCTGCCGAACATTTCGGCACGATGACATGAAAAGGCTTCTCTTTTCAAGAAACATATATACTACATATTGGCGTAAGACACTACTATGCCTTTTTATATATATACATATATGCAAAACTGTTTGAAATTAACAAAAATGAAATTTCGAGATATAGAACGATAAAAGATAATCATATGTATTCTGTAAAGAGCAACAAATTCAGACTTTTATATATCTCGATAGTATATTGACCACAGATTATTTTAATACCCAAAACATGCGAGCAACAAATTCTTTTAGTTAATTTATATATTAGGAAAGCGCGTCATATAGGGTCCGCGGCGACAAAGTATCGATTTTTAATACTTTAAGACGAGCAACAAATTCAGTTTCTTATACATTTCGATAGTACATCGTCCACAGATTATTTTAATACCAAAAACATGCGAGCAACAAATTCTTTTAGTTAATTTATATAATATAAGAGCGCGTCGTATAGGGTCCGCGGCGACAAAGTATCGATTTTTAATACTTTAAGACGAGCAACAAATTCAGTTTCTTATATATTTCGATAGTATATTGTCCACAGATTATTTTAGTACCAAAAACATGGGAGCAACAAATTCTTTTAGTTAATTTATATAATATAAGAGCGCGTCGTATAGGGTCCGCGGCGACAAAGTATCGATTTTTAATACTTTAAGACGAGCAACAAATTCAGTTTCTTATATATTTCGATAGTACATCGTCCACAGATTATTTTAATACCAAAAACATGCGAGCAATACATTTTTTTATTTACTTTTACTTCGCGCAAGTGAATGGTACGGCGCGGCGAGACTGAGTATATAGTGGTATTAATTAAATAATATACTTTTTTTAAAATATTTTTATGTTATTTTAGAGCAACAAAATAACAACAAATTCTAGTGTATTTTATTTTTTGATTCGAGCATTCTATATATTTTTTTCACTATGGGGGGGGGGGGCTGGCTTAATGTCAAGCTAGCACCCCCCACTTTGAATGTAAATTCCTGCTAAACGGTTTGAGCAACAAAATTCGGACTACGGCAACTAATTAGCACATAATTAGCACTAAATTATTTGATGTATTTGACTTAATTTGGCGTTGGTGGGGGGGCTAACTTAATATGGGTTTGATATTAGTTAATTTTCTGCAAAATAATTATTAATTAGACATTTATATATATATAAATATGAATATATAGATCAACATTGTGATAATATTCATATTATAAATTTTAAGAAAAATACGTTTAGTAAAAAAGCAAGATTTTATTAATTTTTGTCGAGTGTTACGCAGCTTAGTATGTAAAAAATTAAACTTGAAGAAATTGAAACTTTTTGTATGTATAAAAAAATACTTAGAGAAAAAGACTCTATTAGAAACTCTAAAGGTATTATTTTCTAATATAAGAATATCGCATAAAACACCATTACATGAAACAATTATTTACTTAAATTTATTTTATTTATTTTAATTTACTTAAATTAAGTATCATAATTACTTAAAGTTTGTACTATTAGATTGCGATGTTTACAAAAATTAATTAATTAATTAATGTAAACAAAAATATATTTGTTATGAAAAAATAAATTTTTTATTTAAAATATTTTTATTTGGTAAATATGCATATTAAAGTCCCACCTCCACAGGATAATGATGTTAACATATGTTGTCAACATTATCGTCCTAAGTGACCTTGACCTTGAAATAAGTGGCGGTCGCGATTCGTTAAAAAGTTATTAACAAAAAAAGATGGTAATTATGCAGTATAGGGGAGCCAGCTCCGATGACCTTGACTTTGACATATGTCAAAGTCAACGTCATCCGTGAGTGTATCTGCAAACACATATTAGCCAATTACTTCCTTTAGTACTGATACAAAGTGGTAAATTTCTCAAACTTCTTTATTCTTATAACTTATTCTTATAACTTTTTAATAAATAATGACCGCCGATTAAGTTATAAGGAAAAGTTACTCGGGGTCATGTCCTTGACAACACATGTCAAAGTCAAGGTTTGAAATGATGGATTTGTATGATCGGAGCTGGCTCCCCTATACTGTATAATTACCATCTTTTTTTGTTAATAACTTTTTAACGAATCGCGACCGCCACTTATTTCAAGGTCAAGGTCACTTTGGACGATGACTTTGACAACATGTATGTCAACATCACTATCCTGCGGGGGTGGGACCTTAATATGATGTTATAGCCCAAAACGGCTATAACCAAATTAGCATAATTATTAATTATTAAATATTATTTAACGTCTTCCGACTATAACTCGAAGCCGAGGAAGACGTATAAAATTACGAGCGCAACCGCTGACAAAGCGAGGCACGCGCAGAGGCCACGCGATCGCAAGACTTGAAGAACGACCCGCCGGAAATGCAAGCAAAGAATATACATAGCTTGCATCCGGGTTTTTTCCACCCAAAATCGAGCGACACGACCACCTATGGTCCTGTCGCTAAGCTATCCCCTCCGAAAACGAATCAAACAGGAGGTGATAAAACTACCCATCTCAAACGAGCGCTAGGCAGTCTTAATCGCAAAATCACACGAAACAGTTATAATCATACAATTATATAGTGCGAATAGATTAACAATAGTAACCACGAGACGGACAAACGTAAATGGTTTATTAATAAAGAACTTCTCAGCTGATCTCGCGACGGCAGCCGCGATATCAGGCATGCGAAGCAACTCTATACCGATAAGCCGAGTTGAAGTGCGAGAAAGAAAAGAAGATATAAAGTTAATGTATTCGAATAAACGACCTTTTATTCTAATACGATTCCATAATTAATGAAAGCGACGAGAAGACCCTGTACGATCCTGAGCTGCTAAGTTCCAATTGGCCAACGATCCCAACAAAATCTCTGTACCTCCACGGAGGCACAACAATGCATATTTACCTTTTATTTTTAATTTGTTGTAAAAATATTACTATGTAAGAAAGTGTTCGGTAATTTGCGCCCCACTCATCACCTGCATGTGAAGCGGGTTAAACTGAATAGGAAGGTTTTTTACCATTTCATGCGATTTTTGCAATAATTAATAAGAAATTAATTAATAAAAATCAATCAATTCGCGCGAGTACAATTGCGCGACGAAACAACCCAATCTTACGCGGCGAAAAGAAACAGTTTAATGTTACATGAGTGCTCGGCGTGCGACGGGGGAGAGGGAGAAGAACGATTTACAAAAGACAATAGCCATGTATGTACATACACGTGCCGGTATGAATGGTGTCCGTTAGATGTGTGTGTACGTGTAAGCAACCGAAAATCATACATACGTATATGGATGTGTGAAGTGGCACCCCTATGTTACGATACCATAGTTCTCTTAAGAGTTCTGAGTTGTTTAGAACAAAAGAAAGAATTCTTGATAATTTTTATAAAGAGTTCTGTCCATTATCATAATGAAAGCAGATTTCGAAAAATGGGGGTGCCAACTTCACGATTTTTGACACATCAAAATTAAATAGTCCTGAGCATAGTTCTGATGCTCTTTTGAATAGTTACATAGTTCCTCATACTTTTTTGCAAGAGTTCTGCAGTTTTTAGTTTAAAAAATTAACTTCAAATATCAGAGATATTTTCGAAATCACGAGTTCTGATCGAAAATGTCAGAGTTCTGAATTACATTCGATAAGATAAATATAATCGCGAAAACCGTATGGTCCTAGCTATTATAGTTACCGAAATATTGAATTTTTAAAATTAATATACTTTTATAAAAAATTTTGGAAATCACGAGTTCTGATTAAAAATGTCGGAGTTCTGAATTATATTCGATAAAACAAGTATAATCGCGAAAACCGCATGGTTCTAGCTATTATAGTTACCGAAATATCGAATTTTTAAAATTAATATACTTTTATAAAAAAATTTGAAAAACACGAGTTTTGATCGAAAATGTTAGAGTTTTGAATTACATTCGATAAGACAAATATAATCGCGAAAACCGCATGGTCCTAGCTATTATAATTACCGAAAGATCGAATTTTTAAAATTAATATACTTTTATGAAAAATTTAATAAATACAAGTTCTAGTAAAAAATCTTAAGTTCCGAACCATACTCGATAAGACGAAAAAGAAAAGTAAAGATTTCATAACTCTAGTTTTAATTACATAACTCTATTATATCATAGTTTCTGAGATATCGCATTTTAACTATATTTTATATACAATATATATTGGAAATCTGGCGGCGCGACTTTTGTCATTTGATCTTAGGAGAATACCGCGTTTCGCCGCTATCTCGCAAGAGTATCGAGCCGCGCGATAGCATTGTTGTCGGCTCGATCTAAGGAAAGTCGGGTGTTTCAGATCTTAATCGTTATTATTTACCACAAGCTTTAAAGATATCCCTACAAGTTAAATTTATTAATTATTTAAGTTGCTCTTAAATAATAAATTGTCAATTTTCTTTGTCTTTAATTTGACAAAAGATCATTTTAATAAAAAAGAGAAGTATGAGATCGAAATGAAATAACGAGATAATGATAAAGACAGCGCGGTGTCTTATAGCTGTCTCGCTACACGCGCTGCATTCAAGCGTAGAGCGAGTGAGATAGCTATTGGACACCACTAGCCGACATCACGTTTTGCATTGCTTTCTCTCTCGATCGTGCGACATGCGATGCAATGAATATCGGAATACCCCCCCCCCCCCCCCGCCTTCTTCCACTTTCTCCTTCACTCCTTGATTTTCTTTGCGCTTCAAATTACACGTGCGTACGCGATTTTCATTTGTATACGGTGATGCTTTCGACTGTACATACACACCCGCCACCAAACACCATTTTTGCTGGTGTATATAACCAAACAACATGCGAAACACACAGGGAATTTATTTTACTAATATTATTTACCAACTTATACATTATAAGCTGCTTTCAAAAAAAGTATAATATTGATTCAATATTTTTTTTTTAAATATGATAAATTTTTCAGCTTATGTTTTTGCTTATCTTCGGTAATACAATTTATGACATTAAATTATTTGATACATGTTATGACTCTAAAATATGCTGAGTACTCTGCGTTGATACCACTGCTTAAATATTAGAACGTTTAAGTAGTTTTTGAATGTCAAAATCGATATTTTAAATGTATAAGTATAAATATTTTTTAACGTATATAAAGTTTTTTGACATGTATTTAAAGCATGATTTGAATATCATATTATGTTTTTTTTTTTAAATAATAATAGAAAGTAAATATAAATAGAAAAATGTAGAGAGAGTAGAACTTCATTGACTTTTTTAATTTGCAACATGTTATGTCCATGTCTGGATCATTTTTATTGTCTGCACTTATTTTTTTTTTTTTACTTTATTTATGTGTTTCATTTTTCTATATTATCGAAGATAAGCAAAAATGTTTGTACATGTTGCAAAAAAATTGACTCAATATCTTTACTTTAAAAGTAGAGTATAAAGTATGAAGTACTGTTTTATATACTGTATAATCAGAAGACAAATGCATCATTTGAGATCATACATTTATAGTTTATTACTTAATCTATTTTTTTTTTCAAAATGAATTCTTCATTTTTTGTAAATAAATCGCATATTGATTTTGATCGTCTTTTACAAGACAAGCAGAAATTACATGGAGTATTCCGCCTCGTTCCCACTCAGGAGACACTCTATTTTGATTATTATAATATTAGTGGCGCCATCTGTTAGGGACCTCGAATTATACATTTAATATATATGCGTAATGTCCTCAAATTAAACATTTAATATATGGATACTTTGAGTCCTGACCCCGAAATATGCAAAAGTCTCCAAAATATTCATTCGCCCGACATTTTGTCCCCAAAGCAAACGCTTGACATATATATATATATATATATATATATATATATATATATATATATATATATATATATATATTGTGACGTGACGTTTTTGGGACGTCCGTCACAAGGGCCGAATGGCCCGATCGGGAGCGGTTTTTCGGGGGCCTGCGTCTTCCTAATTTAGGGAGAGAGCGGCCCGATGGTCAGATCAGCGGGATCTGACTTTCGGTTAGAAAAATCGAAAATGTAAGCTCGAGATGAGCCCGCGAATTGGTTGTCGGCACGAGGTCGAGCGGCGGGATCCCATCCGGCGGAAGGAGAGGAAGAGAGAAGAGCGGGAGTCCAGGACACCAAGAACACAGGAGACGTCAGGTCGTAATTGTTAATTATTAAAAGACACTTTTGGTGGCTAGTAAACATCGCTGCCGGTAATGTATATTTCTTACGGCAGGAAAGGAGAGCGGAGGGCCGGAATAATCCGGCCAAAGGGGAGGCCACTCCACCCGCACGAAGCGAGGGAGTCCCAAGGACTCTCAATCCGGAACCTATTCCATCAAATAGGGAAGAGAGCCGATCGGGCGCAGCCGTAAGCCCGCACCTTTAAGCCGAACAAGAAAATCTGGGAAACTCCGGGGCGATGAACCCACCAACACGGCCGTGATGATAACAAGGATCGCGAGGACCGCAGGACGGCCCTGCGTAACGCGAAAGCGCCACAAGTGGGCGATAGCGATTTATCGCGCCGACGTGTCTCCTGCAGGACTCTCGCTCCGCACTGTTCGACGAGCCTTTAGGAAGGACGCAGGTCGCCCAGAGCGTACGAGCGAGCACGAGATCGCAAAGGAAAGGCCGAGATATTCCTGCCGGTGGGGTGGGTCGACCGATTTTGTTGCCGAATAATTGTAGGTAATTAATTCGGATGAGTCGCGTCCTTAATAGTTGTCGAGCCACGCGTTTTGGTGGATTAACTTGGTGAATATTTTTGGTAGATTAAGTCGCACGGCCGACGGGCACATGTCGCTCATCCGAATTAGGTAAAATAGGCTTTCTCTATTCACTTCGCCGCCGCCGACAGTCATTAGTGTTATTTTCGCGTTTGTCTGTATAATATGTTGTGAATTATCGGGATTTTTGCGTTCACGCGATCGATATTCCGACTCGCGCAAAGTATTGTGCCGCGCGACTCGTACACCACAGTCGTTATCGATAGTTTCCGTATTGTTTCTGTGTATTGTTAGCGCGTGTTTCGTGAGTATTGTAAGAAATTGGAGTCAGGAGGAAGCGGAATCCTAAAAATTCGTACAAGAAATCTATCGGGTGTCTGTGAGCCCGCTATTAGTTTCCGCGAGTCATGCGAGTTAGATATTCGGTATTTCAACGGAAAGGTCACCGTCATTGTTATTGAGACGTATATCGGCTTACCGCGAGCCGGACCAACGGACCGATTTGAGTCGTGCACCTAGTATTTTCTATTATGTCGAAGCGGATTCACGGGCGTGCGTAAAGTAGTTACAGGCGTATTCGAGAGATTTCTTCAATTGTCGAGGCCTAATTAAGTCTTGTACGGCGGAAATCCTCGCGGCCGAAAAGTCGAGTTAAAGCGAGTAAGACGCCCGGTAATTTGATACTGTTGCGCACGGTCGTGCCGATCTCCGCGGAAATAATATAGCTTATTCGCCTGTAAAATAATTACTGTCATCCAAGGCTATTATTTATACGAACTGCTCTATACTCTTGTTTCTTTCGTTTTAAATATATTATTGTTATCTTTGTTTTAACCGACCGAATGCTCATTTTGGCTCCCGTGTTCTCGACTCTCAAGATTTCTCCCGTCTCCCCCGAACTCCCCCCTCTACCATTTCGGGTATACTGAATAGCCACGGAATTTTGCCGTCGCGTTAATTATCAGTCGCGCGATTATCTTTTGGTGTTGCGTTTTTTCGTGAATGGTGCGGCCTGCCGTACCTGGCGCCCAACTTGGTTTATTTGCGATTCCGGGAATTTTTGTGGATCGCGAGATCGATATTCGAAATACGCGCCGAAGGTGTATCGTGGGCATCGGAGAACCGCCTGCTGAATCAATAATTATTCATTAAATAATTTAAAAAGAAATATACGGTTACAATATATATGTTAAATGGTCTGTTCCGAGACACTTCTTGATAATTATTGGCATATTCCGAGACATTTGTATGGTTCCAGGCCTGACCTGGAAGAATTCTATGTCAAATGGCAGTTTCCAGGACAGTCCTGGAAAACTAATGTATGTAGATATGATAATTGTACATCCAAATGTATATACAAAAAAAAGACATGTATACAAATGTTATCTAACAATGTCAATTGAAGTATATATAATGTATTATTGAATTTCGAACATAAAAACCGTCAATATATTTATATAATTAAGAAAATCGCGTAAAATAGTATATAAATATATAAAAAGATATGAGATTGAAAAAAACACAACGATTTTTAATAATACATGAAGTACAAATAATCTTGAAGAACTATGATTAAAAGTTTATTGTGTATAATGTGAAATTAGTCACTTTGATTTTCATTATGCACGAAAAACATTTTATGTACTGGAATCAAACGTTAGGCTACAAAATGATGTTTCCACTTTTTAAAAATATTTAACACATTTAACGTATATACCAACATTTAGAAATTCAGTCAGATAACGTCAGCGTCAGGCAATCTCACATCTTTCAAAAGTGTGTAATTCATAACAATATTGATAACAAACAATGTAAAAAGATGTAACTCATATATAACAAATGAGCAAGTCTTTATGCCAACGCCTTGATTGCTTTCTGGAAAGTTTGGCGGGATATCTAAATAAAAAATTGTAAGTTACTTGAAAGACGTTTGGGATAAATGTATTTCGAAGCAAGTTCTTCATTTAAGTGTTTAATATGACACCTTTTACGAGAATATGCTTGTGTCCTGGAAACGAACGTTAGGCCACAAAATGATATTTTTATTTCTTTCAAGAATTTAACGCATTTAACGTACGTACAAGCATTTGAAAACGCGGTCAGGTAATGTCAACTCACATCGTTCTACAAAGGTGTGTAATGCATAACAATATTAACAACAGCGTAAAAAGACGTAACTCATATATAACAAATGTGCAAGCTTTTATGCCAACACCTTGATTGCTTTCTGGAAAGTTTGGCGGGACATCTAAATAAAAAATCGTAAGTTACTTGAAAGAGATTTGTGATAAATGTTTTTCGAAGCGAGTTCTTTATTTAAATGTTTAATATGATACTTTTTACGAGAATATGCTTGTGTCCTGGAAACGAACGTTAGGCCACAAAATGTTATTTTTATTTCTTTCAAGAATTTAACGCATTTAACGTACGTACAAGTATTTGAAAACGCGGTCAGGTAATGTCAACTCACATCATTCCACAAAGATGTGTAATTTATAACAATATTAACAATAACGTAAAAAGACGTTACTCATATATAACAAATGTGCAAGTCTTTATGCCAACGCCTTGATTGCTTTCTGGAAAATCTGGCGGGACATCTAAATAAAAAATTGTAAGTTACTTGAAAGAGACTTAGGATAAATGTATTTCGAAGCGAATTCTTCATATAAGTATTTAATATTACATTATTTATGAGAGTATGTTTGTGTCTTGGAAATGAACGTTAGGCTACAAAACAATATTTTCACTTCTTTCAAGAATTTAATATATTTAATGTACGTGCACAATATACTTACAAACATTGGTAGGTTTTCTGAATATGTTTCTGAATTAATAAGGAATACATTATTCATTTTATAATTAATATGCAATAACGTGTTTCACATTAATTTTTGTAAAATTTTTTAGAGAATGTTTTGTTTGAAATTTAATATTTTTATTATTTGAACACTAAAGCTTATTAATTAATAATTCTGTTTATTAATTAATAAGTCTGCTAAAATAGATTGAACCGAAAATTAAGTTATGTCTTTTAATGTACAATTTTTTCTTTTGTATTTATTTATTATCGGCTATTGGCTTTAAACAATCGTTAGTCTGTACGTATAATATTAATTTATATTTTATTTTATATTAATATTAAAATCGCTGTTTTCAAGATATTAATAAAAAATATTGCAATACTTTTTCAGCCCATGCACTGATCGGTTTTTAAAGCAGTCAAGTGATTGATATAAAAAAAACAATATATTTTATAGCTATTTAATATATTTTTATATCTAATTGTATTAAAAACTGCTTTTAGAAATAATTTTTCAATTGTTTAACAAATTCTAATTGTTAAATTGTATGCTAACAATCAAAAGTATTTTATGAGTATCAATTGGCTTAAAATGCAGTTAATGAAATTATTGGCTTAATGAAATTGATTCCGATTACGAACTATTTATGGTCATGTTAATTTATAGTTTTTTTTTAATAGGATATAGATTTCTTTCTTTATAGAATGATTTAATTATAATATTTTTACTCGAAATATGTTGGATAAACATAGAAAATATTTTAATATTTATTGAAACTTTATTTTCTTTAACAAATCTTACTTTATTTTTTATTATAGTTGTTTGGAAACAATTAATATGGTTAATTTTTATACGTATTTGACGATTTATTTATTACATTTAGTTTTTATTAATTAAACTTTCTTTAGAATAAATACTATTTTTAATGCGATTATAACTTGTATATTTTATTTTTACTTGTATTTATTGTAACTTTCTATAATCATCCAAAGATTAAATATAATATTCTACTTACCCGACTTACAAAGGAATATTCCAATGCAACGTTTTCCATTTTCTAGTTTTATCTAATAATCTTTCTTTCTTTTACGAGTTACATTACTAGATTTCACAACGATTAATTGTTTAGTATGTTTAATTTTAAGTAAGGAAAACATGATATACAGGGTGTCCCATTTTAAAGGACCCAAATATCTCAGAAACACTGCGTTAAATCGAAAAATGTTTCAAACAAAAGTTGTGTGGCTTCAAGGGGGCCATAAGATGGTGACAATGATTTGACCTTGGAAAATCATTTGAAAGTCATGTCAAGGTCAACTTTAAAATCTTAAATGGAAATCCCCATTTTTTATTTAGTATTCTTGTAGCTGACATCGAGAGCTTTCCAAAACGCTATAATAAACTATTTTTTTATTCAGTACTTTTTGAGTTATTTTATAGTTTATTCTGACATCTTTTGATATAAAAAATTAAATATCTCATAAAATAATCAGTTTTCGATAATCATACTTTTATGTACAAAATAATGATACAAATCAATTAGTGCAAAAAAAAAAAAAAATAATTGTAAAAAAAATACATCGTAAATAAGTTTTTTAAAAACTATTATTTTTGTATACTAATTGATTTGTATCATTATTCTGTACATAAAAGTATTACGGTAAGATTATCAAAAACTAACTATTTTATGAGATATTTAATTTTTTATATCAAAAGATGTCAGATTAAAATATAAAATAACCCAAAAAGTACTGAATAAAAAAATAGTTTATTATAATGTTTTGGAAAGCTCTCGATGTCAGCTACAAGAATATTAAATAAAAAATGGGGATTTCCATTTAAGATTTTAAAGTTGACCTTGACATGACCTTCAAATGATTTTCCAAGGTCAAATCATTGTCACCATCTTATGGCCCCCTTGAAGCCACACAACTTTTGTTTGAAACATTTTTCGATTTAACGCAGTGTTTCTGAGATATTTGAGTGGTTCCTTTAAAATGGGACACCCTGTATAAAAGCTAAAAATATGGAAAACGATGTACAGTATTTTCACCAAAACTACTGGTTATCGCGCAATTCAAGACTACATAACCTGAAATATGTCTACAGCACGTGTCGTTTTCGATAACAAATGCTGCGTTCAGTAGAAAAACCGCTCAGTAGCGATTGAACGTGATTGGCTCTTATTTTTAGAGCCAACAAATCAACGTCGAATGTTGACAAGAGGATAATTAAGCAATTTCTCTACTGAACGCAACCAAAGTTTCTATAATAAGACTTAAGCTATAGTATATTTTAGGAAATTAAGATTAATTCACATTATACATAAGGTTATATAATATTTTTCTACAGATTTTAAATAAAGCAAATAATGTGAATTGATACATAATATACTTGAAATTCTTAGAAGAATATTTGATAGTGCGTTAATGTGTGTAATGACGGTGAGATGACAATGGGCGTGTTCCACTTAACGACCGCAACGTTCGCGAGCATCATCTGTCTTTGTTTAACTTTCGGTGAACAACAAAGATGAAATGATACCGTGAGCGTTGCGGTCGTGAAATGGAACGCGCCTAATGAGTATACTGTGTTATGTACAGTATAAATTGGTTTTACATAGAAATATATTTAAGACCGTATTATATTACGATTTACGGACTTGGTAGTGGTTATGGTTACGATTGAGTATTGAGAATCCACAAATCACATCCTAACCAATCCACGCAACCCGGTCGGCGAATTGTTTCGCGCTGATTGGTTGATTAAAGGAACTTTAACTCTTATTATAGAAACTTTACAGTAACGGCGGACAATCTCTTAGCTTTAATGTAAGCCAATTAAAAATTAAAATGGTCACAAAAGAAGATCCATCGAAGATTAGAGTGTTTGAAAAAAATTCTATATATTTTATGTTTGTCCTGGAATATACCATTATACATAGAATTTTTCCAGGGCAGTCCTGGAAATTACCATTGCCCTGGAAGCTGTCATTATGCAAGTGTCTTGGAAAACTTTAAAAACGTGATATCTTAAAAACGGAAAGAAATATTTAATTCTTTAAGATCAAAATGAGTTTGAATCTTAATGCTTTATCAGAATATAGTAAAAAAATATGAGATTTCTAAATGTCCCGGAACAGACCCTTTGACATATATATATATATATATATATATATATATATACGCGCGCGCGCGCCTTCGCATGCACGCACGCACGCACACACACATATATATACAAATATTACTTATTTAATATATAATTTTCAGGATAAATAATATTAATATAGGTGTTAAAATTTTTCAAAATACCTCCACCATTCATCATCTTTTTCTAATATTTTGAAAAAATTGTCAAATTATATTAAAGCTTATGTTATGCTAAATTCAATCATTTATGATAAAGTTATGTTACGGAAATTAATTTTTTAGAAATAAAATAGACGCACGCTATACTAATCTTATTCTTGCTGTTTTATAACGATTTATCTCTTTTCTCTTTTGTTCGTAAGGTTTCTCAATACACGAAAATGATGCTGAAGATGCTGAATATTAGTAATAATATTTGTAGTCCAGTTATGTAAATAATCTTTCTATACCATACATATATATTATATCATAATAATATAAAAAACAGAATGAAAGTTTTGTAATATTTAAATAATATTAAAAATTATAATTTTAAATAAATATAATTTTAAAATAATATTTTGCAAATTAATTTTCAATTCAAGTGTTGAGTATAGCGACAGATTCGAGCCATCTATCTGTTGACTGATTTTACTGTAATGTTCTTTATCTTTTCCTTATGCAACGAGCCCTCTGATTGGTCCCTTCTAAATAGACTGCGAGTTCCCAGGTAGCGTTAAAAAAGTTTTTTTTTCTTTCTTTACTTATTAGTAACTATTATTCCTTGTCCTTCCTTCTTTTTTACTTTTTGTATTTTTTGCTGTATAAAGAATACCAATAAAACGTTAAAGCAACATCAAGATATAGAAGCATAATAATATTCGAAAAATGTTTAAATGTTTTATAAAATTTTCTTCAACAAAAATTAAATTAAATTAAATTAATTATCAAAATATTTATTTTATGTAATTGTTACAATAATGATATTGTTCAAAGAAATATCCAAAACAAAAATATTCTTTGCATCGTGTACAACGTATAAAAGCCATTACTACAAATACTAGATCTTGGTATGTTTTTTTTTCTTTAAATTAATAAAAATTTATTGGATTATCAAACTTTTCAGGCCGCGTTAATAAATATCCACTTTTGTATCAACTATATTTAAATATATTTTGAAATCTTGGAGAAGAGAGTTGATTGTGTTAAACTTTGTAGTTTTATTATATTATTAGATTAAATGTAATTTTATACTATAATTATTTAAAATAATATTATTAGAAAAACATCGAACAATATTTTTCCAAATTCTAAAACAGGAAACATCTAAAAGTTGTACAAAAACAGTTGTTTTTTTGGTATTGTTAAAATATTTACTTGTTTGTCTGCCAATATAAATTCATTTAATTGTTCCGGACAATGTCCTGTTGACGAATTAAGCAATAGCAGGCATTTTTCTCCAGTATTTTGTAAATATACTTCTTCAAACCAATTTTTGAAATGTTGGCTTGTGAATTTTGCTGATTTTGGAGCCGCAATGTAAACATTAAAAACTTTAAATAAAATTTCTTCTACTCGTAGTCTAAATTTTCCACTAGAAGCTTTTAGTAATATACCATATACAGAGGTGAAAGAAGATATAATGGGCATAATGATATAGCTATGAATCATAGAAGATAAAGATTGAATTCGACTTTTTTTACTCCCACATTAGTTAATGTTCTTCCAGAATATATTTCAAAATTAAAACCGCTGTATTATAAATTGATCCTGTACCGATTACATCAATATCCCTCACAGCACCGAACATTGCAGTAAGATTATAGGAAGATTACAAACTTACATATTTTAATGATCATATGTTACTGGTATATACCACTAATCTTACAATAAAACCGTATTTTATAATATTGTCGGAAGATTAATGGAACCTTATTTCAATATTTTAACAACCTTACGCGCTAACATTTCACTTTTTGCATATGCTGAAAATATTACAAAACTATGAAATATCGTTTAATATTAATAACTGAATTTGATATGCACGTTTCCATATATCCAAAATTATTATTTATTTAATATTTCATGAGAAATGTTACTGCGCGCAATATTCCAAAAATTTTACAAAAAAATAGTATTCAGCCGCTAGTTCGTTTGTTTACCGCTATGCGACGCGCAGTGCGTCCATCCTCGTATTTGAATTTCAGCCATGAGAAGTTCATAAAACTTGCAAAAAGTAACGGGCAAAAGATTAAAAATATAATTATTTCTATCAGTTCAATATTATATTGATACAATCCCAATATAAGGAACTCAGATATTGGATGATTGTTTCTTAAATCGGGCAGATAAATGTCTGAAAAAGTTTAAATCATCCATATTGAAAAAAAATATATATATGTATATATATTTTCATATTCCCAAAAATACACTAATAAATAGCCCGTTTTATTTAATTTTATGAATTTTTTGCGAGATTCCATATTAAAGAAAAAAATAGTTTGAACTATTAAATTATTATTGAAAAAACGATTGAAAGCTATTGAAAACCAACAGTATTTAATCGATTTTTGCTAATATAATATTTTTTTTGCAAGGATTCCTTATTGAAAATAATATTAGAAAGTTTCTGGCATGTTGTATGAATATTAATACAACGTTACGCGCAAGGTCTTTGGAATGTTAATGGGATGAATTTGGGCGAACATTTTCATGTTGCTGGGAGGTTAATGGCAGATTTATTAATCTCCGTGGAATGTTATTATCTTACAGCTTAAGATGATTGCAACCCTGTTGATGTGCTATGAGGGATATGGTTTAACCTTTCTGACAAATTTCTCTGCACTTTGATTTTTTGTTACATTAGCTGCATGAGAAGATAGGGTTTTGAAATTTGTTATTTTACGTGATACAATGCAATATGTATTTTTAAAATTCCATATCCACCAATTTCCTGCTCTAAATGAAGAAAAGTCTATTTGCTTCTTTGCTTGTAACCTATTTTCGCAAATCTATGTCGTGAATGATAGATCATCTATTAATAGCTTCTTGGAATTGCGTTAGTGTATATTCGGTAATAAATACAAGTTTGTTTCTGGTCGACCTTCCGCATTACATTTACTTTCCATCTATGCCATTGCAAAACAAATTTTATTTAAAAAAAAGAAATTTGATATTTAAAAAATCTAATTAAAAAATAAATAGATTAATAAACTAACACAGATAAACGTAGATAAACGATCGCAGATATGCAATGTAAGTAATGTGCATAAGTCTGAAACATCTTTCTGTTTCTAATATCGTTTATTATCTACTATTTATACACAAAACATCTACCTGCTCGTTGAGCTTATATTACTTTTTTGTTTGAATTAAATTTTATCTTTTTAAAACGATTTTATACAGCAGTAATAGATAAATGCCCTTTTTGTCCACTGTTCTAAGATTCAACTACTTTTCTTTTGGGTAATTATTTACTATAACGGCCAGCTATAGTGGTATATTTAATTTAAGAAATCACCTCTTAGATTTATTTTATATATAAAACTTTTTTTTAAATTTAGAATTCATAATCGGAATAAATTTCAGTCAACTTGAATCGTACAATAATTGTTTAAATCACATCAGACAATAAGTGAAATGCAGAAATGTACGGCTTTTATCTCAAAACTAGCTTTAAGCCCGCACTATGCGCAGAAGTAAGTCTTTTTTTGCAAGAGAGAGAAAAATACGTTATATACACCACGCCACCTGGTGTAGCGAAGTAATGTGGAACTCTCACCTACTAAAAACCCTCTGTATGCACGACTTCCTCAGGTCAAAACTAACAATCTTATTCCTTTTTGCGACATAGCAATCTAAAGACTAATTTAATATTATATAGCACAGCGTCTATGTGTATCAGTCAAAATCACATAGCAGCCATCCCCGAAAAATTAGCATAATTTTGGTACCAATTTTGAGAAAATCAGTCCATAAATATGGAACATAGTGTGTGAGTGCGTAGATGGGTAGGTGGGAATGTAAAACAAAAAAAAACCGCATAGTAACTATTTCCGAAAAATTTGCAAAATTCTGGTACCAATTTCGAAAAAATTGGTCCATAAATGTGGAACATAATGTGTGGGTGCATTTGTGTAAAATTAAAAAAAAAACACATAGCCATCCTCAAAAAATTTGAAAAGTTTACAAAATTTCGAGAAAATCGGCTCATAAATGTGGAAGTAGTTTGCGGTCTGACAGACAGATAGACATCAGCGATTTACATATAAGATGAAGATAACATTTCGATAAACATTATGGCGTGATATTTAAAACCAAGTTTCATTGGCAGATTGATATTAAAGTGAAAAATAGTTTAGGCAAATAATTTAAATGTAAATATAATACGATACGATATACAGGGTGTTTCAGAACAACCTTCCGTCCGTAAAATGACGTATTCCTGATACAATTCTAAGATGATTTTTCCTTTACCAAAATTTGAATCGAAGTAATTTTTGAGTTATAAGCAAAAATAGTTAGCAAATCACGCGTCAAGTACAGAAGGCAGACAGGAGCGACGCAACGCGCCGCAGCTGACCGTCCAACGCTTGACTACCACAGCATGAGTCGCTAACTATTTTATCTTATAACATAAAATTATGCTTTATATAAAATTTTGGTAAAGAAGAAAATGTCTTAGAATTACGTCAGAAATACGGAATTTCTTAAAATAACGTCACTTTAGCGAAAGTTGTTCCGGATCGCCGCTCGTCGGATGCTGCGATCAGCTGATTGCTACACGCGATGTGTATGGTGGAGTGTGTGCGTAAAAGGAAGGAAGAGAGAGAGAGAGAGAGAGAGAGAGAGAGAGAGAGAGAGAGAGAGAGAGAGAGAGAGAGAGAGAGAGAGAGAGGAAGAGGAAGGGAAGAGGAAATGAGGGAGAGACGTTTATACACACGCACGCACGCATGCACACACTTTTTTTCTCGGTCTCTTTCTCTCTTTTACACAACACTTATACACTCTCTCATTTGGTCACTCATTCACGCACTCACTCACTCACCTGCTCACTCACAGCGTAACGAATCTTCATACTACGTATTATCCTTAACTGCTGCACGATTATTATTTAGCGATGGACCGCGGAGACTGCACCATCACATTGTTACGTTGCCTAGCGATGCGAGAAACGCGACATGTACGGTGCAAGTTGCGACGTACGTGTGGCGCGTGGCGCGTGATTGACGCGAGATAAGATGAACAATCTTCTAAAATCTAAAACCTTTGCATTACGAATGCGGTAGAAAACATGAAACGTATAATGAACTACTTAAAAAAATTACTTATTTATCATAATTAATAACTATTTCTAAATAATTATTATTTTAAAAAGCATGTATTATACATTATTACGTTTTCGAAATTATTGCATTCACGATGCGAAAGTTTCAGTCAATCGCAAGATCGCAAGAACAATGTAATTAATAAATTATACTTGGGAAAATTTATTTTTATTCTGCTCAAATCAGATGTTCCAACGTTAAAATATATTGGTCGTATGTATTGATGTATTGTATGATTAAAACGTATGAGAGCTTGCATTAGGATGTATGGCGGGCATTTCCAGCATCTGCTCTAAAATATTTTTTAACTCAATCCGCTCTTTTTAGAGCGACTAATACATTTTAATGTTGGAACATTTGATTTGAGCAGAATAAAAATAAATTTTCTCAAGTATAATTTATTAATTACATTATTTATATTAATTTTCTTTTATAAATGCTCGAATTGTCTTCCATTGTAACTTGTGTTACAATGTTTACTTTTCCTTGTTTAAGGACAATTTATTCCTATTAAGTTTATGTTATTGTAAACATTACATTAAATTTTTCTTCATTTCAAAATGAGATTTCGTATCATATGGAATAAAATTTGATATCTTTCCTTAAGTGAAAAGTGAAATCTTTCCGTGTTGATTTGTTTTACATTTATTTTCATTAATTTTCATTATGGTGTTCAGCAATGAAGAAGTTTTTGATATGTTGATGGTGTTAGGAGAAAGTCAAAGGTGTTTTAGAAGGGCAGCACGTTTTTATGCTGAAAAATATCCAGATATGCTGCATCATTCTTACAACGTACTTAAACATTTGGCAAATCGTATAAGATCAACAGGTTCCGTACAATCAAACGCAAGCCATCGTAATGAACAGATTAGACCTCCAGTAAGAAATGAAATAATCGTACCTGTTTTAGTAGCAATTAATTTAAATCCTCAAGATTCTATAAGAAGATTAGCTATTGATGCTGGTTCGAATCACATGACTGTTTGGCGTTGTTTAAACGAAGCGAAAATGCATTCTTATCATTTATCTTTGTATCAGGCTCTTCATGAGAATGATTTTGACAACCGCATGAATTTTTGGTTTTGGGCAAAGAATTAGCTCCGAATTGATCGCTTCTTTCATTACAAAATTCTGTGATCTGATGAAGCACTCTTTAAAAGTAATGGAAATGTAAATCTACACATAACATGCATTACTGGACCGAAAATAATCCCCATTGGATGAGAGAAGTTGATAATCAACATGTGTAGAGTTTAAATGTATGGTGCGGTATTCTGGGTTCCCAAATCATTGGTTCTCATTTTTTCGAAAGGACGCTAAATGGAGAAGTTTATGAAGACTTTCTTTTGAATATCCTTCTGCAGCTCCTGGAGGATGTGTCTTTAAATGTTAGAATGAGCATGTGGTTCCAACAAAATGGCTGTCCAATCCATTAAGCCAGAAATGTTAGAATAGTTCTCGACCAATGATTCCGTGACCGATGGATTGGAAGAAATAGGCTAATAAGCTGGCCACCAAGGTCCCCAGATCTTACAGTCATGGATTTTTACTTTTGGGGTCAAATCAAAGAACTGGTTTATGCTTCAAAACCAACAAGTCGAGATGAAAGAAAGAATAAAAGAAGCATGCAGAAAAATCCACAGAGAATTGCTGGATGCCTTGCTGTCATTTCCAAAGCGAATTCGTAAGTGTTTGGGGGTCAATGGAAGCCAATTCAAATGTTTATGAAAGAAAATTAATTATTTGCATTTTTCTTATAATTGATTGGACGAATTAAAAATTTATCCTACAAAAGTTGCTTCTTTGTAAAGGTTCTATCCAATGATACCTTATTCGACCCCTCTTCCCATTTAAAAAAATGAATTTCATATTGAGTGCTACAAATATTATTATTAATATTCAGCATCATTATCGTGTATTATGAGACCTTACGAAGAAAAGAAAAAAGAGATAAGTCATCATGAAACAGCGAACGAATAAGATTAGTATAGGTAATGTATGTTTTTATTTTATTCCTCAAGAATTAATTTTCGCAACATAACTTTATCATACATAGTTGAATTTGGTGCAACATAAGTTTTAATATAATCTGAAATTTTTTTCAAAATGTTAAAAAAATATAATGAATGATAGGGGTATTTTGAAAAATTTTACCATTTTTGAAAAATCCAGACACACTATTATAATGTACATTTGAAACCATAAAACTTTTGTTTAAACAATTTTTTCATATTTCGTTTCGATAATATTCGCTTCGGAATGTAAAAACTGTTAGAGCTCGAAAAGGCTATACACGAATTAATAGATATATATTATTTTATACGATAAGATTGCTCAACGTCTAACGCGAATACAGATCACGTTACGAGCGTTGACCGAGCGAAGCGTTGACAACGCGAGCCACGCGCGAAGCCCGAGCGACCGCGATCACTCCATTGCGAAAACGAGAAATCAGGGCAAACGAAATAAGGAAATTGCGAAAATGTAACATAAAAGTCCTACTTAAAAGCGAAATAAAAAGAAATAAGGAAATTGCGAAAATGCAAGCAAAGAAGTCCTACTTAGAACTCCTTAGTTTGCATCCGAGTCTTGCCGCCAAAATCGAGTGATGATACGTGGCCCGGCCGCTGAACGACCCCCTCCCGGGAAACCAAGGGAACATAATAAAAAGGCAAATTGCTAATAAGCGGCGGACAATCTTTATCATTAAATAACATTACGCGGGCACAGTCTTTATCATTAATTAACATTACGCGGGCAGTCACAATAATTATCAAGCGGGCAGTCACAATAATTATCAAGCGGGCAGTCAATAACGCTAATTACGGGCAACTATTAAATTAAAGCCACGCAGTCGGCAGAAAGAAATACGAAAGATCGAGGAGTGAGTCTCGCGACCGAAACTCGATTCCAGACACGCGCACGCCCAGATATCCGCTATCGCGATACGCGACGCGAGCTAACGTGCGGGAACTTTGTAATCAAGCCAATTTATGAATAAAACAGATATATATATTCTAAATACAAAAGTGTCATTTTCATTTATAATAAAATCAGTGAGTTACTCGGGCGGAGCCCGAATTCCCAAATTCCTTCCGATCCCAGCTATCGTGCCTCTCCGGAGGCATAACAAAACCGATTTTTTAAAGTTTTTGTTTTCACCCCTAAAACCATTTTTTAGTATCAACAAAAAATCGTTTCGTTATTAGGATTTGCTATTCTATAATTATGCAAAGTTTCAGATTTTTTTGAATTTTTGCGTTGCCGAATATCTTTTGTCAGCAAAGAGAAGCTGTTTATATATATACAATATATATTAAAAAAAAATTTATCTAGATTGTGATTATATATATACAATTACCTTGTCAATTCTGTGCAGAATTTTCTTTTCGCGTTTTTCAATGCTCTTCTTGTTGTCGATATTCTCCTTGTCAGTAACATCCTTGAAGCATTTGACGCTTCTTCCCGAAGATCTTTCCTTGTCGCCGCAAGATAAAAGATCTCGATCACTGTACACATCTTCATGAACAAGATTTTACATAATTTTATTATTAACACACACACACACACACACACATATATATACAATGGAATAATACATTATATTATAAAAGATGTCACACACATTTCTGTATGATAAAAAGATTTTTATAAGAATTCAATTTTAGTCTTTATAAAAGTTATTAATATTGTATTATTAAAACAATTGGTAAATATGCATAAAAGGTTACATCTCACCGATTTTATCGCTACTTAAATATGTTGTAAGAGAGATTCTTCTGAGTAATTCGCCGTAAGAAAAAAGTGGGGGAAAGCATCAGTTTAGAAAATATGACAAATTAAAGTTTGACATTAAGGTTTGTGTATGTTGCAATAATCTATTATATTTTTATTGAAAAAAGACTTATGACTTTAACGCGTGGGCGGGGGAGAAGTAGAGCCCCTGCCTCTGCACCCCCGCCCGAAAAAATTCCACCCCGAAGCTACAATTTGAGTTATATATCCTAATCCAAACCAAATTTTAGTTTGAAATCAGAAATAAGTTTGGGTTAAGTTATATCTTCTAGAAGTGGAACTCCCCGTTGGGAGGGGGGGGGGGGGCTGGGGCGGAACCCCCTGTGTCCACATATACTTTACAACGCGAAGCGAGGTCTACCCTACAATTGTTGTGTGGATGGGAAAGTGTATCCGTAGATGGGGGAGGGGGGAGGGGGCTCTACTTCCAGAAGATATAACTTAACCCTATTTCTGATTTAAAACCAAAATTTGGTTTGGATTACATTATATAACCCATCTATGATCCTGTATTTATCTCGTAAATGTAAACAAAAACATTTTCTGTGTCCTTTGCAAGAAATAAAATGTACACAAGTATCACTGTTCCTAATTTTATTTTATAATACTTCAAAGAAAGCATTAAAATTGTGAAATTTTAATTTATTATATTTTCTAAACGAATGCTTTCCCCCACTTTTTTTGCGGGGAATTACTCAGAAGAGCCTCTCCTACAACATATTTAAGTAGCGATAAAATCGGTAAAGTGTAACCTTTTATGCATATTTATCAAACAATTTTAATATGTACTAATATGCAATTGCAAAATGCATTCTTCACTTTTTCCTCGACAATGAGAAACTAAACTTTAATAACTTGAATTTAAAAAAACGGAACAAGAATAAAGAAATAGAATAAAGATATTTTACTTCTGTTGCCATTAGTAATCGGATAAGCGCCATTGGGCTCAGATTGCTGTTGACCACGTAAGACCCAGGTCAGCGAAATCTTGGGGCGCAAAAGAGTGCTCGGTCGTTGTCCCATGCTCGTCGTTGACGCGTCAAACGTCGAAGACGACAAGAACGTAGACAACTTCGAGGATGATGGTAATATCGAGCCACCTGTCACAATTTGCAATGGACAATCCGCCACCAGGTCCACCATCTGCAACGAACGGCCATGTTCCTAGAAAATACGTCCTCCATCAGCCAAAGTTGGTGACGCAAGAATAAAAATATATACATTTATATTATATTAGAGAGATATATAAAAGTTAGCTAAATATATTAATTAGAAATTTTTTCATCAAAGTTTTTGCTATTTATACATATATATATGTTTGTCAAGACTTAATGTGTAAAAATTTGTGAGTATTAAAGTCGAAAAATATTAAACAAATGTTGAAAGCAAGTGTTAATATACAGAGTGTCCGATAAAGATTTGCCAATGCTCGTGAAAGGGTAGAGCATAGTAAACTGAACAGAAAAGTCCTTTATCATTTTACAATTTTGTGATCTCACAAATTGATATCACAAAGTGATATCACAAATTTAAATAATCGCGGGCTAGTAAAAGCCATATGCAGATGGTTGTGCGTCAGTTTCATAGAAAAATAAGTTTTCTATGAAACTGATTATGTGTATAGGGCACGAAATTTACTTGGTGCTGTACCAAGATATCACTTGAGAGTCTTATTTTCTTAAATTGTTAGTTCACGTCGGCTGAAAGAAAGTGTTATTAGTAATAGATATTTACATATAAGGCAAATGAGAAGTATTGATAGAGTGGGGCCTGAATAGTTTAGAGGTAAGAGCAGTCGCCCGGCAAGCAAAAGACTCGGTTCGATTCCCAATTTAGCAACTTCGCCCCGATATTTTTCTTGCCTTCGTCTCTCCAGGGGGGTAAAGAGGGGTTATTATAAATCTCGAATTGAAATTAATTTTAGAAATCTTGGTATAGGACCAAGTAAATTTCGTGTCTTGTGTACATAATCAGAGAAAATTAAGTTTTCTATGAAACTGACGCACTACCATCCGCGTATGGCTCTTACTAGCCCACGATTATTTAAATTTATGTCCCAAACATTTTTTTCTAAAATGCCTCCATCGACCTTGATACATGCCAATTTGCCTAGAAATGCAGTTAGTTTTTTTTTCATCACATTTTCAAGATTATTTCCAGATTATTAATAAATGTTTAATCCCTTATGTCAATAAAATTTATTAACCGTGTTATACTACAGTTTACTATTTTACAATATATTATTAATCTATTATTATTATATACTGTACAATATATATATAAATATATATATACTGGGTGGCCCATTTTAATCCATCCAGTCGAATATCTCAAAAACCAAGCCCGGAAGAGAAAAATGTTTTAAACAAAAGTTGTGTGGCTTTAAGGGAGCCATAAGATGATGACAATGATTTGGCCTTGCAAAATTATTTGAAGGTCATGTGAAGGTCAACTTTGAAATCTTAAATGGAAACCCCCATTTTTTATTTAGTATTCTTGTAGCTAACATCGAGAGCTTTCCAAAATACTATAATACAATATAATAAAGTATTTTTTCATTAAGTACTTTTTGAGTTATTTTCTATTTTAATCTGACATATTTTGATATAAAAAATAAAATTTCGTAAAATATTCAGTTTTCGATAATTTTACCGTAATACTTCTATGTACAGAATAATAAGACAAATTAATTAGTATAAAAAAAAACAAATAATTGTTTAAAAAAATACATTGTAAATAATTTTTTTAAAAACAATTTTTTTTTATACTAATTGATTTGTCTCATTATTCTGTACATAGAAGTATTACGGTAAGATTATCAAAAACTAAATATTTTACGAGATATTTAATTTTTTATATCAAAATATGTCAGATTAAAATATAAAATTACTCAAAAAGTGCTTAATAAAAAAATAGTTTATTATAATGTTTTGGAAAGCTCTCGATATCAGCTATAAGAATACTAAATAAAAAATGGGGGTTTCTATTTAAGATTTTAAAGTTGACCTTCACATGACCTTCAAATGATTTTCCAAGGTCAAATCATTGTCACCATCTTATGGCCCCCTTGAAGCCACATAACTTTTGTTTGAAACATTTTTCTCTTCCGGGCTTGGTTTTTGAGATATTCGACTGGATGGATTAAAATGGGCCACCCAGTATATATATATATATATATATATATTGTTGCGGCCGCGGATCGAAATCGATATTACACAAACATGCGCGACATAACCGGCACTCGCGTACCGCGATGTAAATAATTAACATTTTTTTAAAAGAACAAAAGGAACTTTAATAATAACACAGAACACAATTAAACAAGGAACACAGAACGGGTAATAACGGTAATCGTAATGTCAAATACGTCCGCCCGGAATGGCATCCGTCGCGAGATTCTCAAGATAGCCGATCACTCTCAAGATGTCCGCTGTCGTTTAACAACAACTCTTAGCAACGTGTTTGGAGATGTTCTCCCGGAGACGGGTGCAGCAGATTCAGGAATAATCGCCACAGACGACTCGCAGGGACGCAACACTATATATGTAAATATGTATACACAAATATGGTATATATGTACAGTGTGTCTCACAACCTCCGTACAATAATTTAATAATGTATTCTACAGACGAAATAGAATAACAAATTCTCATACAAAAATTTTGAAGCTGTCCCAGACAGCACAAAACATCCTCAGGATCATCCTGAATATGTCCGGGACCGTTCAGGACATTTGTAGGATGTTTTAAGATATATTATTATAAATATATTTATAAAAATTTAATATGCATACATACTTATTTTTAGTTGTGTCGGCTATTTAATATAATTTAGAAATCTTAAGTATTATAATAAGTATTAATGTCCTATAAATGTCCACTGGATAACCCCTGGATGTATGTAGGATATATCTGCCCTGTCTATTATATTGGATGTCTTTTGGATTTCCAGAGGACATATACATGTGCAATTAATTGTTGACATTAATTTCGTTTAATATTAATAATTGAATTTGATGCGCACATTTTCATATATCCAAAATTATTATTTATTTAATATTTCATGAGAAATGTTACTATTCGCAACATACCAAAAACTTTACAAACAATAGTATTCAACCGCTAGTTCGTTTGTTTACCGCTATGCGACACGCGAACTCGTATTTGAGATTTGGTCATGAGAATTATATAAAGCTTGCAAAGAGCAACTGACAGGAAATTACAAATGTAATTATTTTCTATCAGTTCAATTTCTGATGCAATCCCAACATAGGGAGTTCAGATATTGGATTGTTTAGAAAATATTACATAACTCAAACCCGGGAGTCAAACCTAAAATATTCATGTACAGCACGAAAGCCTCAAATATTAAAGAACGGTGAACTATTTTTAATATTAGATTTTTAATATTGGCAGTAAATAACAAAACATAATTTTAATTTATATTGAAATTTTAAAATTTGCTCCTTGAAACATACGAAAAATATCCCTAACATATCCTATAAAAATTCTTAGGATGTTCCACAGGATCTCCCTGGATTCTCCAGAGGTTAATATATGGCTATCATTTGTTCTTCCTCAGGACATCCAGAAGAGATCTGAGGATTACAATGGGATATCCTGAGGATATCCTACATGTATGTCCTGGATGCCCTTTGGACGTCCTAAGGACATCCTTGTGCTGTCTGGGGTAATAGTATTTGAGTTATAAGCAATCAAAGTTTGCCAATGATATCACGTAGAGCTTGCGCGCTTAGATCCGTACACATATACGCGTGATCTGTCATCTGTTATTGATTTTACAAATTAGGTAATATTGATTTTTGCTGCACAGCTGATTTTATTGTTTCTTGTGAATACCATGTACGGCGGTCAGCTTACATTAATGAATATTTAACGAACTATAAATGTTGTATGTAAAATATTTAATTTTTTTTTAAATATCAATTTAAATAGTTGATTAATTATTATATTTAAATAAAAATATAAACTTAATATTTTCACACATTTAAGAAACATAGTTTATTTTTGTTTTGATCGCGCGGAGAAGTTTTGAGGAAATAAATTTATTTATTTTATCTGTCAGCAATAACAGATAACAAATCAGTACATGTGTAAATATAGTTACAAGCCTGAGGGCGTATATTCTATTATTAGCAAATTTTGATTACTTATAACTCAAAAACTATTGTAGCTTCCATATTTTTCTATTAAGATTTTTTACTCCATTTTACCTCTAGAATACGCTATTAAAATATTGTACGGAGGTTATAAGACACCCTGTATATATATCAGGGTGTCCCATTTTATCACTCTCGTAACTTTGTAGGGAGCGGTCGTAGAGAAAAATGTTTCAATACAACAAAAGTTGTAAAGCTCAGAAGGGATCATCTGATGGTGATTTTTATCTTGATCTTGGTGTCAAATTTGAAGATCATTCAAAGATCAACATAAAAATTTAAAATGAAAACTCCTATTTTTCAGATCATATTGTTGCGCCTCTGGATTTGCATGCTAAATTTGTCCCTTTTGACGTTTCCGAGAGATCATCGTCGGGGGGGTTGTTGATGAACAACGGTTTTTTGGATATTTCTGGACGCCATGTTGGATTTGGTCCTGTGCTGTTGTGCCGTGAGGATGTTTCCTCTGACGGCTGGCTATCATCCGCGGCTTATACGAATTCTCTTATTGTTCAATATTCTCCTTTACATGTTCTTGTTATTAAAGTTCTTTTACTTAAGGTAAATGGCTATAACTTCGTCAACGGATATAATTTCGTCAGGCCTTCTTAAAATTAAATAAATTAAGCAATCTCGCGCATATCGACTATATTTCCCGATTTGAAACGATTTGAACACTTTTTATCGTCTCAATACGGAAATTTTGAACCGAAAGACGCATAAAAAATAAGGATTCCAGACAGCACAAAACATCCTCAGGATCATCCTGAATATGTCCAGGACGGTTCAGGACATTTGTAGGATGTTTTAAGATATATTATTACAAATATATTTATAAAAATTTAATATGCATACATAATTATTTTTAGTTGTGTCGGCTATTTTATATAATTTAGAAATCTTAAGTATTATAATAAGTATTAATGTCCTATAAATGTCCACTGGATAACCCCTGGATGTCTGTAGGATATATCTGTCCTGTCTATTATATTGGATGTCTTTTGGATTTCCAGAGGACATATACATGTACAATTAATTGTTAACATTAATTTCGTTTAATATTAATAATTGAATTTGATGCGCACATTTTCATATATCCAAAATTATTATTTATTTAATATTTTATGAGAAATGTTACTGTTCGCAACATTCCAAAAACTTTACAAACAATAGTATTCAACCGCTTCGTTTGTTTACCGCTATGCGACACGCGAACTCGTATTTGAGATTTGGTCATGAGAATTATATAAAGCTTGCAAAGAGCAACTGACAGGAAATTACAAATGTGATTATTTTCTATCAGTTCAATTTCTGATGCAATCCCAACATAGGGAATTCAGATATTGGATTGTTTAGAAAATATTACACAATTCAAACCCGGGAGCCAAACCTAAAATATTCATGTACAGCACGAAAGCCTCAAATATTAAAGGACGGTGAACTATTTTTAATATTAGATTTTTAATATTGGCAGTAAATAACAAAACATAATTTTAATTTATATTTAAATTTTAAAATTTGTTCCTTGAAACATACGAAAAATATCCCTAACATATCCTATAAAAATCCTTAGGATGTTCCACAGGATCTCCCTGGATTCTCCAGAGGTTAATATACGGCTATCATTTACTCTTCCTCAGGACATCCAGAGGAGATCTGAGGATTACAATGGGATATCCTGAGGATATCCTACGTGTATGTCCTGGATGCCCTTTGGACGTCCTAAGGACATCCTTGTGCTGTCTGGGATATATACGTTTATCCTAACGCGGAGTCGCCACAAGCGCCACTGACGTAGCGGCAGTCACGCACAAGACCTAGCGACGAGCGGACGTGTCTTAAGATTTCAGATTTCAATTGGTAAGTAAATTCAGTTTTTTGTTCATGATTTTACATAAATTAAGTTTGAATAAAATATAGAAAAAATTTTTATTCAAGTTTTCACATTATTTGTTTAAATAAAATGGATGACGAAATTATGTGTCCTTAAATTGCCTCGTGGCTCTTATTTCGTCACACTGATGAAATTAAGTGAGAATGCTTACGGAGTAATTGTAAGTTTTTACATGTGTAAAAAATATTTTGATTTTTTACAATAATTTTTTTAAAAACGCTAATAGAGTTTACAATACTAAGATTAAATTTCGTCATAGAATTACCTTGCGTTTATTAAAGTAATCTTCAATTTTTGAAATGTCAATTCGGTATGACGAAATTAGATACATTGTGGTTTTTACTCGGGTGGATATAACTTCGTCAAATACATTTTATTAATAAAAGTCTAAGAAAAAAAAAACGAACGTCATTTCACTCCAGCGTTCATTTATTCTATTCTTGAATACTACCAACAATTATTGTTTGTCCTCCTTATTTATGTGGAAAAGAAATAATATTGAATGACGATATTATATCCAACATAAATGATACTTGTCTCTTATTTCATCACTCGGCAAAAATAGATACTGTCAGTGTTAAATAGACTGGACTATTTCGCCATGCACTTTTCATTTTATTTAATATAACAAATAATTAAATTGTTTTTATTATAATAAATTTAATCAACTCAATTGCTACGTTTATTTTTCTATTTATGCCTGTATCTCATTTTTATAGTTTTGAAGATGGAGAAAGGGAAGAAGTCCCAAATCAAAAAGAAACCCAAACGAAACATGAATTATAATGATCAAACGATGAAACTAGCTTTACAACAAATTAGCGAAGGGATGTCCGTAAGCAGCGCTTCGAAAGCATTTGGCATTCCCAGAACTACGTTTCAAGATAAAAAATTTGGACGACATCAACGATCAGTCGGAGCTCCTACTATATTGAGACAAGATGAGGAAAAAGTTTTTATCAATTGGATAGTCGAACTGGGAAAGCAAGGATTTCCAGTAACAAAGGACCAACTCTTGTACAGTGTTTCCAACTACATGGCAGAAAACGGACGTATCAATTGTTTCAAGGATGGAATTCCAGGGCGCCGATGGTATGAAGGTTTTTTAAATCGCCACAAAGAAATATCCAAAAGAGTACCTCAAAATTTGTCGATGGCTAGAGCAAACATAAGTGAAGAAGGAGTTCGAAATTGGCATGCAAAAATCAAGAACTTTTTTGAAGAATATGGTGATCTCAAACAGGTTTTAACTTGTCCCAATCGCATTTTCAATTGCGATGAGACAGCTTTTTACCTTTGTCCAAAAGATAAATTCATTCTCGCCAAAAAAGGATCTAAACAGATTTATAGTAGAATAACTAATGAGAGACGAAAAGGAATGCCTGACAGTTCTTATTGGAGCATCAGCTACTGGATGTTTAATGCCACCATTAACTCTGTTCCCATACAAACGCATGCCACAAAATATTGTTGCGAAAATGCCCAAAAATTGGGGAATAGGGAGAACCGACTCAGGTTGGATGACATGCGAGGCATTTTATGAATACATAACAAATATTTTTTATCCATATTTGCAATTAAATAATGTCGAATTTCCTGTTGTCATGTTCCTTGATGGGCACTCATCCCATTTTTCTTTGCATCTAAGTACATTTTGCAGAGAAAAGGGCATTATTTTAATCGGCTTGATACCAAATGCAACGCATCTTCTGCAGCCTATGGATGTATCCTTGTTTCACCCCCTTAAGAACGAGTGGAAAAAAATAATTCATGAATGGCGGATCAATAATAACGGTGAACGTCTGAAAAGGAGGATTTTTCAGGTTTAGTTAACGAATGTTTGCAAAGAGCAGCTAAACCAGAAACGATACGCAATGGCTTCAGGATCTGTGGATTATACCCATTCGATGTGAATGCAGTGCCTTTTGAAAAACTATTAAAAACTACAGCCGATGATTCAGAAAAAACAGAAAGTGAAGAATCAGAGCCAAGAGAAAAAAATGAAGAAGATATTTGCTCAATTCTGTCAGTCATTGAAAGTACGATAGGAGTCGAAAGATTAAAAGAGTTCAAGAGATGTGAAAAGGATCAATGGAATGGCCAAACGAAAGATGAGGGTCTTTTTAATTTTTGGTTAGACATTAAAAAAAAAATACCTGACTCATCACTTCAAAATATGAGTATTTCAGAAAATAATCAACAAGAGCATAATACAACACTCGAGGCAAATATAAATTTTTCCGCCCTTGAACTTGATGAGAATTTCGCTGCGAACGGTGTAATCGACTTGGACATAAATGCAGATGGTTCAGTTGTGATTTCGACACCAAAATCAAGCTGTGCAGATACTCCACAGATTTTCCGACAGTTTGATGACTCACCGATCTCCAACCTAACAGAACAACGAGATGAAAATGCTAACAACCTCGAAAATTTTGATAAACAAACACCGATTACCCAGAAAAAATTATTTCCATCTCCGTTCAAAAATGCGCTTTTTTGGCCAGACACCCCAGTTTCAACAACCAAATCTGGAAAAGTTAGACGGAAGATAACTCCATCAGTAGCTATTGCTGATGAGTTTATGGCATATCAAATAAAACTCAAAAAGGAAAAGGATGAAAAACTATCCAAATCAAAATCGAAAGGTAAGGGTAAGAAAAATTCAAATAGAAATGAAGATGAAAATGCCAAAAATAATATGACTGATGCGAATACTACAGAAATAATCAAAGGTGATTATGTAGTAATTCTCTATGAGGGTGAGAAATTCCCAGGCCTGGTACTCGATATTGAAGAAGGACCAAAGTTTAAAATAAAAACAATGGCAATGGGTGGTATGAGTATACAGAATAGATGGAAATGGCCTGATAAGGATGATATTCTAGTCTACGAAAGAGAAGAAATTGTAAAAAAGATCTTGCCACCCATCCTCTTGAATAATAGAGGGATCTATTCCGTAAACATTGATTAATGATATTTAAATAACGGTGATAATAGATGTAAGAAAAAAATTAATGATACTTAAATAACGGTGATAATAGATATAAGAAAAAAATTAATGAGACTTAAATAACATGTGATAATAGATGTAAGAAAAAAATTAATGATACTTAAATAACGGTGATAATAGATATAAGAAAAAAATTAATGAGACTTAAATAACATGTGATAATAGATGTAAGAAAAGAAATTCTGTTATTTGTGAGTAAATATTTAAACAAGATTGATTAATAAAGAGTCATTATTTGTGATAAAATTAATTTTCTTTTATACACCCCATATTTAAACGCTCTAGTCCAATTGACGGAATTACGTACGAGTAGTGACGAAGTTGAAAACTACACAATATTCTATGACGAAATTACGTACACGGAGTGACGAAGTTAAAAACGATACCGTTTTTTCTGACGAAACTAGGTACAAAATAGAGGTTCGAAAAAACTACTTTTTTGTTATAACTATCAATAGTTTATACATTTGATACACTTTCTAAAGTTTGACAGATTCGTTTTACCCGATAAATAATTCCCTCCATAGGAAAAACAACCTAAACATAATATTTTGAGGTCATAATGCATGTACACCGTTAGCATGACGAAGTTATAGCCATTTACCTTACGAGTGCATATTCATTTCAGGCGTGAGTGAACGCGAGGGTAAGGGAGAGACCGCCAGAAAGCGTAACATTTTTTGGGAGCTCGTCTGGGATCAGTAAAGTACCGCTGCAAGAGTTTCTCTCTCAATTTTCTCTTATTACACGAGCGAACAAGTGGGATGATACAACACAATCTATGGTGTTAGCTGCCAGTTTGTGGGGAAAAGTGCGTACGGTATTAGAAGTGATAGAAAATATAGAAAATTTAAATTTGTCGGAGTTGAAATCTAAACTTGAACTTCTTTTCGGAGAAGGAAGTTTAACTCAAAATTATTATTTCTTTTTCGCAAATAGAAGACAGAAATTTGGGCAAGATTTAGCAACTTTTGGTACTGAGATAGAAAGATTATCCCGTTTGGCTTATCCGGAATGCCCGTACGCAGTTCGAGATAAGATCGCATGTGCTCAATTTATCTCAACTTTGTCGGACAATTTTGTTAAACGTACTCTTCAATTGGAGGGAATTACTTCGTTAAATTTAGCAATTGAAAAAGCTAAAGCGGTAAAAATTATACAAGAAGAAGATTTTGGAAGGAAGAAAGAAAAGAAGTGGAATACCAGTAATTTTCAGAAAAACAATGAGAGAGATGAGAGGAACCACGCGCAAATGGAAAAAAGATGTGAAAGAGAAGTGTTACGTCCGGTGGACACCACGATTCTTTTCTTTCACGTAATATTAAACCTACGCTCTGGAACTCTTTGTACTTGACATAAACAATAAACTAAAAGAATATCTAGCAGGCGAGACTAATACTTCAGAATGTAAACCATGAATATTCGAACACAAAGGGCCGCTAGAAGACCAGGAATTTTAAACAATAATTAAAAGCTACTCGAACCATGAGAAGGCTCGAAATCTAAACAGTGCGCATGCAAGAGACAAACAAACGGATCACATAATTTCTTTTTTCTTGAGAGCCGCTAGTGAAAACGCGGTATAAGAAGAGTCTCGAACAAAGGCCCTTCTAAAAACTAGAGCTATGTCTTATCAACATAGTTATGATCCGCGACTGAAACTCGCAACACTTGACACCACAAGCTCTCCTGCTAGACCATCCTTGCGCGTTATCTGCTTGAGATAAAACCCAAGTGAATAATAAAACTGTCAACTTGGTCGATCAGGGCAGACTCTCCAGTGGGCAAGACTTAATTTAAAAAAAAAAAACCTACACCAATAGGCGCAACCTCTTGGACTTTCTTTTGAAAGGAAGATCCCCTCAACTCATAAGAGGGGCATCATTTTTAGAAACTGATTCGTCAAAAAAAGAATATTGCTTGCCTAATCGAGAAGGTACGCGAGGAGACGCCAAGATTCGATGTACGCGAAATCCTGTCTCAGGAAAGTCAGTCCATCTTCGCATCTCGATTCAGAAGGTTGGTACTGAGTCTATCCTGACTTATCAAAACTTCGAAAATCTGAATCTATTCTCTCAAGTTCTCTCTGCGATAGTGCTAGCGCAAGGAATTTCACATTAGACGAGCTAAACTTTTATAATCGTGCGGACATGTGACGAGTGGTGTGCCCTTGAGTGCATTAACCAACATCACCGGAACCGAGCGGATCTCTTAACCAATTTTCCAGTCAGCTCTTTCACGGGAGACGGAGGGTCACTCATCACTCGGTTATCGAAAGTCATCTTTTCCTTGCACACAACAAGTAGTGAGTCTACCAAAGATTTCTTTTCCCTTTGTTTGTGTTTTGTCTTTTTCTCTCATATACCATTCCTTACCTTTCTTCCCTTCCTCTAAAAAAAAAAACAGTTGTTGTTAAGTTAGAACCTTTAATTAAAATTCATGCATAATATTTACTAATTTAATTTAAATTTTTGGTTAAATAAAATTCTGGTTATTAAATATTTGTGTCTCCCCTCCTTTGAACTTTCTTTCTCCTTCGCGAGTCCATAAGTTTGATTAGCCAAGATCTTAAATACTGTCAAGATTGGCATTCACGCTATTGTTAGACGCGAGCAATCCTTTCTCTCTTGCGAGTCCATAAGTTTGATTAGCCGAGATCTTGAATACTGTCAAGATTGGCATTTATACTTATAGTTAGACTTAAGCAATCCTTCCTCTTTCACGGTTTCCTAAATGTGATTAGCCAGGATCCTGGCTTAATAGCATGATTGGCATTCATACTTAGCTGCCAGGCCCAGAAGGAAATCTTCTCTCCTTACTTCCATAATAATTCTCTCTCTATATCGTTTTATTCCCCCTCTTTCTCAAAAAGAAATATATATATTACATGTAATTGAGATCTTTAAGAGTTTTCTCCATTTTTCTTTATCAATTTATTTTCATTATCAAACTGTTTTCTTTAACTAAGTATCAATATCTCCGTTAACTCTTGCGTGTGTTCCTAGTGGAAACAACCCCGGCAAAGCGCTCGAAGTGTAGAGCGAAACACATTCGCAACCGGGAAAATAAAAAGATCCGGAAACTATTGGCTCGGGCGTCCGCGGATTCCACCTTTACTATTGATTACAATAAGTTAAATTTAGATGAACGTTCCTTTAAATTAAGAGTCCAGCGTTTAATCAACACACCAATACACAATACACACCCTTGTCCCCCTAGTTTTTCTTTTGATTATTCACCTCCTTCTTACTTCCCCGTCTCTTTCCCCAAGTTTTAAGTCACCTTCTCTCGAGCCTCAACCCTCGCGAATTCCCACTCCCCCTCCTCCTTCTGACAGTCCACCTATCCTTTCCGAACAATCTCAACCTTCGAGAATACCCATTCCCCCTCTTCTCCCTGATCATCCACAACTTCTCTCCGAACAATCGATTCCTCATCCGATTCCTACCCATTCAAATTCGTCCTCCTCCCGCCTCGAATTGTCCGATCTCCCAGGAGTGTCTCATGATTTCGAAGAAGCCCTCCACGACTTCGTAGAAGAATGTCCCGATCTCAAAGAAGTACCGCAAGATTTTAAACCGGAATCTTCCGATCCCGAAGAAGAATCGGAGTCTCTTTTCGAAGACCGGGATAGGAAAGACTGGTACCGATATTTCCTAAGTCAATTTCCCCCTTACCTTGTGCCTTTTACAGACGAGGATTATCACGTCGGTCTAGATATAGTGGATCTTGACCAATTCCATCTTATTCTTCGAACCAGTCCACCTGGCTCAATCAACCCATTTTTTTGTTCCAGGTTCCCGATTTCGTCTAGCCGTCCCTATCGAAGTCTTCTGGATGAAGTTCCCTTCCCCCTCTACCGTACTAATCCGAGATCTTTAACAGTCATCCTACCTTTGCCCTTACTTTTTAATTTTTCCTTTTTTTTCTATAATTTATAACTATTTAAACTTTATATTGTAAATTTCCAACCGGAATTTAAATTTTACTCTCCCTGTTTAATTCCGGTTGATGTGTCCTCCGTATTTATTGTAACACCCGCGAGAACATAATTTTCCTTTACCTACACTCACACACACGAATACTTACAATTACACATTAGAATTTAAGAAGATGTATTTTACATATAAGCTTTCGTAAACCGAACTAAATGTTCGTTATTAATTTTTATCCTTTTTGAAATCATCCATTTATTATTTATAAATGCAACGTTAAACTTTAAAATTCGAGTAATTTATTAACCCGACCTCCTTCCTCTTGTCCGAAATCGCACAGGGTCCCGTCCCAGGTAAAAAGGATTCAGTTCCTTTACCGGAAAGGGGACCGCCGAGCGAACGGCCTATCGATAGTGTAAAAGCGACCCTTCCGGTCGTGGACCTATCTTGGGCCCTAGACGGTTCGTTCGACTCTAAGGCACACATAGTCTAGCGTCTGTCTAAGAGATAAGTAGGTTACGCCCTCCCGCTGGCTCTCCATTCATTTGAGTCTGGACGTAACAGAAGAATGAAAATTCTCGGAAAAATAATTTCAATTTGAAAAATAAAAATGGATATATTGGATGGAGGATATTTTCATTCTGAATGCTCTGAAGAAAAGGAAATTTGAATTAGTTGAACTTTTTGGGGTGAATTCAATTTGTGGAAAAAATACCCCGATTGTTCACAGTTTTATAGATTGTAATGTTAAAAGAATTGAACAAGATAATTTTTGTTATTCTGGATAAATAAATTAAACAATATGACGGTAAAGGATTCGTATCTCCTTCCTAGAATAGATGATATTCTAGACAAGCTCTCAGGTAACGCTTTGTTTTCTACACTTGATTTTAAAAGTGATTATTGGCAATTGAAAATTCGTCCAAAGGACAAAGAGAAAACGGCTTTCTCTATCGGCAGAGGATTATGACAATTTACAGTGATGCCTTTAGTTTTGTGTAACGCCCCTGCTACATTTGAGAGATTAATGGAAAAAGTTTTGCAAGGAATTTTATCGAAGAAATGTTTAGTTTATTTAAATGATATAATAATTTTCGGGAAAACTTTTAATGAAATGTTAGAAAATCTTAAAGTTGTATTTTTACGATTACGGGAAGCAAATTTAAAAGTTAATTCCAAGAAATGTGTTTTATTTCAAAGAAGTGTAAAATATCTAGTATATGTAACGCCGGCAGAAGGCGTTGCTACGGATCCTGAAAAAATCGCTGCCGTAAGAGATTGGCCGGCGCCTCATACGAAAAAACAATTACGTAGTTCTGTCGGATTTTGCTCGTATTATGGAAAATTCGTAAAGGGTTTTTCTTTAATCGCTAAACCTCTATTTACACTAACAGAGAATTAAATTAAATTTGTTTGGGGAGATAATTGTAAAAGTGCTTTTGAAAAATTAAAACAAATGTCATCTTCTTTGATTTTGTCTTTTCCAAAAGGGGAAGGCGAGTTTTCGTTAGACACGGATGCTTCGAATATCGGAATTAGTGCGGTATTATCTCAGAAGGAAGGGAGAGAAAAATTTATTGTTTTCTTTAGTCGAGTGTTTAGTAAAACTGAACGGAATTACTGTGTTACTCGCCGTGAATTACTAGCGATTATTGACGTTATAAAGTTCTTTCGTCATTATCTTTTAGGTCGAAGATTTTTAATGCGCACAAACCATATTTCTTTGAAATGGTTAATGTCCTTTAAAGATTTAGAAGGACAACTGGCTCGTTAGTTGGCAAGACTTCAGGAATATGACTTTGAAGTGGTTCATCGAAAAGGAGAATCACGCAAAAATGCCGATGGATTGTCCAGACGGTTGTGTGAAACTTATGGATGTGAATATTGTACTAAGGTTGAGAAGAAAAACACAGTTGAGTATGAGAAAGTGGTTGCTCGAATAGTGCTTGAATGAAAAAATTTGGAAGAATGGCGTAAGGAGCAGGAAGAAGATTCTAGTATCGTAATTATTTTTCGAGGAAAAAGAGAAGGAATACGTTCACCTCGTTCTGAGTTAGCGACTCAAAATATTTCTGCTCAACTATACTGGATGTATTGGGATGCTTTAGTTCTTCAAGATGAAATTCTTTATAAAAAATGGAAAGCTCCAAACTTGAAATCTAGTTTTTTTCAGCTGATTGTTCCTCGTAAACGAGTGAAGGAAATTTTAGAAAAAGTACATGATTCTCCATCGGGAGGGCATTTTGGAATAAATAAAACTCTAGAGAAAGTTCGCAAGCGCTTTTATTGAGCGACTTGCAAACAAAATGTTGAGGATTGGTCATGTAAAATTTGTATTTCCAAAAAGGGTCCCATAGGAAAAGGGGAGTCTCCAATGCAAATTTATAATGTTGGAAATCCTTTCCAGAAAGTTCAAATGGATATTCTTGGTCCGCTTCCGACAACTTCACCTGGGAATAGATATTTAACTGTCATCGTGGATTGCTTCACTAAATGGGTTGAAGCTTTTCCCTTGAATAATATTAGAGCAAGAGCGGTGGCAGAGATTTTCGTCAGCCAATTTATCTCCAGACATAGAGTACCTGCAGAAATTCACACAGGGAAGGAATTTTTAATCAAAGTTATTTTCATAATTGATACAACTTCTTGGTATTAGAAAGACATGGACTACCGCTTCGCACCCTCAGTCTAATGGTCAGATCGAACGGCAGCATCAGACTATAATTAATTATTTAGCGAAATATATTTCTCAAAATCAAAGAAATTGAGATCAATGGATTCCCATGTTCCTTTTAGCCTACAGATCTTCAAGACATGAGAATACTGGAATGACTCCTGCGGAGTTATGCTTTGCTCGAGACCTAAAATTACTGTGGATTTAATACGAGAAAATCCTTCAAAGTATCTAAAGGAGGAATCGCTTCCGATAGGAAATTTTGTTACAACCTTGCGGGAAAAATTGGAAGAAATACATTTCGAATGAAGAATTGGTACAATCATCGAACTAGAAAACTTCTATTTCAGGAGGGCAGAAAGTTTGGTTTTATAATACCCGAAGGGTTAAAGGTAAAGTTCCGAAGTTGTAAAGCAGTTGGGAAGGACCTTTCTTCATAGTTAAAAGACTTAATGATGTAGTGTACTGTATTCAGAAAACATCTAGGCATAGGAAAAAGTAATTCATGCGGATAGGTTAGCTATCCGCAATTAAGACAAATAATTGTTTTAAAAAATACATTGTAAATAATTACATACTTTTTCTTAAAAACAATTATTTTTTTTATACCAAATGATTTGTCTCATTATTCTGTACATAAAAGTATTGCGGTAAGATTATCGAAAACTAAATATTTTACGAGATATTTTATTTTTTATATCAAAATATGTCAGATTAAGATATAAAATAACTCAAAAAGTACTTAATGAAAAAATACTTTATTATAGTATTTTGAAAAGCTCTCGAGATAAGCTACAAGAATATGCAATGAAAAATAGGGAATTCCATTTAAGAAAACATCTATGACATTGACCTGCCCTTCAATAGGTCACTCAAGGTCAAGTACATATTTTCATCATCTGTCCCCCTTTATGTCCTACAACTTTTGTCTGAAACATTTTTCCGTATCTTCCATATTTTTCGAGATATTTGCCTGAGGAGATTAAAATGGGACACCCTGTATATATAAAGTATTACGGTAAGATTATCGAAAACTAAATATTTTACGATATATTTAATTTTTTATATCAAAATATGTCAGATTATAAAATACAAAATAACTCAAAAAGTACTTAATGAAAAAATACTTTATTATATTGTATTATAGTATTTTGGAAAGCTCTCGAGGTAAGCTATAAGAATATGCAATAAAAAATAGGGGGTTCCATTTAAGAAATTAAAGGTTTCCCTGACTTGACATTAACGATTCTATCCAAGGTCAAACCAATGACACCATCTTATGTTCCCCTCAAAACTATACAATTTTTGTTGAAAACGTTTTTCTCTAAAATGCTTAGTTTTTGAAAGAAAGGGGGTGTACGGGTGATCTAGGACACCCTGTATATATATATATATATATATATATATATATATATATATATATATTCAAGATTCGTATAAAGATTACACGTTTCTACATTTTCTCGGAGCTTCATCACGAAACGGTGAAGTTTCTCTTCACGGAATATTTAACCCTATTGATCCCGAGCACATCCTTGCCTGCCATTTCCTCCACGTATCTTTCGTCTTCTTCGTACCGAAACGTCCAAGAATTTGCAGTCTTCTACTTTATCTTCTTGTCGTACTTTCTTCACTTCCGCTTTACGCGTGTATTGCGTGGTTAAATATTATTATAAGATCTTGGCTCTCTCTAATTGTCATACCATCATTTTTGTATGTCTCATCAGTTTTATCTTCTTTATGAAAGATTTTTTCAATTTTTCTCGATCACAAAGGATGCCATTCTGTTCAAAATCTCTTCTGTTCAAAGTACGCGAGATTTTTACTGCACTTATACTTTTCTGTATTTTTTCTCTTTACGGAATCTGCGTCATTATCCGTTGCAAACATTAACATAGACGATTATAATAATTCAATATTTGCTTATAAAAAATTTGCATATACAAGGTGTCCGGTAAAGATTATGCCAACGCTCGAGAGTACAGTAAATTGAACAGAAAAATCCTGTAACATTTTTTTCTATAACACTTAATAAAGAAGTTATTATTGAATAAGTGTGCGTGAGCGCTCCGTCGCTACGGCAACGCACACTACCAGGCGGGCGGCTCACCGACATACATCCGGCTAAAAGTCGGCGCTGATTGACCAGACTTTATTCAATAATATTTCCTTTATTATGCGTTATAGAAAAAAATGTTATAGGACTTTTCTGTTCAGTTTACTATGCTCTACCCGCTCACAAGTGTTGGCACAATCTTTACCAGACACCCTGTATAATTATAATCTTATTTTAAATATACAATACATCACCAATTGTGACTATATACAAGATATTCGATAATAATCGTATCACCTCTTGTGTGCAAATAGAG
The DNA here is from genome assembly GCF_030449975.1 of Polyergus mexicanus. Classification (NCBI taxonomy): domain Eukaryota; kingdom Metazoa; phylum Arthropoda; class Insecta; order Hymenoptera; family Formicidae; genus Polyergus; species Polyergus mexicanus. The sequence continues at coordinate 3,287,606 of NW_027223338.1, read as the reverse complement.
CAGGTGAAACCGAAGAGGAAAGTCCTTTACTATTTTGCGATGTTTGTAATAATTATTGAAAAATTAATTAAAAAGGATTAGCAAATTCGCGCGAGTATAAACGCGCAGTAAAAAGGAACAACTTATTGATGTGTAGTTGCTAGAACGCGAAAATCCATCGTTATGTACCGCTCGTACGTAACCGTTCTGATTTGTAGAGCGCTCCTCCTGAAACTTCGTTGCGCACCTAGCGACCGTATACTTTTGAATTGTCTCTGGGCCGTTCTTTCTCGTATGTCGTATGTGAATGGCATATTCGCGCGAATTGGTCGATGTTTTTTAATTAATTTCTCAATAATTATTATGAAAATAAAAAAATGATACTATTAGGTAACAAAATAGTAAGGACTTTTCTCCTCGATTTCATCTGGTTTACCTGCACATGAGAGATGATATGATTAATATCGGACGCCCTGCATATATACATATACAGGGTGTCTGATAATAATCGCCCCATCCATAATGTGCAAGTAGAACGGGTTAAATCGAGCAGGAAGGTCCTTTACCATTTTGCGATTTTTGTAATAATTATTAAGAAATTAATTTTAAAAATCGACCAATTCGCGCGAGTATAAACGCGCAGCGAGAAGAGAACCCAAAAGTAGGCGCGTGATAAAGTTTTGGAAGGAGCGCTCTACAAATGACAGCAGTTATGTACGAGCGGTACATAAAAATAGATTCTCCTAGTAACTACCAGGTATATAAATATGAAACCGGAATTTGCCCATAGATTGCCTTAGCTGTCAATGTAGTTACCGTCAAACCGCGTCATTGCCGCCATTTTCTTGTTTTGACATCTGATAAATATTTTCAACTCACAACAATACAAGTTTCATACAACAGCATAGTTTTTAATAGCGTCAAACATGTCGAATTTTGTGCCTGGAAACTACGATTTGCGGACAGCATTGATTTTCTATTACCATTTGAAGAAAACTGCTGCAGAATTGCATCGAATGCTTGTCGAAGCTTACGATGAGCATGTTCTTGGTAAATCACAGTGCTTTGAGTGGTTTAAAAAATTCAAAAGTGGCGATTTTGACGTGAGAAACGAAAAACGTGGAAGACCACCGAAAAAGTTTGAAGACAGCTAAAACCTGACGAAACCGTTAATACTGAACGCTACCGACAACAAATGATCGATTTGAATCAAGCTTTGCGTGAAAAACGACCAGAATATCAAAAAAGGCAACACAAAGTGAATTTGCTTCATGATAATGCACCATCACACACAGCAAAACCGGTGAAGGAAACGATTGAGGCGTTTAGTTGGGAAATACTTTCGCATGCGGCTTACTCACCAGACTTGGCTCCATCCGATTACTACTTATTTGCATCGATGGGACACGCACTTGCTGAGCAGCACTTCAGTTCTTACGAAAATGTACGAAAATGGCTCGATGACTGGTTTGCCTCAAAGGAGCAACAGTTTTTTTGGCGTGGCATCCACAAATTGTCAGAGAGATGGGAAAAATGTATAGCTAGCAATGGGCAATACTTCGAATAAAATATTTTTTATCATTTTCATACAATAAACGTGTATTTTCTATACAAAAATTCCGGTTGCATATTTGTATACCTGGTACATATCAATGCCGTCCATATCAAGCCGTTCTTTCTCACCGCGCAGTAATACTTGCGCAAATTGGCTGATCTTTTTTAATTAATTTCTCATTAATTATTGCAAAGATAAAGAACTTCTCTCCTCGGTTTCCCCTGCACGACCTGCACACGACGAGTGATGTGATTGACTTCGGACACCCTGTATATGGGTGTTTAAAAAAAAAAAGGTAAAATATTTTAAGAAGATTTAGTATGGCCAAAAACAAGTCGAAAAGTCTTAATAAACATGGATCCCCAAAAATGAGCCGTTTTTGACATATTTTTATTTTTTTGTTTTTATATTTTTGTAATTTTTATTTTTTATTTTAAATTTTTATTTTTATTGTGATTTATGCAAAAAAATAACACAACTGGTATTTAACCTTATTTTATTAGAAAAGATGCTCGAAATGACCTTCCAAGTTTATGCAGACCTTACTTTTCCGCAAAAAAAATCTCGTGCTCTTTCAAACACATCTGGGGGTTCATTTTGATTTTGACACAGATTTCTTGTATACGTAATTGTATACGTTGTAATTGTTCCGAGTTAATGATTGGCTCTATATATACCAGATTTTTTAAGTAGTCCCAAATGAGATTTTGCAAATATCTCCAAAACAGCTCATTTGCGGACCCATGTTTATTAAGCCTTTTTAACTTAATTTGGGACATACTAAATCTCCTTAAAATATCTTACTCTTTTTGTAAACATCCTGTATAACCACAATTTAAATATTTTTAAGTTTTTTATAAACAGTCCAATTTGTTTCTCTAATTATAAGTTATACGTATATCTATATATGTATAAAATTTTAATAATTTAACAAATTACAAAATAAAATTTTTTAAATTTATAAAATAAATTATACATCGTTTGAATATACCATATGTTCAGATTATCATTATAGTAAAAATTAATTAAATCTTTTTAGGCTAATTGTATAACCGGTGTATGCAATCATACTTATATTTGTCGTTTATTGCTCTTTCATTCGTCTCCTCTCTCTCTCTCTCTGTCTATTTCTCTTCCCCTCCTTCTCTTTTCCTTCTCCCTCTCCTCTTGCTCTCTTTCTCTCTCCCCTCCCCTCCCTTGCCCTCCCCACCCTTTTCCTTCCTCTCTCTCTCACCCTTCTTTTTCCCTCTCTCTCTCAAATTTAAATCAAGTAAACTTCATCTCTGCAATTAACTGAAGAATGTAGTTTTATTATCTTTTCGCTTTCTCAAAACTTAGTTTGTGAAAAATCTTTTTTTTTCAATCGCTTACAATTTGGAAATTAACAATATCTCAACATTTTAATTAGGTTGTTGAATAAACACATAGGACCAAGAACTGAATTGAAGAAAAACAAATCAACACATATCAACAAATCACTCAGACTTTTAACAATAATTTGCACTATAAATAATAAAACAAACAAAAAAGTTGAGAGAGGGAATTTTTTTGCATAAGTTTGTGCCCGATTTTCATAGATGGCATTAAGTTACTGCATAGCGGAGTTCTATTGTTTTCGTGTGGTAATTGTTGCTTACATCGAATAGATGACGTTGTCTTATGTCAATTTAGCGTCAGACATTGTTCAGATAAGTCCATTTGTGCATAAGGGAAATCATTAAAAATGGAGAACAAAAGGTGCATTTGCGGCATGTAATGCTATATGAATTTCGGAAAGGCGTGAGTGTTGGGATTGCACAAAAAAATATTCAAAGCGTTTATTTGGACCGCGCTCCTGCTCTCCGAACAGTCAAAAAGTGGTTTGGCAGATTTCGAAATGGTAATTTCAACATGGAGGATCAACCCCGCTCTGGACGGCCTTCTGGCATTGATGATGACATTGTGCATGCCTTAGTGGAAAGAAACCCAAGGATTACAACTGAGGATATTACTGAGAGGCTGAACATCGATAATTCAACCGCTTTTCGTCATTTAAAAAAGCTTGGATACATTTCCAAGCTTGATACGTGGGTGCCGCATCTCCTGACTGAAAGGAATAAGCTGCAGGAAAACTGCAGGAGTTGCAATGGGAAATTCTGCAGCACCCGCCATATTCTCCAGATATTGCGCCTTCAGATTTTTATCTGTTCCGGTCTTTGCAGAATAGTTTAAATGGCAAGAATCTCAATTCCGAGGAAGCTGTCGAAAACCACCTTACAAACTTTTTTCAAGAAAAACCAAGTTCTTTCTTCAAAAATGGAATCGATAAGCTTATAGATCGTTGGAAAACCATTGTAGAAAAGAATGGAGACTATATAATTGATTAATAAAAGTGTTATCTCTAAAATATAATCTATTGAAGTTTATACAATATTTAAATCGGGCACGAACTTATGCAATCACCCAATAGTTTAGCAATGACCTTTTTATCCATTTTACACAGAATACATTTGCATAACCGATGTAAAACAAGGTATATTTGTATAATTTGCTTTTTTATTTCATGCTTACGCTTCTTCGCGATGTTCATGTTTGCAAGATTATACATGAACGTTATACGGATGTTTACACATTTATACTTCTTTGCTTTTTTCTTTCAAGATATTTCAAATTATTTAAAAATGTGAAAAAATTATTAGAAAGAAAATTTTATTAAATGCAATGTGTAATTTAATTTAGATTTAAGATTTAATTTCAGATTCAGATGATATACTTTCATTAAACTTAAGAAATTAATCAGTCATAATTATATAATATTGCTTGTGTGGAACAAAGTTTTATTTAAATTTAAATTTTATCAATTCTGACAAACGTAAGCGTGCATTGTATCTTATAAAATTATTTATTACTAGAACAACACAAAGCGCGCGCCATTTGTTCTTTTCCATTTCAATATTTTTAATGATATACACAAAATCATATACGTCATAAAATAAATCAATATAACTGCCTAATATCGTAAATATTATTATCATATTCTTCTTCTTTTTTTCCTTCGGTCTCTCTCCCTCTCCCTGCTCACTCTCACCCCCCTCTCTCTCTCTCTACCCCTTCCCTCGCTCTCTCCTGCTTATTCTTCCTTTTCTTTAATTTTAAATAAACTAGCCTTTTTTTGTTTTTGCTCTTTTTTTCTCTCCTTTCCTCTCTCTTTTAAAATTAAATAAAATAAATAATATTAATAATTTTTAATAATATTTCTTAATAATATTTAACAATATATTTAATAAGACTAAACAATATTATTACCTGATATTATATTTATTTCCTCTCTCTATCTCTGTCTCTGTGGAGAAGACGTGTTAAACATCGCTCCGCAAAAGTGGGATATTGCAATAAAATGCGAGATGAAACATGCCACAAATGTGCGGGAAATCATAAAGCGATTGAATGTACGGCAACAAAGAAAAAATGTGTAAATTGTATGTTTAAAATTCGAACATACAACCTGAAGATAAGTGATGAACACAACGCCCTTAGCCCAGAATGTCCAACATTTAAAAGGGCGATACAGGAGGAGAAGAGGAGAGCCGGCTGGGAAGATGCGAAATAGCAACTACAGAAGGAAGCGGAAATAATATTGTATACAAACGCGCAAAGTTTTATGGCGCATAAAGATGAGATACAACATCAGATTATGAAGAAAGTAAATCCGACATTCATAGCGTTATCAGAGACAAGATTGACTGCTGAAATTGAAGACAGTGAAGTGAACGTACCAGGTTATAGTATAATTAGATGCGATGCTGAAAATAGAAATACAGGAGGGGTTGTTTTATATATAAGGAATGATATTAAATCTGAAATAGTATTTAAAAAATTAGAATCGAATTGTTGGTGTGCTGCGATTGAGGTGAAAGAAAAGAGGAATAATAATGGTAATATATCATTCACCGAGTGCATCGCATGGTGATTTCGTGAGATTTCTGGAGGATATAATAGAAGAGTTATTAATACGGGGAGAATGTATGGTAATAGGAGACTTTAATATAGATATTATGTTAGATTCGTTTTATACAAGGAAGTTACAAACGACAATGTTGAGCTTAGGCATGAAACAATATGTAAATAAACGACGAGAATTACGAAAGATAGTAAAACAATTATAGATTTAATTTTTGCTAATAATAAAATAGAAGTGCAGATAATGCATGAACCTAAAATAACGGATCATGCGTGGCTAAAAGTTGAACTGAATGCGAATAAATTTGATAATAAATACAGAGAACTTAGTGTTAGGAATTATAGAGAATTTATTAAATTAGTGGAAAATATAAATTAGAGAAAAACAAAGATATGAATATCAGTGTGAGAGCGAAGAAATTTGTTGATAGTATAGTAAATGCGTTGGACGCTACAGCACCTAGAAAAAATTTTAGAATTCCGAGAATATGGAAAGGGAAAAAGTGGTTTTCGGATGAAATAAGAGAAGCAGCGGCCAAAAGGGATGAGGCATATAGGAAGGCATTGTATGCTGACACGGAACAAAATTGGTTGCAATTTAAAATTGAAAGAAATACAGTGGTTAAATTAATTAAGACAAAGAAGAAAGAATATTATGAAAATATGATAGATCTTAATAAAGAAAATCCGACATCTATGTGGAAAACACTAAAAGAAATAATTAGAGGCGAACCAGGAGGTAAGAGGGAAGTAGAGAATATAGATTTTGAAATATTAGACATAGAATAAGTAATTATATATCGGCATACACTAGATGTATTGTATATAAGACAATTATAGCACCTCACTTTGAGTATTGTGCGACGCTGTTAATTGATATGGGAGAAACACAGCTGAGTAAATTGCAAAAAACACAAAACCGGGCCATGAGGATCATATTGCAATGTGATAGACATACCAAAGTGGAGCGTATGCTGCAAGCGTTGCAGTTTATGTCCATAAAACAGAGGCTATATTATAATGTGTGTATATTTATTTTTAAGATTTTAAGGAACATGTTACCGGAGCAATTAAGAAATAGGTTAGAAATTGTGGGAAATGAGAGTGAAAGGCAAACACGAACGCCTTGCCAGCTGAAATAAAGCGGAATGAAAGAATTGTGCCGTTTAAGCAAATGTTAAAGGAGTATATTGTAATTAATGTAAACTAGATTTGTATTACAAATAGCTGAGAAAGCTAATAAAGATCAATCAATCAATCTCTCTCTCCCGCTTTCTTTCCCACTCTCCCGCTCTCTCTCCCGTTCTCTCTCCCGCTCTTTCTCCCACCTCTCTCTCCCGCTGTCTTTCCCGCTTCCCTCTCCCGCTCTCTCTCCCGCTTTTTTTCCGCTCTGTCTCCCGCTTTCTCTCCAGCTCTCTTTCCCTCTTTCTCTCCCGCTCTTTCTCTCTCTCTCTCTGCGATGGAGAAGACGTGTCAAACATCGCTCTGTAAAAGTGATAATTTTTAAGTAGTTAAATAATAACGGAGAGTGGTAAAAAGTTATTGAAGTAATAGCTACATAGACCGGGAATAGCCACGAGTGTTATCTAGCCGCAGTATACTAATTTATAAATGTAAGAATTACATTTCTTGTATGGTACACCCAAGTCTCGTACGATAGGTGGAAATTGAAGGTGGACAAAGTGCTGACGTGTAAAAGCGGATGCAAAGATGACTGATCGCCTATGCTGATATTAGTAGTTTTGACCGGTAATTATCGATATGGAAGAATACGACGAATATCGATGTTCGGCATGTAAGAAGGCAATAAAAAACCAAGCTGTAACATGCAAGTCTTGCGACTTTTTTACAATACTATCCAGGATGTGTAATTGAATTGGTGGCGTGTCGTAGACTATTTATTACATATTTATTATTGATAGCGATAAAGAAGCAACTATGACATCGGCAGGAAGATCAACGAGGAGTACGGCATCAAACAGCGGAAACAGAGTAGCAGGCGCGAGTGGATCAGCGGAAATTGAGGTAAAAATAAATTGGCTTATAAAAATAGCGAAGGAAATAAAAGATGAAACAGCGTCTAAAAAGGAAGTCAAGATGATGATTAAGGAAATAGTTTGACAAGAATTGGAAAATTTTAAACAAGAAGTGGGGGAATTGAGAAGAATGATACAGGAAGGAACTTCAGGACCGTCAGAAGGAGCATAAAGAGATTATAGTGATGCAGTTAAAGAGAATAAAAAAGAAAATATTATAATTGTCAAACCTAAGATGCAACAGGAGAGCGAAGTTACTAAAAAGTTGATAAAAGAAAAGATAGACATCAAGAATATGCCTGTGGAAGTAACGAAGCTAAAAAAAGAAAGCAAGAGAACAGTGATTCTGGATTGTGAGACTGAAGAAAAAATGGAAAAATTAAAGGTTACAGTACAAGCTGGGTAAAAATTTCAAAGTAACTGAGTCACCGCGGATAAAACTTAAGATAAAAATTGTCAATATTGGTGAAGAAGAAATGAAGTTGAATGATGATAATTTAATAGTTACACACTCAAAAAGTAAAACAAGACGCGAAGAATGAAGAAATTCATGTGCGAATAATGAAGAAAATAGTTAAAAGTCAATCCGGAAGAAGAGGTAAAAAAGAAGGTTCTGTAATAATTGAAGCAGATGAAAAAACTCATGAAATAATGTTGAGCATGGGAAAATTGAATGTAGGATGGAGAAAGTATCTGGTATTTAATCACATTAATATTAAAAGGTGTTTTAAATGCTGGGGTTATTATCATATTGCAAAGAATTGTACACGAAATGAAACATGCCACAAATGTGCAAAAATCATAGAACGATTGAATGCACAACGACAAACAAAAGATGTATAAATTGTATGTTTAAGATTCAAACATGCAACTTGAAAATAAGTGATGAGTATGACGCCCTTGATCCGGAATGTCCGACATTTAAAAGGGCGATACAGGAGGAGAAGAGGAGAGCCGGCTGGGGGGACACTGGGTAACTACTTAGAAGGAAGAAGATACAGCATCAGATATGAAGATAATGAATCATGCGTGGCACTGTCGGAGACTAGATTGACTGCTAGGTTGAGGATTTGTAATGCAAATAGCTGAGTAGGCTAGTAAAAATCGGACAAATCCATCCCTCTCTCCCTGTCGTTGATTGCTGTTAGTCAATGCTGTTAGTTGAGGACATTGCCATTTGTAGAACTATGAACTGAGTGCACAAAAAAGAGTATTGTACGGAGGAGTTAAAGAATATAGTGCCTTATCAGCTAAAATAAAACGATGTAAAAATTGAGCAACTTAAGCAATTGTAAAAGGAGTATAAATGTAAACTAGATCTGTATCACAAATAACTGAGAAAGCTAATAAAGATCAATGAATCAATCAATCAATCCCTCTCCCGCTCTTTCTCCCGCTCTTTCCCCCGCTCTCTCCCTCGATCTCTCCCACGCTCTCCTCGCTCTCTCTTTCTCTTTCTCTCTCTCTCTTTCTCTTAAAAATAAATAAAAAAGATAATATTAGTAATTTATAATAATATTTCTTAATAATATTTAACAATATATTTAATAATACTAAACAATATTATTACCTGATATTATAATAATTCTCTTCCTTTTTTCCTTATGTCTTTTTCTCTCTCCCTACCTCTCTTTTGCTTATACTTCCTCTTCTTTAATTTTAACTCTTTCTCTCTCTTCCTTTCTTTCTCTTTCTCTTTATTTCTCATCAATTTTTCGTCTCTTCTCTAACTTTAAATAAAACGCTTATATTTATAACAGTGCTGCGATTTACTTGCAACTTTCGGCCGGATTTCTTGACTCACGCCTACTGCTCCCTTCTTACTGCTCGGGTCTTAGCAACGCAGCGCCGGACCTATGTGAACTTAGCACCCGACTTTAATAAAAAAATTTTTTCGTACATGCATTCGATTACGCTAGGTTTGTACCCGTTTGTACCACTTTTTATTTTGTTTGTATCTCAAAGGGGTAAAAGTTACAAGGGGTTAAAAAATCATCAGCACCCCACTTTGAGATACAGTAATCTTCTAAATGCCATTTGATTAAGCATTGTTTGTACCCGTTTGTACCGCTTTTCATTTCGTTTGTACCTCTACGGGGGTGGAAATACGGAATATTAAAAAATCGTTGAAGGGGTAACTCTGCCATTTTTAAAGATATTCGAAATCTGTAAAGGGGTGCTGTTTCGTAATCGTTTGTACCCGTTTGTACCGCTTTTCATTTCGTGTGTACCCCTACGGGGGTGAAAGTACCGAGTTAGCTCTTACCCTTATTTCGAAAATTCGGTACTTTCACCCCCGTAGGGGTACAAACGAAATGAAAAGCGGTACAAACGGGTACAAACGATTACGAAACAGCACCCGTTTACAGATTTCGAATATCTTTAAAAATGGCAGAGTTACCCCTTCGACGATTTTTTAATATTCCGTATTTCCACCTCCGTAGGGATACAAACGAAATGAAAAGCGGTACAAACGGGTACAAACAATGCTTAATCAAATTGCATTTAGAAAATTACTGTATCTCAAAGTGGGGTGCTGATGATTTTTTAATCCCTCGTAACTTTTACCCCTTTGAGGTACAAACAAAATAAAAAGTGGTACAAACGGGTACAAACCTAGCGTAATCGAATACATGTACGAAAAAATTTTTTTATTAAAGTCGGGTGCTAAGTTCACATAGGTCAGCGCCGAACGCTCGTAACTAAGGAGCGCGTCACTTAGTCTCAGGAACATGCGTATCACAAATGTAATAGCGCAATACTCTACTAGCAAAAGTTCTCATTAAAATTTAATATTTTACTTTATATTAATAATAAAAATAATTATTATTTTATTATTAATACAAAATAAAATATTAAATAGAAAATTTTAGTGAGAACTTTCGCTACTAGATGCTATTGCGCTATTATATTGATACACACGTTCCTGAGACTAAGTGACGCGCTCCTAAGTTGACCAGAAGAGGAGAGCCGGCGGAAAAGAGATAATAATGTCAATAACATCGCTTTTTTAGATAGGGAAGTATAAAGCATATATACAAAGATAAAAAATTATTAAAAATATTTATTTAATTGTATTTTAATTAATCTGTAACAGGTCTGTTTTCGCGAGCGCACGGATTAGCTCGGTCGGGATCAGGGCTCGAAAAAAAGATGAGACACACGGTAGGCGAAGATTAGTCAGATTTTTCTGCCTCTATCGACAGTGGTCACACTACAATTAAACTCCCGCAGAGCGGGTGCGCAGCGGGCGGCAATGCGCGAGTGGTAACGCGAGCGCGATAGTTGCTCGCTGCCTAGTGACAATTAATTGACGATATTATAATCGGCGTGACAATGGTTGTCACGCCAATTATAATATCGTCAATTAATCAATGGCGGTAATTTCGAGATATCGAAATCAATGGCGGTAACTTCGAGATATCGAAATTATATTGCTATCGGGCGGTGTCGGCGGATGGCAAGGCCGTGTTTATTTAGACCAGTGCTGTGATTTACTTGCAACTTTTGGCCGGATTTCTTGATTCACGCCTACTGCTCCCCTCTTACTGCTCGGGTCTTAGCAACGCAGCGTCGGACGCTTGTAACTAAGGAGCGCGTCACTTAGCCTCTGGAACGTGTGTATCAATGTAATAGCGCAATAGCATCTAGTAGCGAAAGTTCTCACTAAAATTTTCTATTTAATATTTTATTTTGTATTAATAATAGAATAATAATTATTTTTATTATTAATATAAAGTAAAATATTAAATTTTAATGAGAACTTTTGCTAGTAGAGTATTGCGCTATTACATTTGTGATACGCACGTTCCTGAAACTAAGTGACGCGCTCCTTAGTTACGAGCGTCCGGCGCTGCGTTGCTAAGACCCGAGCAGTAAGAAGGGAGCAGTAGGCGTGAGTCAGAAAATCCGGCTGAAAGTTGCAAGTAAATCGCAGCACTGATTTAGACGGCGGGCGAGACGCGCAAGAAACGGGGCGCGATCGGTCGGCGCGCTTACAGCAAGGCCGTGTTTATTATGACGGCGCGCAGAACACAATATAGTGACGCGTGATAGGTATTTCGACGCGGTTTTTATTTTGGCGAGTACGGTAAAACCGTGGCTTTCGCTGCTGCGTGCGTTATCCGCGTATTTCCAGATGTACGGGAGGCGGTCGGAAATCGAGTACCCTTGGTTGGACGGAGAACTCTCCGTCCCTGCTTCCGTACACGGATTCGAGGATAGCTCGGCGGAGTCAAGAAATCTCGACGGAGCAGCGAACTCGCAAACCCACGGTCCGTCTAGCTGGAGCGGTCAGATAGAAAACCGGATATCAATGAGAGTGGCGAATACTCCACTCTTGGTGAAGCGGTCTGAGATAGGCGAGGAATTCGGAGACGGCATGGAAACCGAGAATGCTCAGCGGAGGCTGCGAACTCGTCAACTTCACATTCCGTCGTTGCTTCGAATAAAAGGATCGGATATCTATCGGAGTATCGGAGCATAGAGCTCGAGAGGCTTCAGGTACCGGTCTGGTGCTGAGATGTAATCCGGCGGCCTTTTTATACCGAGCGTTTAACGGTATCCGCGTCGTTTATTCTAGAGGGGATAACGATGACGTTGTTTTCGGGATCGGTAATTAGCGGTGCGCGCCGCTACTCCGCGGCGGGAAAACGCGGCGTTTCGGTATCGGAGCGCTCGGTACTTTTCGAAGGCGTTCGGCGGTACTCGGAATTCGGGCCGTAGCGGCAGCCGTATAACGGTTGTACGGTATCTCCGATCGTGTTTGGTTTTCGCAACGCGTATAAAAAAGGGCGCTCAGCGCCTCTGCCAGTGCCCGGCTAGTATTCGCCGGGCAGCAGACTTCCGGCGGATCGACTGCCGGGTAACAATGGGGGTGCATTGTTACAAATCTGTAAAGAATTTTTGTAAAAGCAATTATTTATATTACAGGAATAATTCTTAATTCATAGATTCTTTAATCATCTAGATTCAACTTTCTCCTAAATAAATATTTAATCTTAAATTATTTTTTCTCAAATATAGCCTATCTCAAATATATTCTTAATTTAAAAAAATATTTTAATAAAATAAAATTTTAAAAATAAAAAAAATGGTCATAAAAATTTGTAGAAAGAAACCTCACATGAAAAAGTAAAACCAGGAAGACAACGATGAGCCGCAAGATCCCTTCGTGCGGGATCGTTTGTAGAATCAATCCGCTCGCGTCCTTGATGGGATCTTTTATAGCTGTCCCGCGAGAGAGGCATAATCACATCATACCCATTTGCGATATGCACGAGTCATCGAGACAAAAGAGAACGAATAGCCGCACGCGCTTATTATATGATCTAAAAATACGACACGAATATTTTTTCTTATGACTTTTAGTCTTCCTCTTCCTCTCTTTCTTCTTCTGTATCTACTTTCTTTTTTATCCAGTGCCAAGATTCAAGATAAAATAAAACAATTAAAAATCTTTTGAGCACGGAATTCAGAGAATAAAAGAAAAATGGGGAAAAGGAGGAAAATTATTTACATTCGACGTGTGTTTTGAATGAAAATGTGAATTGTGGAAACGAAGATACTAAAGAAACACATAAGAGAAAAGATTTTAAGCAAATACATCAATTATCGTTAATATCATTTGTTAGATAAATAAGAATATATAATATGTTCAAAGTGCATAAAGTTTCAACGTGATGTATTGATCAGTATTGATATTATATATTGACATGTATGTACGTGCACGAACGATATATGATATACAAAGAAAAATGTATATTATAAAATGTGTTGCAATTAATAATGCAAATAAAAACATAAATATTAAGATTTTTATATTAAAAATATAAAAGTCCACTTTTTCTTAAGTTGTCAATATCTAAAAAAGTTTATATTTTGTGAGTGTGTGTCCGAAGTAAAATATCTTGGGAAACTAAACAGTGTCGAAAAATAGTTTTGGATGCGCCAAAGTTATAGTCTTTTAAATGAAAAATTCTGAATATTATAAACTCATTAAGGCCGTTATTTTTCTAATAAATCGTTGAAAGTATTTTCTTAGCTGAAAACTTGTATTTTTTAAACAGAAATGTTAATAAATTAATAAAAGCCAAGTACGATATTATGTTTTCCATTTTGACACTATAAAAAATGGAAAAAATCTTTTTCAAAAATCTATATATATGTCATATACATGTCATAGTTTTCATCACACTGTCATAACGCATAACACCGGTATCAGCTTTATTTAAGATGTATCATGTAAAAATTGCACAATCGGACTGATACTTTTATTTGTGTGTGTGTGTGTGTGTGTGCGCGCGCGCGTGCGTGTTCCAAGATGTATGTTTGTGTAAAAATTAAAAAAAAATTTTAATATTAAATTAAAGATTAACTTTTTGTTAAGTTATAAAAATACAAATATTTAAAAAATTTCTATATGAATCTGTCATAAAATTGTGAAACTTACGTATTTGTGAAATATCGGAATCATTGACACATACGCAGATATACGTCGAAATATGCAATCTGCAATTGCAACCGTGCAGCGCAGTAACATTAAAAACTAAAAAGGCCATAGATACAGCGCTCAGATCTTTTATGAACGTCAGACTACATTTGTCTAGCCGTAATAATAAAATATTGTAGGATGCAATATTACACAACGCAAGCAATGATTTGTTAGTATAAGTGAAAAGTAATTTCTAATAAAGGAGCAATTTAAATTTGAAATTGTTGCATAAAAATTGCGTTCAGTCAATTACATTATTGTAATTTAATTCTCAATAGAAGATATTGTATAATAGACAATAATTATGTAATAATTATAGATTAGTAATAATGACTATTATTTCTCTGTGATTAAATGTATCTAATTTGCTCTATTATATTATATTCTTGAGCTTTATCTTTTACTCCTTTCTAAGAGGAAAGTGTAATAATTGTTTTTTTTATATTTGTAAGATATAATTCGTTTCAAGAGACAAATTACGAATAGGATAGGAGCGGTTATACAACAAATTTTGTAACAAGTTCGATTTCGCGAGCGCGCAGATTAGCTCGGTCGGGATCAGGGCTCGAGAAAGGGTGAGACACACGGTAGACGTTTGGTGTAATTAAGTCTATTTATTTTGCCTCTTTCGGCTGTGGTCAAAGTATAATTGTATTACATCCCGCAAAGCGGATTTGCGACGGATGACAGCGCGAGTAATAATGTGAGCGCGAAAGATATTTGGTGCATTATAACAATTGCGTAATAAATCGGCGCGGTATATCAGGAGCGTGACAATGGATTTGTGCTAATTATTCCGGCGTTAGTTTCGATGTATCAAAATCGGACGTCGTCGGCAAGGCCGTGTTCATTTTGATGGCGCGCGAGACGCGCAAGAAACTGGGCGCGGTCGGTTGGACGCGTGTATGGCAAGGCCGTGTTTATTTTGACGGCGCGCGGAATACAACGTAGTAACACGCGACACGTATTTCGGCGCGATTATTTTCGCGAGTACGGTAAAACCGTGGCTATCGTTGCCGCGTGTGTTATCCGCGTATTTCCAGATGTACGGGGGGAGGTGATCGGAGATCGAGTACCTTCGATCGGGCGGAGAACTCTCCGTCCCTGCTTCCGTACGCGGAGTCAAAGATAGCTCGTCGGAGTCCAGAAGTCTCGACGGGGCAGCGAACTCGCAAACCCATGATTCATCTAGCTGAAGCGGTCGGATAGTAGACCGTAATCTAGGAGATTGGCGAATACTCCGCTCTCGTCGAGTTGGTCGGAATTGCGTGAGGAGTCGCAGGCGATGAGGAAACCGAAAATGCTCGGCGAAGGCTACGAATAAATTAACCTCACGTTCCATTGTTTTCTGTGAACTCTAGGATCGGATCTGGTATAATATCTCAGAGCGTACTGCTCGAGCGGATTCAAGTACCGGTCTAGTGCTGAGATGTAATCCGGCGGCCTTTTTATACCAAGCGCTTAAGGGGATCCAAAATTACCGACAAAACGCGAAAGTCGTTTCAAGTGAAAATCTTTTTTTTGGCTACACAGATTGATAAATCCTTTTCCACAGTTAAAGTATTAATAATAACAAAGGCGGGGAGCTATATTTCATATAACAAATCAAAGAAAAGTTAAACAATTACAGTTTTGTTATCGACTTCTTGCGTCAAGTCGTAACAATATTTATTTAATATAAAAGTTCTGCAGTTTGTTCGTGCACAAGGTATAGCTCCCCGCCTCGGGATAACATGAAGAAATATTAGTGATCTCTTAGAAATAAGTTTATTAGTCTAGTAAAAAAGATTTTCACTCGAAATGCTTTCATGCACATGTGTGCGTGCAAGATTAAGGCAAAAGAGTAAAACAGAGCAGTAGATTAGTTGCGTGATGTCGCGATAGACGGAGCTGCAATCTTACATGACAAGGACAGACATAATCGTACTATCTTTGTCTCTTTCATGCGTGTGAGAGTAATATACATGTACGCAATAACATTATTGCAGTATCTTTTTTCTCTCGATCATACGCTCTGTCTCTTTCTAATCGCTCGCTCGCTATGTACTAGGTATCGCTAAGCTTCATGCTCCTCGCATATTCACTTACGCGTTCACTCGCGCTTCTCTCTCTCTCTCTCTCTCTCTCTCTTTCTTTCTTTCTGCTCGTTCATTATTGTATTCTTTTATTCCCATTATTATATTCTTTTATTTGCTCAACTTTTATTCTTTCTATTCTCGTCTCCCTACATGAAAATAAATAAATTTATTTATTTATGTTTATTTGATACATCATAAATGAGATACACAAGTTATTTTCTTTTTCTATTTAACTATAGTTAAATACAACACATGTACATACAAAAATACACATAATTAAATACTTTTTCTATTTATGACATACACAATATCTCATTTATGTTGTATAAAATAAAGACAAATAAGTTAATGTATTATTATGTAGGAAGACGAGAATAGAAAGAATAAAAGTCGAAGAAATAAAAGAATATAATTGGAGATGAAAGAATATAATAAAGAACGAGGAGCAAACGAGATGACAAACATCAAAGAGTTCCGAAATCTCGCTCGCGAGGCTCTCTTTATCTATAATATCTCGGGTTACATATCGTTCGTAAAATTTCTGTTTTTCGTATTTTATGGATATCAAAATAATTCTAATAGATTAATGAGATTCTTGCGATTAAAATAATACTAAACATGACATAAATCGGATAATTTTTAATCAATTATGTTATTAAAATAATGATTACTTATTTTATTTAAAATTATCCGATTTATGTCATATTTGGTGTTATTTTAATCGCAAGAATCTCATTAATCCATTATAATTATTTTTATACTAATAAAATACAATATGAAAGTTTCAATTTTTATTTTATAAGATGTTTATATATAGTAGATAAGGAAAGATCCCCGCACGATGCTGGAGAGTCGACAAAAGCGAAAGCGAGAAAGAATGAAGGAGCAAGCGAGACGACAAATATCGAAGAGTTCCGAAGTCTCGCTCGTGAGGCTCCCTTTATCTATAATCTTTCACGTTAGATTAATATATATAAATTATTATAAAATTTATATATATATACAGGGTGTCCGGCGTCAATCGCATCACCGGTCGTGTGCAGGTAGAGCAGATGAAATTGAGAAGAAAAGTCTTTTACCTTTTTTTTCTATAACACTTAATAAAAGAGTTATTATTGAGTAAAGTCTGGCCAATCAGCGCCGATCTTTAACCGGGCGCACGTTGGTGAACCGCGCGCCTGATAGTGTGCGCCGCTGCACACTTCACAGCGCGCGGCTCATTGACGTACGCCCGGCTAAAGGTCGGCGCTGATTGGCCAGACTTTACTCAATGATAACTCTTTTATTAAGTTATAGAAAAAAAAGGTAAAGGACTTTTCTTCTCGATTTCATCTGCTCTATGTGCACACGACCGGTGATGCGGTTGACGCCGGACATCCTGTATATATATGTCATGTTACTATAGAAAATCAAATGTCTGTATTTCGCATTTTATATATCCGAAAATAATTTAAATGCATTAATTACATTATTGTGATTAAAATGATACGTCGTAAAATATTAATAAATAATGTTTTTATGTATCGAATTAATTTTAATCAATATGAAAATAACTTTTTATTCGGTTACAAAATATTCGTCTATAAAGATCCGCATTTGTTTTTATTATTACGCGATATTTGTAGCATGCATGTATTAAGTACAATATGTATGTACGTATCGGGGAATAAGTCGACTGTACTATTTACACGTGCACAGCGAGGCACATGCGATAATATCAGTGCGCGGCAGTACTCAGTCCTCAGTCTCACTCTCAGTCGCGCGTGTTGTGTACATACGCGTAACGAGAGATAACCGCAAAAGTGTAGTTAACCGTTATAACGCGTTATAACGCGTCGAATCTAAAAAACGAGTGTTGTGTTTGTGTAGTTATAGTGTGTTTATATAATGGGGCGAAAATGTAATGAGAAACGCTTGCTTCGCTTTGCCCGCAGACTTTCTTTAAAAAAAATAAGGGTCAAAAGGTTAGTATATTTATATACCATAATTCTAGAAGGAATTGTTTTAATGTATACTATATACTAATATGTCGCTAGATATAATCGAATTTTTTTTCCGTGCAGTTTACACAAAAATATAAGTATGATAATGTAATATTATATAAAAATGTAATATTTCAAGTTTCTTTTTTTATTTTTTGATTATATCTTTAAAGCAATTCCTAAATAGAAAACAACATAAAGACATTTGTATAAAAAAATTGTAATAATAAAATTAATCTTTAAATAGAATTTAGAATTACTACAATACATATTTCATACCAGATGCGGTTTGCATGTGCGCTCTAAATATTGCCGAAATATTTGATCCCACAAGCGATCTTTTCGTGAACTGATTGTAAATATTTCATACCAGATGCGGTTTGCATGTGCGCTCTAAATATTGCCGAAATATTTGATCCCAGAAGCGATCTTTTCGTGAACTGGTTGTAAATATTTCATACTATTGGGTTGAGTAAAAAGTCATTGCGTATTTTTGCAACAGATGGCATTAGTTCAGTTTTGGCAGTACTAGAGTCATTCACACATATTTTTATCATATATCGTTTAACAGCGGACAATTTAAGCTTCATTCTAAAAAAAAAATTGACCGGTTTGGTTGAGTTTTGAAGATTTTACAACAAGTTGAAGATGAAAGACCAAATTGTGCATTTTCGCCATATTTTACTGTTTTACTTCCGTAAAGGGAAAAACGCGCGTCAAGCTTGTGAAAAATTGCGTAAAGTTTACAGTGACGATGCTCTACATCTACAAGAACGTCAGTGCCAAAACTGGTTCAAGAAATTTCGCGCTGGTGATTTTGATCTCAAAGATGCTCCTCGGTCAGCAAGGCCCACCGAGGTTGATGACGACAAAATAAAGGCATTGATCAAGTCAAACCCACGTTACACGACACAAGAGATTGCAGAAACATTGAAGATCAGTCAAAAAAGTGTTCACGTCCACCTAAAGAAGCTGGGATACGTAAGCAAGCTCGATATTTGGATTCCTCATGAACTCAAAGAAGTTCATTTGACGGCGCGTATAAACATCTGCGATATGCTCATGAAACGTGAAGAAAACGATCCTTTTTTGAAACGAATGAACTGGTGATGAGAAGTGGATTGTTTACAACAATGTGGAACGCAAACAATCTTGGTCTCGACGTGATGATTCGCCTCAAATGGCTTCAAAAACAGAACTTCATCAGAGGAAGGTTTTGCTCTCAGTGTGGTGGGATTGGAAGGGTGTGGTGTTTTTTGAGCTCCTACCAAGGAACCGAACAATCAATTCGGATGTGTACTGTCGGCAATTGAACAGTTTGAACGAATTTGTCATCCAGAAACGTCCGGAGCTCGTCAATCGTAAAGGAGTTGTGTTCCATCACGACAATGCGAGACCACACACATCTTTGACGACCCGTCAAAAATTATTGGAGCTTGGATGGGATGTGTTGCCCCACCAAGCATACTCCTGACCTTGCGCCGTCAGACTTCCACTTGTTTCGCTCTCTTCAAAACTCCTTGCGTGGAATAACGTTAAATTCAGATGAGGCGGTAAATCAGCACCTTGTTCAGTTTTTCGCCAATAAAGACAAGTCCTTCTACGAACGGGGAATTATGAAGTTCACCGAAAGATGGCAAAAGGTCATCGAACAAAATGGAAAATATATCATTGATTGATCTTTGTTCTTATATAAAATAAATGACTTTGAAAAACATACAAAAAATACGCAATGACTTTTTACTCAACTCAATAGATGCGGTTTGCATGTGCGCTCTAAATATTGCCGAAATATTTGATCCCAGAAGCGATCTTTTTGTGAAACTGGTTGTAAATATTTCATACCAGATGCGGTTTGCATGTGCGTTCTGGTTAAAAATATATCCCAGAGGCGATTTACGTGTGCTGGTTATTGTAAAAAATATCCCAGAGGCGATTTACGTGTGCTGGTTATTGTAAAAAATATCCCAGAGGCGATTTACGTGTGCTGGTTATTGTAAAAAGTATTCCAGAGGCGATTTACGTGTGCTGGTTATTGTAAAAAGTATTCCAGAGGCAATTTACGTGTGCTGGTTATTGTAGAAAGTATTCCAGAGGCGATTTACGTGTGCTGGTTGCTTTACAATATTTTGAATCGGATGCGATTTAATAGTTATGTAAGATTAGCAATATAACCGTTATTATATATTGTATGTATTGTGCCATTGTATGTATACAGGGTGACCCATTTTAACTTAGGCAGCCAAATAACTCGAAAAATAAGCACACTACGAAAAAATGTTTAGAATCAAAATTTTGTCATTTCGAGGGGGACGTACAATGACGTTAAAATGAGCCCCCCCACCCCTTCCCCTGGGCGGTGAGGGGGGGCAAGTTTGAAATCTTAAATGGGAACCCCTATTTTTTATTGCATATTCGGAATCTTTGGCTAAAAACACATACAATTTGTCTGAAACATTTTTCTCGATTCATGATAGATGGCGCTGTAATCGACGAAATTCAATTTCTTCGATTTCTCTTACTGAGAACCCATGCTTACGATTCTGCAATAAATTAACAATAAAAATACCACGTTTTCATTGTTAATACTCGAAATTAGTCTTAAAACAAACTTCTCATTATTTTTTATTACTCATTAATTACTTCTCAAGAAACTGCTTTTAGCGTAACCTGCCTTTAGGCAACTTGAATGGTGCAAAGTACCGAGACATTTTGGACTTTCCATCTGATGGAGTTCCTCTAAGTATCCCTCCAAAATTTTGTCCATTTAGTGCCAAAGTCACAAGTGTTTATGTATTTTTTTAACATTTGTACTCTGATAAAATTCTGGTAAAATGGCAAATTATACGCCTACAGAAGTAGTCGATATTCTTATAACCTTTGGCGAATGTGGTAGAAATTACAGACTTACTGCCCGTACTTATGCGGAGCGATTCGCTAAAAGCAGTTTCTTGAGAAGTAATTAATGAGTAATAAAAAAATAATGAGAAGTTTGTTTTAAGACTAATTTCGAGTATTAACAATGAAAACGTGGTATTTTTATTGTTAATTTATTGCAGAATCGTAAGCATGGAGTACTCTGCGTTGATACCACTGCTT
>NW_027223338.1:3069316-3266345 GCF_030449975.1 Polyergus mexicanus | reverse complement strand
CATTAACAATCTCTCTAATAACAAAAGTTTGGCACCATAAAAATGTCCTCATTCTAATTCGTAGAAAATCTCATTATTTTATCCTTTTAGCATATTATTAAAACATTAGTGTTTTATTATTTAATAGAATCGTTTTTATGGATGCTAGCGTTAAACGCAGATTTAAAATGATTTATATTGACAGTCTTAATTGAAGAACACGCGCTACTCTATTAGTACCGCCAAAAATTTCGTACTTTAAAAATTTCTTCCTTTATTATCATCAAATATTAGACAATAAAAATCTTATTACTATGAACTTTCAATGATTCTTTGGAAATTGAGACGTTAACTTACACGTAAATATACATTATACGGTCCCGCCATTAACAAAAATTGGCGCCATAAGAATTGCTTTTGCTATCTCGTAGAAAATCTCACTATTCTAGCCTTTTATTAGCATATTATTGAAACATTAATGTTTCATTATTTAACAAAATCTTAGTTTTTCTGGAGTAAAGGCTGAAGTGCGAGTTTGAAATATGTTACGTTTGCTATTCCAATTTATGAGCAACGTGCTATTGATAACGTCAAAAAATTGGTGCTTGAAAAACTTCTTGTATTATATCGTCGAAAATTAGACATAATAAATCTTATTGACATGAATTCTTAATGACATTTGTTATTTTTCTCAAAATTTAAATGTTAATCCAACATAAATATGCATTATGCCAACGGTCCCCCATTAACATGGATTTTTTCATGAAAATTGTTTTTGTTATAAAATCTTTTTTTCTGGATGCTGGCGTTAAATGCGAGTTTAAAATGCAAATTTAAAATGTGTTTTGCTGACAATACTAGCTTACGAAGAACTTTACGCTATTGATACCGCCAAAAATTTGACAATAATAATGTTTTATTAATAATAATAATATTTAATAATAAAATGTTTTATATAATATTTACATTTATCATAAACCATGATATCTCGATGGGGCGATGGTTGTCAGGGACAATTAAAAAATAGAAGACTATCAAGTTTATTTTTTTAATCTGAGACATTTATTTTATATTGTTATATTTTATGTTGTGTTATATTAAAACTGAATATTGTGGGCATCTAAATAAATGAATAAGTGAACGCATGAAGGAAAGTGTGAATTGGGCAAATGATCTCAATATATTTGATCGATAATTCTTTTCCCGAAGAAGATATTAATTAAATTTCAACTTATAAATATTTAATTATAAAGATTTATATTTAAATCTATTCTTAATTAAATAGCATAATTAAAATTTAATAATAATTAAATTAATTTTAACTTATTAATTTCCTAATTATTCTACATTTTGAGTTTTAATTGAATTTAGTTTTTAATTGTAATAAACTTTTAAAATAACTTTTAATAATAATATATAAAATTATTTAAATTAGGCATTTATGAAAAGAATATTCATTCAGGAATCAATTAGAATAAACATAAATTCTTAGTTACTATAAATTTATTTATTACAAATCTGAAGTTAAAATCAAATAATTAAAAATAGCTGATATAATATAGTAATTTTAAATATATATAGGTAATAAATAATAAAAAAATATGAGCCTTTTGACATTGATATATGTGCTAAGGTTTTCTTTAACTAATGATCTGTAATCGAATTCAATGAATCAGTATGTCTTCTTTGATACTAACACTTTGATAACAGTAATCGGATTAAAATAAACAAAAATGAAAATAATTTCCAACTGTTTCTTTTTAATATATCTTCTTTAGGAGCGGTGCACTTGGACACTGTACAATTTGACACGATGCAAATGGACACGTTGCAAATGGCACGAAATTTTGTACACGGTTCAATTGGACACAGTGCATTTGGACACAATAATTTTGGACACAGTAGCTTTTGGACACAAAAGAAAATTCATTTGGACACCGTTCAGTTGCACACATAAAAATGCACAATAATTTTGGACACAGTAGCTTTTGGACACAGAAGAAAACTTAGTTGCACACCGCTCAGTTGCACACCGTTTAGTTGCACACTGTTCAGTTGCACACCGCTCAATTGCAGACCGCTCAGTTGCAAACCATTCAGTTGTACACCGCTCAGTTGCACACCGTTCAGTTGCACACCGTTCAATTGCGCATCGTTCTTTGAGGCCGCATGCAATATTGACGTCGAGTATATTGTTTAATTGGTATAAAAGAAATGGCGGCCACAAATTTTAGTTTTAAATTAGAAATAGGTTTGGATTAAGTTATATCTTCCGGAAGTGGAGCTCCCTCGTAGGGGAGAGGCGGAACATACTTCCCCCACGCATATACTTTTTAATGTGAAGTAAGGTTCCACATAGGTTTACAACTTTTCATGCGAAGCAAGGTCCAACGCTATGTGTCTAGTTTTTCGAAAGTGGAGCCCTGCGTAGCGAGGGGGGAGAGGTGGAACATACTGCCTCCACGCATATACTTTTTAATGCGAAGTAAGGTTCCACATAGATTTACAACTTTCCACGCGAAGCGAGGTTCAACGCAAACCTATGTGTCTAATTTTTTGATAGTAGAGCCCCCTCGTAGGGCGGAACTCACTGTGTCCACGCATACATTTTCCCATCCACACAATAATTGTAGGATGGACCTAGCTTCGATGGGTACTGTGTCCGATCGGAACTGTGTCCGATCGGGTCTGTGTCCGATCGGCCTGTGTCCGATCGGAACTGTGTCCAATTGGGTTGGTATCCGATCGGGCCTGTGTCCGATCTGGATGGTGTCCGATTGCAACCATATGTGTCCGATCGGAATTTTGTCCGATTGGATCTGTGTCCGATCGAGCCTGTGTCCGATTGGGACTGTATCCCATTGCAACAGTATGTATCCGATCGGAACTGTGCCCAATCGGGTCTGTGCCCGATCGAGCCTGTGTCCGATTGAAAAATATTGTCGTGTCCGATCGGTAATGTCCGCGAGATTTACTCGGCGCCACGAGATACGGGACGCCACGACGCGCCCCTCTTATGTATTATTATTTTGTTACGTTATCCGAGGGGTGGCATGAGAACTGTATATCATGTTCGTGATAAAATATTATTCAACGCGTTTAATATTGCATAACACTTTTAAATGTTTGTTATTTTATATTCCTTTGTTACATTCTATCTTACAACTTAAAACTTAGGACTGTCTTTTTTTAAAGAGGGAGGCGCCTTGTTGAATCTCGCCCCGGGCGCTTGTGACCAACGCGACAGCCTTGCGGAGAAATATGCATAATTTTTTTTATAATAATGTGAATATTTTGATATGATAAAAGTTATAACGCTGTTTGAAACGAATATAACAATATGTGATATAATGTAAATATTTTATACTTATTATACGAATTTTATAGACTTGAAATATCGTGGGCGACGTCTATACCTTTTCACTTTCTGCCCTGTGTTATGGCCAACTTCTGAATTCTGAATCGTGCATTAGAAATTAACATATGTCATGTTGTCATTTGATCATAATACTCAATCCGAATTGGTCATATCGCACGGCCGAAAATGAAAATGTATGGTATATGTCACCCGCGATATTTCAAGTTGATAAAACTCGTATAATACAATATATAAAATATTTACATTATATCATACATCGTTATATTCGTTTTAAACAGCGCTACAACTTTTTTATGTCAAAATATTCACATTATTATAAAAAAATTATGCATACCTCTCCATTTGTTAACACAGATAGCTTTTGGAAGTAATCACTATAGAGTTCAGTTTCAATCATTTAATTTGACATATATTTGTTATGGTCTATCTCTTTAAATTTAAAAGATAAAAGGAGGTGGCAACTTTTGATGGAATACCCTGTATATCTAAGCAAATACATGTATAATTATGCCTATATTTTTATAAAAATATAAAACTATATTTTTAAAAATATATAAAAAAATAAAAAAATATTCTGTGTTATAAATATATAAATATTTTAATTAAAACATTTAAATGTTTAAATATTTTTTGTGTTTTATCATTTCTTTTAATCTTTTATCAACAATATTTATATTAATGAAAGTTATTTATTTATATTAAAAGTTATATAATACGCCAATACGGTATCAGAATTAGAGCTAGTGATTTGCTTCGAAGGCTTCGACATTCGAAGATTCCAAGCTTCGGCATTAAAATCTTCGAAGTTTCAAAGCTTCGAACAATCAAGATTATACAATTATTAATTTAAAATAATAGTAATAGTACCGCGATTACTATCAAGGTATACATTTATAAAATTATATAATAAAATCCGAATAAAATTTCAAATGTTGCAATAATTAATGTTGAATTATTACATACTTTTTAAGCTTTGTTCTGGATCAATCGTTAATAAAGTCAAAAAACATATAATACTATATATTACCGCTCAGAAATATTTGTCCACCATCGGTTTCGTGCATAATTTTTAAAAACTTTGGCTGGTACTTTACCTATATTTTTTTTATGAATACATGTATCATCGCAGTATAAGGCAGTATTTTGAAATAATATTTTGATTATTACTAATATATAAATAGAAAACATAATACAACACCAGCAGCTCATTTTTTGGAATTTGCCTAAAGACAAAATTCGCCCAAACTTCCATTATTTATTCGGTCTGCGCCATGTCATAATAAACATTCCTAATATTCTCCAGTTATCTGTTAACATTTCGCTTTTTATTTGCGCTTTGTAATGCTATAATCAAAAACAAAGACGGACATATAGATGAAGGAAAAATTTAGTTTTAAGCATTACTCTGTACACATTTTTTTGATAATTAGATACGGAAACATAAATAAATATTTTTCACATGATTACTACATTGTTTTAATTGTTTCTAACATTTATAGAACGATTGTTTTAGATAGGCAAATACTTTTGAGCGGTAGTGTATATGTGCGTGCGTGCGTGCGTGTGTGTATATGTGTGGAACAATAAACCTAAAATATTAAAACAGCATTTAGTTGCAGAAATTGAAGCATTTCATCACTTTGAATGTAGCACGAACTGCAAATTTCGATTCTCACGAATGGTTTCGTGTCACGGTTAGCATATATTTTCTGGTTGGAACCTAATTTTTATCTCAATCCCGAGCGAGGAAGGATTTAAGAGAAACGAGTGAAGAACAGAAAGTGAGCGTGTAATGGTGATTGAATGTAGCTAATGGCTATTTCGTATAAGGCTTGGTGTACAAACCTGGCCAGATATACGTTATGACCGCGGCATAATATTTACCGGGTGATAAAAGGCATATAAATGTTGAGAGTACTTGAAAAAAAGACGGGGGGCGGGGGGTGAGAGGGAGGGAGAAAGAGAAAGAGGAAGTGTGTGTGTGTGCGCGCGCGCATAAGTTTATCGCAAATCTGAGGCTCCGTCATTTGAAACAACTCTAAGAATTTGGAAGATATTTTTGCATTGAACGATAAAAATTTCGCGGTTGGAAATGACAAAAACATTACCTCTCTACAATTCAAGAGATATTCAACTTTACAGCATTATAATGCATCAAAGGAATGCATTAAAGTAAAAAAATTCAGGCGTTTTAATTATTAATATTTACATATTTAATTAGCTTTAAATATTAAAATTTTCTCTTCAGCTCTTAAAAAAAATTAAAAATAATAAAGATTTAGTTTATCTTATTTTTAGAAAAGTTTAAGCGAGATTTTATTCTCCAACTACTCCTTATTAATAACTGTCATATAACGATATTAATGTAATATCAGCAAATAATATTGTATTACAAAATCAAGAAATGTTTCTTGCAAAAGTGATATACAGGGTGTTTCAGAACAACCTTCCATCCTTAAAATGACGTATTCCTGATACGATTCTAAGACGATTTTTCCTTTACCAAAATTTGAATTGAAGCGTAATTTTTGAGTTATAAGCAAAAATAGTTTGCGACTCATGCGGTGGTAGTCACGCGTTGGACGGTCAGTTGCGGCGCGTTGCGCCGCTCCTGCCTGCCTTCTGTACTCGACGCGTGATTTGCTAACTATTTTTGCTTATAACTCAAAAATTACGCTTCAATTCAAATTTTGGTAAAGGAAAAATCGTCTTAGAATCGTATCAGGAATATGTCATTTTAAGGATGAAAGGTTGTTCTGAAACACCCTGTATATATCTCTCATCGTTGAATTTATCGTCGTAGCAAAATTCCACGCCGCGGCGTAGCTGATTATTATTAATGCGCAATGCGCGTTTTACGATTTAATTGCGGTCGGAGCCGAGATGCAGGTGGCCCGGTATTCTTTGATTTATAACTTCACGCCACTTAGGTCAATATGTTACTGCATTGCGTATATCGCCATTTTATGTCAATAGTTTCCCAGATTTTATTCTTTTTTAACCCCCAAAAAATATTTCTATAAATTGGACAAATTTTTGAAACGGATTCAAAATTAATCATGAGAATTCCTTCGATCTGCAAATTAATCGATTTGAGTCTTTGGTGGATTGATTTATCGAAATATTTTTGAAAATGATAAAATGAAAAAAAAATCCGGAGGATAAGAAAGATAAAAAAAGAAAGGAAATAGGTAAGGATGGAGATAGGAACAGGGGAGGAATGGGAGAGAGGAGAGGGCAAGACTGATCCGAAAGTTTCCGACGCGTCTGATTCCAGAAATGTTTGCGCGCACCCTGTAATCACGGCTTGAGCCTTGTATAAATCCCTTCACTGCCCTATTTCATTCCCTCTATCTCACTGTCTCTCTCTGTCTCCCTTTTTTCCGTTTTGGAGTGTTCTTTCCTTCTTTTTCTTTGTGGTCTGCGCAATAGATAATAGATATCTATAATTTAAATCTCGCTCAGACATAAGTGGCGGAAAATCATTGTAATTAATATGGCGTACATGCACGTACGTCTGTGTAAGTACACGAGAATATGCGTGGCTTGTGTCGGACCATCGAAGCAAAACCAGGAGAAGAGCCAGGTAAAAATGATCGGTTGATACGATGCAAGGAAAAGAGAGAATACGGAAACTCCTGTAATATCTCGTTGTTTTTTCGGTTCTATTATTCTAGCAGATATTTTCATATTTCTTATATTTAGATATTTTTTTAATACTTTTATTTTTAATTTAATTAATTTAATTTAATGAAAAAATCCATATACAAAAGTTCATAAAATCTTATTTACAAAAAGTATAGCACATCGTGTATAATCGTATATATTAAAAAAAGCATATTAAAAAAAGTTTAATATGCGTATATTATTAAAAATATCTCATCAATTAAATAATAATAACAAAGTAATATAATAATAAATATATACAATTAATATATACATTAATAGATATTATTTATTTAAATATTCATTACTTTAATAAGTAATAACTTAGTGAAAAAATGAGTTTTTTTTCGTTTCAATTTACTTATTTATTTACATTTATTTATTCATATTGTCACATCTTTAATGACAGCAGGAATGTAAATATAAATTAAAGTAAACAGGATGCAATAATCTAGCGTTGTCGCGTATTTATTTATAATTCCCTAATTTTACTGCAAGGATTCTAACTCATTCTTTTTTCTTAATTTCATATTCTATAACTTTTACCTCATGATATTTTTCGATAAACTTAATAATTTTAGTGTTGTTTTAAGCATTTAGTAAAAATTTGTTTGCGATTTTCTTCAAAACGAAGCAAAAACGAGCAGATCTGTAAAAAACTTTTTTTCTTAGTTTTCGATCCCCCACTCCCAAAGTTTTAACATTTAATTTCGAGACACCCTGTATATGTATGTATGCGTATATATTTTTATAAATAATTTTTTTAGTTAGAATCTCTCTCTCTCTCTCTCTCTCTCTCTCTCTCTCTCTCTCTCTCTCTCTCTCTCTCTTCTCTCTCTCTTTCTCTCTCTCTTTAATATTAACTCTAAATGTAATTATTTTAAAGCGTACACTTTTTTGCTTTGATAGAATTAAATTCAATAATAATAATAATATTTATTTGGAAGTATAAAGATATAAGAGTGTGTTGTTTAAAAAATATAAATAATAGTATAAAAAAATATAAATATACACTAAATATAAATCAACAGATTGCTTGAAATCAAGTAGTTTGGTTATCACAATGATATGTCATTACATCTATTGAAATAATTAAAAATCCTCTTGTTGTACTCGCAGGAAACTTTTAAGTTTTCTTGAAATGGAGACAAAGACAAACAGAGAAAAAAAGAGAGAGAGAGGAAGAGAGAATGCGCTTAAATAATATTAATTTGAATATAAAAAAGAAAAGAAAGAAAGAGATAAAGAGAAAATTTAAGAAGGAAGAGGCCACTGAACTCATGGTCTATATCATCGGGTTCATGCTGTGTTCATACTGCTCGAGCGAACCACAATAAACGTGTGTGAAATTTATAGCGTGCGGTTGTGTGGTACCGTGTTTTCCGCCCACTCACACTCACGTACATACTCTTGATTTATGCTGCCTATAAAATAGTTATAGTTATGCAAATCAAGCCGTAAAAAGAAGGAAAATTATTTCCTATTTCTCCCGTCGCCTGTTTTAATCTTTGGTACCTTTTAATTTATATTATTTTGCACATCTATTAATTCGATGAAAGAATTGAAAACAGTTTTGGTAAAGAACTTTTGATAACAACCGGAGAGATTAATGCTTTTATAGAATATCTATGTTTTTATAATGAAAATCAATTTTTTTGTAGATACATGTATTAAAAGCAAAATAACATTTTAAACACAAAAAAGATTACTCTTAAATTCTTACAATTAAATACAATCTTTAAGCAAGATTTCAAGCTCTATCGTAAATCATAAATAATAAATCGTAAATAATATATAAAATAAAACATGTTAAATATATAATATATAACATATATATATAACATATACAGATGTCTTACGCTAACAATAGGATAAGTCTTGCAATACGCTAGTTCTATAAATCTTAGAAATTTAAAATAAGTATCATTTTAAAGTATCTCTCACAATATAAAACAATCCTCAATAAATAATAATTAGTTTATATTTGAATGAACAAGTATATTGATTGTAACGGAAACTATTTTGAAAAATTTTTAATAAATAAAGTTGTTGCACAAAACTTATATAGTGACCTGACCGTATTTATAAGATATAATTAGATATGACTGAAATAAAAAAATTCGCATAAACTAGCGCAAATACAATCCCTGCTCATAAAATATTCATGCAATTGCATTGCACTAAATGTAAAAATATGTACATAAGATTTTTTTGGAACTCTTACCGTTTGGAGTTTGTCTGCAGAGTTTAACGAACATCATTTAGTTTGTGAAAGAACTTCTTCCTGCAACAAAATATCATTTTTATAAAAGAGACATACATAGATACACATACATATATGCACATATTCACAATTTTTAAAATTATATTTTTATAGATTACAATGTAACTATTTTAAATAGAATCTATTTTTTTACTCAAATATTAAAGAATTAACATTTACAAAATTAGAACGATCGTATATACGCGGAACTCGCGATTATGTAGAAAATCCGCACCAAGTTATTAAAATTCAATTAAACTCACTAAACAATTTTGAAACATGGAAAATAAAAGTAATCGTTCTGTCTCTACTTGATCTCTTTAGGCTATAATATATATAGATCAAACGGGATATTCTTTTTTAATGCTAATTGGACCAGCAGCTAATAATTATAAAGTAATCTTCTTGACTAACAGGTTAATGATAAATGATTTATCTTCCACTAGCGAGGCCAAATACCGATGGGAGATTTTACGCATAATTTTTCATCTTAAAGAATCACGGATTTTTATCATTTTAATCGCGTCGCATTAAACGATGATTCAAAATCCAAATAACTTTAAATATACTTGGTAATAATATCGAAAAGAGGACCCAGCCCCAATGATCTTGATCTTAACATATATTATCAAGGTTATCGTCCTGAGTAATTCCCAAAGATCTTAGCCGCCGCTCGTTGCTTATTAAAAAGTTATTAACAAACAAAGATTTGTACGTAGTCTGACAATGAAAAACTTGATATTGGACTTAATTTATAGAAATAGTCTTACCCACACTACACATATATATTTAAATAAACATACAAATTATTATATAAAGTGTCCAAAAATAAAATATAAGTATGTTGAATTAATTATTTATTAGATATAATCTACTCATTATTTAAAAAAAAAACATCGATACGCTTATCAAAAGTATAATCTTTTGAATAAAAATTCAGCATTTTATTCTTTAAAGATTTTTTACAGGGTTGTTGGAGAGAGTGTCTGAAATTGCGGGCTCGGTGGGTCTATTCAGAACGGGTCTGCTCCGTCCCACCCTCCGCACCCCAACCTCGAACAAATTCTAACTTAATCCAACCCAACTTTATTTTTAAAACTGAAAGGTTTGAGTTAGGTTATATCTTCTGAAAGGGAAGCTTTCTCTGTAGCGGGGGGGCGGAACCCACTATGTCCACGCATATACTTTACAAAACAAAGCGAGGTCCACCCCATAATTGTTACGTGGATAGGAAAGTGTATGCGTGGACGCAATGGGTTTCGCTCCCCTACGGAGGGGCTCCATTTTCGGAGGATATAACATAACCCAAACCTGTTTCTGATTTGAAACTAGATCTTGCTTCGCGCAGATTACTAACCGAGCGACGGGAAAGGTCAATGACTTTAATCTCATTATTTTCTTCCGCGAAACAAGATCTAGTTTTAAATCAGAAATACGTTTGGGTTAGATTATATCTTCCGAAAGTGGAACCACCCCGTAGGGGGGAGTGGGGGGAGGGCACTGCATCTACACATACACTTTTCCATCCACACAACAATTGTGAAGTGAACCTCGTTTTGCGTTGTAAAGTGTATGCGTGCATGCAAGGGGTTCCGTTTCCTTAAAAAGGGACTCCACTTTCAAAATATATAATCTAACTCGAACCTATTTCTTATTTAAAACTAAACCTTGCAAATTCGTTTAAAATCGTGTAATTATAAATCTTGTTTAAGTAGTCAGAACTTTTTTTACTAACCGAGCGACAGGAAAGATCAATGACCTTAACCTCCTTAGAGCTCGAGGTCAACGTCAAGGTTAACAGGAGATCATTTGGGATGGGTGTGTAAAGGTAAACATTTACCAAATTATGTTTTATTTAGTAAACTTTTTTTGTTAATAACTTTTTAATAAACAACGAGCTTTGTAATCAACGAACTTTTTAATAAACGACGCTTAAAACTTTTTGAAGGATATTCAGGACAGTGACCTTGACAACATATGTCATTGGGACTGGGTCCTCTTTTCGGTATATTTATGCTTGCTCTCTCTCTCTCTCCTTCTCTCTCTCTTTCTCTCCCTCTCTCCCTCTCTCCCTCTCCATCTCTCCTTCTCCCCCCCCCCCTCTCTCTCTCTATCTTTCTATCTCTCTAATGTCTCTCTATACTGAAAAAATTAGAATCGAATTGTTGGTGTGCTGCAATTAAGGTCAAAGAAAAATTGTATAGAGGAATAATAATGGTAATATATTGTATCATTCACCGAGTGCATCGTATAGTAATTTCGTGAAATTTCTGGAGGATATAATAGAAGAGTTATTAATACGGGGAGAATGTATGGTAATAGGAGACTTTAATATAGATATTATGTTAGATTCGTTTTATACAAGGAAGCTACAAACGACAATATTGAGCTTAGGCATAAAACAATATGTAAATAAACCGACGAGAATTACAAAAGATAGTAAGACAATTATAGATTTAATTTTCTCTAATAATAAAATAGAAGTACAGGTAATGCATGAACCTAAAATAACGAACCATGCGTGGCTAAAAGTTGAACTGAATGCGAATAAAATTGATAATAAATACAGAGAACTTAGTGTTAGGAATTATAGAGACTTTATTATAGATGAATTTATTAAATTAATGGAAAATAAATCAGAGAAAAACCAAGATATAGATGTCAGTGTGAGAACGAAGAAATTTGTTGATAGTATAGTAAATGAGTTGGCCGCTACAGCACCAGAAAAAATTTTAAAATTTCGAAAATATGGGAAGGAAAAAAGTGGTTTTCGGAAGAAAAAAGAGAAGCAGCGGCAAAAGAGATGAAGCATATAGGAAAGCATTGTATGCTGACACAGAACAAAATTGGTTGCAATTTAAGATTAAAAGAAATACAGTAGTTAAATTAATTAGAACAAACAAGAAAGAATATTATGAAAATATGATAGATCTTAATAAAGAAAATCCTACATCTATGTGGAAAACACTAAAAGAAATAATTAGAGGCGAACCAGGAGGTAAGAGGGAAGTAGAGAATATAGATTTTGAAATACTAGACAGCACTGAAGGATGCAATATAGCAGATAAATTTAATTTATATTATATACAAAGCATTAATAGTATAGTAAAATCTATAAATGGGAGTAAAACTGGGAATGCATGTAAAAGAATTATTTATGTTATTGAAAACGAGGGAATTATGGAAAATTTTGAAATTATTAGTATAGAGCATTTACAGGAAATTGGTATGGGACTACCGAAAAAGAAAGGTACAGAGGAGGGAATAACAAGCGATATATTAAAGGTAGTATTTTGTGTAGTATAAAAAAGGAATTTGTTGATATAATAAATAATTCTTTGAAGGAAGGTTGCTGTCCAAAAGGTTGGAAAACATCTACGATAATACCGATCCCAAAAATAAAGAAAGCTAAAAAGCAAGTGAATTTAGACTTATAAATATGTTACCAATATTTGAAAAAGTGTTAGAATTAGTAGTCAAAAAGCAAATTGAAACGTATTTGGAAGATAATTGTATTATAACAGAACATCATTCGGGCTTTAGAAAACAGTATTCGTCTGATATAGCGATTCAAACAGTCATTGATGAATGGAAATTGATAGTTAATGAAGCAAAAATGGAAGGGATAATTTTCATGGATCTAAAGCGAGCCTTTGAAACAATAGATAGAGAAAAATTATTAGGAAAATTATATCAATATAGAATTAGCGGAATAGTTATAGAATAGTTAGGATCATATTTAAAGGTTAGAACACAGCAGGTTAAATTTAATAATAAATGATCACAGAATATGGAGTACCACAAGAATCTGTATTAGGACCTTTGTTATTTATAGTATATATAAATGATATAATAAAAATTTGTCCAGAAGGATGTAATATAAAAATGTTTGCAGGTGATACATTAATATACCATATGTAACTAGAGAAAGCAGCGCGGAATTGGAGGGCAAAATGGATAATGGCATTTACTATAATAGCAGAGTGCCTGAATATAAAAAAGTTAAAAATGAATGCAGGAAAAACGAAATATATGATTGTCAGAAGTATTAGAAAAGAACTGCGAGGTAATATTACATTGAAATGTTTGGATGGAACTGAGATTGAACGTGTGAAAATAATGAAATATCTAGGCACAATTATTGACGATAGACTAGATTTAAGGATCACTGTAATTATATGCTAAAGAAAATAGGGAAAAAACAAGTTTTTTGAATAGAATAGGTAATTATATATCGGCATATACTAGATGTATTGTATATAAGACAATCATAGCGCCTCACTTCAGTATTGTGCGACGCTATTAATTGATATGGGAGAAACACAGCTGAGTAAATTGCAAAAAATACAAAACCGGACCATAAAGATCATATTGCAATGTGATAGAGTACCAAAGTGGAGCGTATGCTCCAAGCGCTGCAGTTTATGTGCATAAAACAGAGGCTATATTATAATGTGTATATATTTATTTTTAAGACTTTAGGGAACATGTTACCGGAGCAATTAAAAAATAGATTAAAAATTGTGGGAAATGAGAGTGAAAGACAAACACGACAAGCTGGGGATATTGCAACAAAATATCGCAGAACAAGGAGTGCGCAAAAGAGTATGTTTTACGAAGGAGTGAAAATGTAGAACGCCTTGCTAGCTGAAATAAATCAGAATGAAAGAATTGTGCCGTTTAAGCGAATGTTAAAGTATTATATTGTAATTAATGTAAACTAGATTTGTATTACAAATAGCTGAGAAAGCTAATAAAGATCAATCAATCAATCTCTCTCTCATTATCTCTCTCTCCCCCTTTCCCCTCTCTCTCTCTTTCTCTTCCTCTCTCCCTTCCTCCTTCTCATATTGGCAGGCCATACGTATTCGCTTTTTAAATATGCAAGAAATAAATACACCGATCGTTTGATTTCGCATTCATCTTCATTTAACAGTTCCCGCTTAAGTATCACCGATGTTTTTGCAGACAAGATTTTAAATGGAATATAGATTACTTTTTTTATGATGCTTTTTCCAGACAAGGGCGCGCGAAAAAAATTAATGATTTTAAATAAAAAAATCGATGCTAATAATAACAAGAGTAAAGAATTGAAAAATTAATCTTTTCACTCCTTCAAGATAAATCCTATAAAAATTGTTTAAATCAAATATACATAAAATTTATAGATACATATATTTATTTGTAACTTACCAAATTTATAAAAATTAATATTTTTTTGTTTATTAAAATAATTATTTTTCTAATTTATAGATGTTATAAAATAAATAGTTATAATATTATGTATTGGAAAGTTATATACATATATAATAAATGTGTTTTCTATACATTTTATAAATCTTATAAATTACATATAAAAAATTCTATAATTCTAATATTCTATAAATATCGCATAAATTATATACAAAGTTTTAATTCCCTACAATTTTTATTATAACCCTCTAAACATATAAGATATCGATCTTTCTGTTCGTAATTTATAGGGAGAGATTGAGCTGAATGAAGGAAAATATATAACTCTTATGTGTGTATCTTTTTGATATTATTATAACATATTTTAGAAAAAAATATCATTAAACTGAATATATAAAAAAAATTTATAATTTGTGTCAAACAGTCTGCTATAATAAATAAGAATTATAATAATAAGTATATAATAAGGATCGACTAGAACTAGAACAACAGTAAACATTAAATAGTTTGTGAAATATTCCATGTACTTACTTTTGTACTATCCGTTATATTCAGCGATGTTTTTGTTCATAGTGCACATCCGGTCAATATACGTGATAATGTTCAATTTCGCGATCTATATACTGTTCTCAAGTTATACATGATAATAATAATCGCTTTCTATATATATATATATATATATATATATATATATATATATATATATATATATATATATATATATATATGGAACTTTCGACTAATTCAGAACTCTTCGTCATGAAAAAATCAGTTATCCTGTAGTCGAATACTGCCATTCGAGTCGCTATCTTTTTTTTTTTTTGATAAATTGAATTCTTTTTACATCATATTTTTGCATGTAGTATGGATTTTAAGTTTTAGCAATATATTTGACGATTTCTCGTTTTCTCCCTTTTTCCCGTTTTAATTCTTTTTTTTTGTATAATTTAACAAGGATTTTAGTTGCTATTTCATGCTACGGAATAGCTAATCATCGATCTAAGATTTGCAATTTAAAGCGAGTTCCACATCATCAAAAACTACGGTAATATACATCGATATCTATATGAGAAATTATTCATATTCTCAATCTCACGTCTTATTGTTTAAATTAGTTGGAATATCGCCTGGATAATATTTTTATGATTTATATTTTCAGAAATATTTTTTTTCTCTTTTTTCAATAAAGAATTTTTCTCTTTATCAACAATTAATTCTTTCATTTGAGGCTCTATTAATTTATTTGGCATTCTATTTTCGATAAACAAAAAAATACACAAATGTTTTCGAATAAAAAGTACCACCGATTGCGCGATAATGATCGCAGGAATTTACATGCGTCCTGTTATAGATTCCTGGTGTTAACACCGACGTGATCTTACTGCTGAGACGATGAGACCCGCTAATCGCCTTTCTCCTCGACGAGCAGAGGAGGATTCTTCGCTCGCCTCGTTCTCCTTTACTCGCGGAAATCCACTTGTTGCAATACCATCGAGTTAAACCGCTCGATAAGACTCTCGGCGAGAAATATAGTCGCAATCTAAATATCGTGCAATCTAACGAAGATTTCAACAATATTATAAGATAATGCTCTCTCTTGATCCTTCGATCTCTTGTCTACAACAATTTAATGTAGAAACTAAATAATTTATTTTCTGTTAAAAGAAAAATTTTCGAAATAATAATTAAAATTCTTAAATCTAAGTTTATGAATTCTTATGAACTTAGGCGCACGAAAAAAAGAGAGAAAGAGAAAGAAAGTAATTAATTTAAATAATTGATTAATTATTTTGAAAATTTAAAATTGTTTCATGAAAATCTTGAATATAGGATAGTGTGTAATAATTGAAATCATCAAAATAAAGAAATATAGGTAAAAGAAAGAGGTAAGACAATTTTTGTAATATTTAGATTTGTTGCCGCAACATTAAAATATTATTTAACTATTACTGTTTCAATTATTATTCATATGTATTGTATATATAACATGAAGTATAATCACCGTTTTATAAACAAAAATTGATTTTACAAAATATTTGTAAGATTAATTTCACGAGGATGCTACAGCAAAATAATTGTTACTCTGTTAACGTCACAATTATCATGTTGTCCATAATATTCTATTCCATCGGAAAATATTTCCTTCTATTTACTGATAATAATATCAATTTTTT
This sequence comes from Polyergus mexicanus, assembly GCF_030449975.1. Lineage (NCBI taxonomy): Eukaryota > Metazoa > Arthropoda > Insecta > Hymenoptera > Formicidae > Polyergus > Polyergus mexicanus. Next base: position 3,249,691 of record NW_027223338.1, on the reverse strand, counting down.
TAACCCTATTGAATTTTATACTCCCTCGACCCAAAGTCCCAATAATACCAATCAAGAAAATTATATATTTTTTCTTGCTCTATAAAGATCCATATCCCAATTTTGTTATAATATCGTTTTTATATCGAAATTACGCTTACTCTGTTGTCCTCCGTCATCATCCATTATTCACATTATCTTCGATTTTGTCTCCTATTTAATAAATCAGATAAGATTTTTGAAATTTCGATATTTGTATTATCCATCATTATTGTCGTCATCTCCAAAGACTATTTAAAATTTTTTCTTTCCCTCTTTTTCTCTTAATAAAATCCGTTATTTTGATGGCCGACGTTCGAGATCCTGATATCCGTGTTCACGTTATCATCGAGCGGTCTAAGAAGAGTATTTAGAATTCGCGTAGAGCTGAGCGCGGGTAATAAGAGACTGCCCGCTGATAGCGGTAGCCACGGTACGTGTCCGCGAGCAGCGGCAACACAGGACAGGATAAGACGGCCCCTCTCTTCTCTCATATATATTAGAAAGCTCCAGGCCTCGGACCCGACATCTGCGAGTGAACAAATTCCGCATCCTAACGGAGACTACGCGGCGCATCCAAGTGTTCGTTTTGCTCTCTCTGTTTGTTTTTCTCTTTTTCTCTTACTCTTTGTTTTTCTCTTATCACGATTAGGTCAGTGGTGTCGCAATGAGTAGATCGAGAGGGCTCCTCACATGTCGGGAGAGGCCTTATCGACCTTACAGTCGATAAGGAAACTACAAGGAAAATCTATACATATTTTAATGTATTGAAACTATTGAGGAAAAAAGAATTATTTTCTTATTATTTTTAGAAAATACCTATATATTTATAATTCATAATTTTTTTCATCATTTTTCATCATTTTATTAATTTTATTAAAAAGAGTTTTTAAGATTATAATGGATTATTATCATTATTTTTTATTATTTTGATATATTGTTTATTTTATTGCTTATTTTGGATCTATTTATATTTTGTTATCTTATAATTTAATACTTTTTAATTTAAGTTTAGTTTAGTTTAATATTTTTTAGATATTATTTAATTCATTATATTTATAGCCTGATTATATAAAAATAGTTCATCAAATTTGTTTCAAAAAATTTGTTTCCTATTATTTATGCAATTCATGATATTATCTTTTAATTATAGAAAACTTTTTCGCGAAATATTAGATGCGAATCTCTACTTTAAATATTTGTTTTGCTTTTGACATTTATTGAATCACATTGCGTCAAAAATCGAAAAATCAAAACGGCGAACCGAGTTTCTTCAATTTTCTCAGCAGTCCCGGTTTAGTCACTAGCACTTTCTGGATGGACTCGATCAACACTTTTGCTTGATTGTACGGCGGAAACGGCATGCCTTCAAGGTTGTAAACATAAATAACACCTTCGATATCAGCGACAACTAATTGATTCCCGTTTGCTGTAAATTCAACAGCGACCAATCTTGTTCCGTTCGTTGAAATCGTCACTGATGACGGAATGTGTATTTTTTTACGAATGTCCCACACACAAATCTGATCATTGACAATGCTGGCGATGATAGTGGAACATGTAGGACTCCAACAGGCGCTTCTCACGCACGCCATCGCTGTCGACAAAGTAATAAGCGGTTCAGTAAGGCCTTCAGCCCAGATCCTGGTGCACCAATCGGCACCGCAGGTCAAAAACAATTTTCGGCAGAAAGGCGAGAACTGGAGAGAATAGATCGGACCGTCATGCGCCAGGAAACTGTCTACGTGTTGACGTAAATAATTTGTGGAGCATCGATAAACACAACCTTCGTCAGAGCCAACATAGTAAATGTTATTAACGACAGGATGTCTTCGAAGAACAAGAGCGCCCGGTTGACGGTTAATGGGCACATCATAGGCCACGCAGTGATCAGTTCTAGAAACTCCGGCTACTTTACCTTTGATTCTATACAAGCGCATGATTTCTGTGGCAAAGAAATCCTCGCCCAAACGATAGCAATATATTCGACCTTCTTGATCACTGGTGTAGATCTGCTCTTGAAAGTCGAACTGCTCATCGCCGCGCCACCACTGCACCTATAGCAAAAATAAAGAATACCAAGAATATCAATGTTATTATACAACGAAATATTATGAATGCGGCGTCAAGTATATTATCATAATTAATATTGGCAAGAAATTGTACACGGTTGTTTATAATAATTATATTGATATTATAAATTTCAAATAATCGCGGGCTAATAAGAGCCAGAACGCGGATAGTAGTGCGTTAGTTTCATAGAAAAATAAGTTTTCTATGAAACTGAATATGTGCACAGGGCACAAAATTTACTTGGTGCTATACCAAGATTATTTTTAAATTAATCTCAATTCGAGATATATAATAACCCCTCTTTACCCCCCTGGATAAATAAAGGCGAGAAAAAATATCGGGGCAAAGTCGCTGAATCGGGAATCAAACCCGAGTCTTTCGCTTGCCGAGCGAATGCTCTTACCTCTGAGCTATTCAGACCCCACACCACCGATACTTTTCATTCGCCTTATAATATCTATTACTAATAACGCCATCTTTCAGCCGGCGTAAACTAACAAATTTTAAAGAAATTAGGCTCTCAAGTGACATTATAAATTTCAAATAATCGCGGGCTAATAAGAGCCAGAACGCGGATAGTAGTAAAGAGGGGTTATTATATATCTCGAATTGAGATTAATTTTAAAAAAATCTTGGTATAGCACCAAGTAAATTTTGTGCCCTGTGCACATATTCAGTATCATAGAAAACTTATTTTTCTATGAAACTAACGCACTACTATCCGCGTTCTGGCTCTTATTAGCCCGCGATTATTTGAAATTTATAATGTCACTTGAGAGCTTAATTTCTTTAAAAATTAATTATATTGATGTTGCTACAGCATCGCATTATAAAAAATATTAAAGAATAAGAAACGGAGGTAATCCTGCAAAATGGAGAAAATATTTCGATCTACCTATACCTATATCAGTGTCAAAATTATCAATAATTGCGTGCATACTATATTGAATATATCACATTGTGCATTACTTATAAAATGATTCTCGTATATGCAGGATATCCCAGATCACCCTTTTATCAAAAATCGCGGATATTTTTTTAAGTAAATCGGGTATGCTCTATCGAATAGTGATATTTTCAACTTTTGATTCCGACCGGAAAAATGCCATCCGGACCGAAAGTTGAATTTTTTGAGGAGAACATAGTATTTTTTATTACAGATTCGAATTGTACGTGAAAAAATAAAAAACTTGTATCAAACGTTTTTTCTGAAAGTGCCTCTGTCAACCTTAAAACTGACCTTGAAAGTAAGTTCATAATTTCATCACAATTACTCAACTTCCGGTTCGGGTGGCGTATTTTCGGTCGGAATCAAAAGTTGAAAATATCACCATTCAGTAGAGCATACCCAATTTACTTAAAAAATGTTCATGATTTTTGATAAAAGCCATTTATTTTCATTTTAAAAGGGGTGTACGGGTGATTTGGGACACCCTGTACACATATGCTGGAGGATAAGTCAAAAAGTAAAGGCATTTTTTTGTTTGCCTAGATAGATGACTGGTAATATTGTTGATTTTTTTATAATTTATCATAACTTTAAAGTGTATTTGTATATTCAGAATTGTGATTTGTTATGTAGTTCTCTTTCATTGTGATTTTATGTCAATTTAAAATGAATGATAGATCTATGAATGCTAGAATCTAAATCTATGAATGGATAGATCGTTTTAAAAATGGTTGGATTTTTGTCTACGGTGAAGAGCATTCAAACAGAAATACATTTTTAATATGGTCTATCCACTTATAGATCTTGCTATGACTTAGACACCTCTCATTATATTGCTGCTATATTCTGTGAATAATCACTGCAGATTTCACTCTTTCTGAGTGAAGAAGATCTATCACTGCTTGCATTTCTTCTTCGGTATAGTCTGACAATAAAGCATTCATTTTAAATTGACATAAAATTGCAATAAAAGAGAATTATACAACAAACCATCATTTGAACACACAAATACACTTTGAAATTATGATAAATCATAAAGGAGTTGTAATGTTGGTAGCCACCTGTCTGAGGAAACAAAAAAAAGTCCCTTCACTTTTTGATTTATCTTATATGAGCGTATGCACGCACACATAAATGTATTTATATATGTATAAAATACAAAATAAAGTTATAGAATAACAGAAGAAGAAAAAGAAACAAAAATACTGATTGTTTATTAGCAATATGAAAACTATTCGTATTCAAATTCGATATTTTGATATAGAACTTAAAATATTTTAATGCTTTTATAATATAAAAATAAATGAGAATTACAAATTCATAATATCGAAATTAGAATAATGACAGCGTGATGATTAACTGAATATTTGTTACCTGCCAATGTGGTGAGCAAGCTACTGATGTCTCCCTGCAGCTCTGCCTGATGACATTCACCTCTTTAGTGCTGACATCGATGACCTTTACACTTCCATCATAGAAACCGATCGCCAAAAGATTCGATCGCTCTTTGCTCCAATCAATGTTGGACAGCGGACTGTCAAATATATATTCGCGACCAGGCTGGCTGGGGTTCTTAGCACACCAGATCAGTAGCAGTCCATTCGTCTTATCAGAATCAATCTTGGCGCCGTAAGCGACAGCAAGGAGAGTCGCATTAGCCGGACTGCAACGGAACGCTGATATAGGACGATTGTGCGTCATTTCGCACGCATAGATCCACAGTAGATCCAATCGATAATCGAATTCTAGATCTAGGGCGCACTGATCACGCTTAATCAAGCCAGTGAAGCGCTTTTGCGCCATCGCGAACACATTATTTGCAATTATGCGCTCCATCACGCATGCTGCATCTAAGAAACGTGTTTGCCTGCAAATATAAGACAATTGTTCCTCGGGACTTGCGTCTGGAATTGTTTCAGATTCGGGGAGCTTGTATTGAAGTTCCTGTCGCAAACATAAAAATTATTTTTGAAAAGTATTTACTTTGTAGAAATATTTTCATACATTTCATTATAGACACTTTGATTGTTTATTATTTTCCATTAACAGATACTTTTTTCTAAGTTCCTACAAATACTAAATATTTATTTTTGTTTATTATTTTATTAATAGATATATTATTGTATATTATCTCTTCCGAAACATATTAAAGATTTAAGAATTAAAAGCTTTTAATTTTGGCTCTTCCTTTCATAGCATCCTATATAGTGCTTAATTATTAAAAAATAAATATATATTATATATTGTCATTTTACATATACCTTTTTTGATTTCACAATTTCTATCCGTTGATTCTTATTCTTACTTTTTTTTTTATAAAGTAAATGTTATGGTTGTAGAATTCGCTTTGGAATTAGATATCGATTAAAATTTTAATATTATTTTAAATCGGATATACTAAAATCGGTAACTAAATGTAAAAAATAAATAAACTATATTTGGTAAATGTTTACTTTTATATGGCTCATTTCAAATGACTTCCATTAACCTTGACGTTGATTTTTTCCGTCGGAAATCTAACCTGCTCGATTAGTAACAAAAAGTTATGAAGGAATAAAGGATCACGCACGATTCATATGAAAAAAAAAATTTTAGTCAATTTGCTTGAATTTGTAATATGTTACAGAGTTCTACGTCCCTGATCAAAAGTGTCAAGTTACAGAAACTTTCTATATCCGGTTTCTGAATTATATGGGTATACAAGAAGTATCGGAACCTCTTAAAAATATTTCATATAAAACTTGCAGGGTTTTATGTGACGCATTACATAGCAATATTATTTTGACCTTAAAGATTACATAAAGATCACCTTGACATTTCTTAATGAAAACCTCCATCTTTGATTATATATTCTTGTAGCTTATCTTGAGAGCTTTTTAAAATACTGTAATAAAATATTTTTTCATTAAGTACTTTCCGAATTAGGAGATGTGAAGTGCATAGTACCGCCAGCATTACCCGAAAGTGATTTTTACGTGATCTTAACAATGCTCTTCAAAGTCACACTAACATTTGCTACTTAATGCGCCACTTAAAACCCTACAATTTTTATTTGAAACTTTTTTTTTTCAAATCTTGAAAATATAGCATTTTTGAGAAAAATTTATCAAATAAAAGTTGTAGGATTTTAAGTGGCGTATTAAGTAGCAAATGTTAGTGTGGCTTTAAATAGCATTGTTAAGATCACATAAAAATCATTTTCGGGTAAAGCTGGCGGTACTGTACATTTCAAGTTTCCTAACTCGGAAAGTACTTAATGAAAAAATACTTTATTATAGTGTTTAAAAAATCTCTCAAGATAAGCTACAAGAATATGCAATCAAAAATGGAGGTTTCCATTAAGATCAAGGTGATCTTTACGTGATCTTGACAACGCTATTAAAGATCATAATAATATTGTTATGTAATGCATCACATAAAACTCTACAACTTTTATATAGAACATTTTTTTGTAAAATGCATATTTTTCGAAATATTAAACTCGGATTTAGTTGCACATTTCGGCCCGATTCCGTGGCTCACGCCTATTGCCACTCATCGCTCGTGCGTTAGCGACGAGTCGTCAGATACGCGTAACTAAGGGGCGCGACGTTTAATCGCGCGTGGTTTTTTTATATATTCTTGATTAAACATAGTAATTTTATGCGTGTAATATTGATGTTGAGTACATTGTTTGATTGGTATATAAGAAATAGCAGTCATAAATTTTAGTTTTAAATCAGAAATAAGTTTGGATTAGATTAAATCTTTCGGAAGTAGAGCCTCTCCGAAGGGGGGGGGGGGGCGGAATCCACTGCGTCTACGTATACATTTTGCCATCCACACAATAATTGTGAGGTGAATCTCGTTTCGCGTTGTAAAATATATGTATGGACACAGTGAGTTCCGCCCCCTACGTGGAGCTTCTCTTCCGTAAGATATAACCTAACCCAAACCTGTTTCTGATTTGAAACTAAAATTTATAGCCGCCACTTCTTATATACCAATCAAACAATGTACTCAGCGTCAATATTGCACGCATAAAATTACTATGTTTAATCAAGAAATGTATATAAAAAAATAAACAAGAGCAAATTCTTTTTTCAGTAGATTCGTTTTCTACGCTTCAAAATACATAAGATATATGACTTTTAAAAAAAATCGTCAAGTTGCCCCTATATTGAAGTTTACCTAATATTTATATAAGCTTATCTCAAAAACAATACGAGACATTATAAACATTGTTTAAGTAGTCAGAACTTTTTTTTACTAATCGAGCGACGGTTAGGTCAATGATCTTGACCTCCTTAGAGATAAAGGTCAACATCAAAGTCAACCGTAAGTCATTTGGGATAGGCTGTGTAAAGGTAAACATTTACTCTGTACTTTTTGTAACAGAAAATAAAAGACTTTATATCATAAAATTATTAATTTATATTGTATAATGTAATAGAAGCTATTATTCTCTCTCTCTCCCCCTTCTCCCTCCCTCTTTTCTTTTCTGCCTCTCTCTCGCCCTCCTTCCCTTCCTTTCTCTCTCATCCCCTCTCGTCCTTTCTCACCCTTCATCCCCCTCCCTCTCCTCTCTCTTCCTCCTCCTCTCCGTTCTTTCTCTCCCCTCTCTCCCTCCCGCCCTTCCTTCCACTCAACCTCCTTTTCTCCCTACACCTCTTCGTCTCTCTCTCTCTCTCTCTCTCTCTCTCTCTCTCTCTCTCTCTCTCTCTCTCTCTCTCTCTCTCTCTCTCTCTCTCTCTCTCTCTCTCTCTCTCTCTCTCTCTCTCTCTCTCTCTCTCTCTCTCTCTCTCTCTCTCTCTCTCCCTCCCTCTCTCTCTCTCTCTCTCTCTCTCTCTCTCTCTCTCTCTATCTCTCTCTTTTCCTTTGTCTGTTCTTTCATTACAGACTCTCTTATTATATATTATGCATTACAAATATTCCTTTAAGATTCTATTAAATTTTGTGCAAATGTTTTTAATAGTTGTCAACAAAATTTTTAATAAAAAAGTGGCAAAATTTTTAAAATTATATATTGAGCGATTTATTTTCTAAAATGTAAATATGAGAAAAATTGTTTGCCTGCATTTGTCGTATTTGGCTCATCGATTCCCTTGTATGTACAATCATACGTCCATTCTTCTCCGTCATCAATTCTGGTGCTGCATAAGTATCATGAATCACCCAATTGTTCACAAACACATCCTGATTTCTACGGGGCCTCATGCCTAAATAGGTGCCGCGCGATTTTGTCAATACGCGTATTGTTTGCGTTTCAGCGTCCAGCAGCTTCCGATTGGAACCCGGTCCTATTGTCACATATTGGTAATTCTTGTTTTCCTGTTGAACTATCTGCCCTTCAGGCGTTCGCAGATCCTCGGTCATCTGCGGCATCTCGAAAATAAAGTATGTCTGTGTTTCCTTTAATATGATCGTCACAGTTTCTGGGCGATCCGTAAATATGGCTGAGTCATCACTATAAACAAATAAAATTATTATCATATATTATTTAATATTTATATCTAAATTTCACAGTTCAATTTCTTCATGTTTTTAATAAGTAAAATAATTAAACATGCATTCTATTTCTATTTAGCTAATTAACTTTCCCTTAATATTCTAATCATATTCTAATATTTTGATGCACAGAATGTCCTTTTTAATTTGAAGTGAAAGAGATAGAATGAAAAGATAGAAGGTGTACATAATTTTACTATAATTAAAATACGAATAATATAATGACAGAACAGTGTAAGAAGAAAAGTTACAATAGTGCAGCTGATAAAATAAAATTGTAATAACAATACGAGACAGAATATAAAGACATTTGACTCTAACAATTATATACTTACCCAATTCAAGTTTTTTTTACACAAATTTCTATGTATAATTTTATATTCATAAATTTTGAAGCTTTAACTTTTAAATCCCAACAACGCAAAAAATTTTGTAATTAAAATTTTCAATTTGATAAATTTGATATTTTTAATTTTTATTTAATTATAATTTGATTCTTTATTTTTTATTTCACAAACTAATTGAAAAGACTATTAATCATTACTACCTAGGCAGAAAAAATGGCAACGGAGCGATATCGTCCTCTTTGACAGGCAAAGACTCGCAAATCTGTGTCGACAGCAAACTCTCCATTTGCAAATCATCGGACGGCATTGAGGAAGATCTGAAGAGGATGGACGAACTAGCTCTGAGACCACTGATTCTCGAAGAAGATGACATCAATTGAGAGCCGCTTCCCGTCTGGAATAGTCCGGTGCTCTCCAAAGCGGTTGTCTGATTATTATCAATGACATTGAAAGTTGGATGGATTAACGGTTTCGGTGTAACGTCGACGTTTTCGTCAACAACATGAAGCGTTTGTCGTTGCTGAAGAAGCACCGAAGCGACATTCCGTTCGCATCCAATTTTGCGAGCTCGTCCAAATGCACTGAGCTTTATTTTGGACGAATTAACACTAGGGATCCTGGAGGATGTCCTACACGATGATTCGAAGTCGCTGGTTTTCATTCTAAAAATGTTAAATCAAATTGTAGATATTGAAATTACTGGAACAAGTTTTGAAGTATGTATATGTAAACGTTTTTATCACCATGATCGCCATCTTTATGTTTCCTTAGAAATGTTTAATCAATATAAAGTACAAGGGAAATAAAAAACGTTTATGTGTGGGTTGTGTGTATGTATAATATTAAGTTACCTATCATATGATAGGTATAATTACGCATGTATGTGTATATTTATTGTAATCAAGGCTTGTTATTCCTATTTGCTTTTTTTAAAAGGCATGAAGCCATTATCGCATAAGAATGACGCGATATTAGGCGCATATAGTTTCGTTCTTTAATTGTATCATGTATTTGTATTTTACTTACGTATATAATTTAAAAATATTTAATTGGACCTCATATCTTTTACTATTAGTTTATTATTACAAATTTCATTTTCTAATGTAATCTACTATTTATTCTATGTGTCACATACACTTTCCTTCCTTTATGTACGTATATATATACACGTACATGCCGCTATATATAAAAATATATTTGACATTATTATATATATATACACAATTATACTTTTCTTAGCCATATCCGTTATTAATTATTCAAATCCAGTTTATGTTTCCTCCTTACCAATTAATAAGAGAAATTATTTTTCTTACCATGTATGTACTCCTAAAATATCAGCACTCACGTCATTTCATCTTACACAAAACTTGTGATTGTCTCGATCAAGATTTAAATTTATTTGTACCGGAGGCATATGTGCCATCCCAGCGACAATTTAGAATTACATTGTTACTAACTTCATTAAATACATTTATAACTATTTTCATTCATTTCATTTATTGATCAAACATTATTCATGACAACTTGTAAAAACATATAACAAAAAAAAACTATTTAAACTATTTAACATTTATTCGTTCGTTTACCGTCCTTCATCCTGTATACATCTTTCTTGAGTATTAGATATTTTATTATATAATTATAAAGTCTAGTTATTTTACTAAATTGCTTCCACAACTGGTGACCCTGACGTGATCACGAGTTTCCAAGAATTTATAACGCGCGGCAAATTTAAATAAGCGATCCGCGAGAGCTGTGAGCCGATGAGATCCGAGTATCGCTGTTATCCTTATGTGAACTGTGCCTTGTGATTTTCGAGCCGACAAGATCTTCGAATCGTCGAATTTCTAAGGACAGCGATCTTCTAGATTTCTGGACTTCACATTGCAGAATATCAGCAGAAATTTACGATGCCTTTGGATAGATTTCCAACTGCCACTCCTGCAATATCAGCATCAGTTCCATTAACGACAAGGGAACATCATTAACGTCTGACGAATTCTTTGCAGTTTCTTAATCGTAATGACCCGCATCAACAAGGTCAGCCAAAGAGATCCATTTCAATGAATTCGGTCTTATCAAATGTATGACCGAACTTTTGGCATAAGCAGCCTAAATTGTGGTTTGCTCAATTAGAAAGTGAATTCTTAGTTTATCGGATACGCTCAGATAATGTTAAATATAGCTCATCAGTCATACGGCATATTGATCAACAAGTTATTTTAGTAGTTACTTTTGAGATAAGTGAAACTCCGCCTGAAAAAGATAAATATCTTCATGTAAAAAATATTCTAATTAATCGATTCTGAGGAAAAACTGAGTCTTCGTCAAGTATTAGCTGATATAGAGTTAAATGACAAAAAACATCAGAATTGCAACACAAAATTAGACAATTAGCGGTAGGAGTATTTCAGAAAACGTATTACATCCTATATGGTTGCAAAGGTTACCTTTTCAAGTGCAAGCCACTTCAGCAGTTGTTGAAGATTGTCCGTTAATCAAGTTTGCTAAACTAGGCGATAAGATTATGAATCGCGAAACTAGTCTTCATAAGTAGCGACAATAGCTTTTCCAGTAAAGAAAAATACTTCAAATCTTACTGATTTTGAACGTAGGATTGCAGCACTTGAAGTAAAACGCGTGTGTAGTAAATCTAAATTTAGATATAAAGAAAAGAGAAGATTCAGATCATTTTCAAGAAACAAAATAGATAAAAATAAAAATATTTTTTCTCGCCTTTATTTATTCAGGGGGGTAAAGGAGGGTTTATTATATATCTCGAATTGAGATTATTTTTAATAAAAAAAAAAATCTTGGTATAGCACCAAGTAAATTTCGTGCCCTGTGCACATATTCAGTTTCATAGAAAACTTATTTTTCTATGAAACTAACGCACTACTATCCGCGTTCTGGCTCTTATTAGCCCGCAATTATTTGAAATTTGTAATGTCACATGAGAGCCTAATTTCTTAAAATTTGTTAGTTTACGCCGGCTGAAAGATGGCGTTATTAGTAATAGATATTATAAGGCGAATTAGAAGCATCGGTGATGTGGGGTCTGAATAGCTCAGAGGTAAGAGCAGTCGCCCGGCAAGCGAAAGACTCGGGTTCGATTTCCGATTCAGCGACTTTGCCCCGATATTTTTTCTCGCCTTTATTTATCCAGGGAGGTAAAGGAGGGTTTATTATATATCTCAAATTGAGATTATTTTTAATAAAAAAAAAATCTTGGTATAGCACCAAGTAAATTTCGTGGCCTGTGCACATATTCAGTTTCATAGAAAACTTATTTTTCTATGAAACTAACGCACTACTATCCGCGTTCTGGCTCTTATTAGCCCGCGATTATTTGAAATTTGTAATAAAAATAAAAAATTTGCTTTTATCACAAAAAATTTGGTGCTAAATCACATAAATGTACAATACCTTGCGACATATCTAATTCCATTGTTGAAAAGTAGGAAAATCTCTACCGTCGAGTTGTGAGGCGGCTCACAACCTAACGATTGCCTTAATATGTCTGATAAGTCTTCAGGGCTCAATTTTTTGATTAATACAGGAGAGAAAGAGAGAGAGAGAGAGAGAGAGAGAGAGAGAGAGAGAGAGAGAACCGATATTTCTCTAATTCCTAAAAGATTAATATCAAAAACTCAAACTTTTTCCTTCAAACTTTACACAACTAACAGAACCAGGATTAATACCTACGGTACAAAAACATTAATTTTAAATCTTAGGCTACAAAAAATCTTTAAATAAAAATTTTGTATTACGGATGTTGAGGAAAGTCTGTAGATCTTTGTTTAGGAATTTTAATTAAAGAAGTTGTCTTGTAGATTTAACATATTTTAATATAGATTCGTACAGTAGACTCGCTAATCAATATACTCGTATATCGAGTCGGAGCAGAAAAAAAAGGAACCGGTGCGGGCGCGAGCTTATGTATCTTATTTTGGGTTTGTACGTAAGTTCTGTCGCGCCAAATTACTCGTGTCGCACTACGATTGGACTATTCAATAGAATTTGATCAAAAGCGCGTAAAACAAATTTAACAACGAAAATTCAGAAATCTATATTAGGCGTAGATTTTTTAAATCATTATGGAATTTTAGTTGACATTAAAAATAAGCAACTTCTTGATAGTGTTACGGGTCTTTCATTTAAAGGAAGACTATCTAAAGTTTATTACATAACGATTTGCACTTTATTTCCAAGAAATTCAGTAAGAATCATCTTTCATAAAATTCTTGCTGAGTTTCCTGAGCTAACTCGTTTCGCTCCTATATCCACAATCAAGATTCGCTATGTAGAACATCATATTATTTAAAAACTCCAATTGCTTCAACTCCTCGCAGATTGTCACCGGAAAAATTAAAACTCGTAATGAATTTAATTTTATGGTGGAACAAGAAATTTGTCGACCATCAAGCAGCACCTGGGCAGCTCCACTTCACATGGTTTCTAAAAACGGACTGAAGTAATGGAAACTTTGCGGTGACTATCGGGCTGTAAATGCAGCCACTATCCGGATTGATATTCGCTTCCTTACATCCATTTCATTGTTAGTCTACACAGTAAAAATATATTTTCAAAAATTGATTTAGTTAAAGCCTATTATTAAATGCCAGTTACAAAAAAAGACATACCCAAAACAGTTGTTACAACTCCTTTTTGAATTTTTTGTGATGCCCTTGGGTTTTGCGTAATGCTGTTCAAACTTTCTACTATGTTATAAATATTATCTGGATTTGACTTTTGTGTTTTTTACCTTGACAATATCTAATTGCTTCAATAGACGAGAAAAACATACCGAATATCTTCATATTGTGTTTACTCGTCTTAAACAATTCGGCATGGCTATTAATTTGTCCAAATGTCTCTTTGACAAAGATAAAATTTTTTTCTTTGTTTATTTAGTTTCCATGCAAGGAATTAAACTGACACTTGAAAAAGTTAAAGCCATAATTGATTATAAAAAATCTAAAACGATTCATGAATTACGAAAATTTATAGGAATTATCAACTTTTATCGTCGATGTCTAAAGAATGCTGCATCGCATCAAGTAGTTCTTATAGATTATTTAAAGGATAACAAGAAAAGAGATAAACGATTAATCACCTGGACTTCTGAAACTGAAAAAGCCTTCAAAAATTGTAAAGAAGAACTCTTATGAGTCACAATCTTAGCACATCCGGCTTCAACTATATCTCTGATTCTCACTTGTGACGGATCGAATTTTGCAGTAGGTGCATCTATAGAACAAATAATTGATGGGATTAACAAACCAATTGCATTTTTCTCAAAGAAATTGGACAACACTTAATGTAATTATAATACTATACTCGTGAACTTCTTCGTATTTATTTAGCTATCAAACATTTCAGGTATATGCTTGGAGGACTCCAGATTCTTATTTGGACAGATCACAATGCTTTAATTTATATTTTTCCACAAAAATTAAATAAAGCTTCATCCAGACAGATTCGACATCTTGATTTCATTGCTCAATTTTAACGAATATCGAGCATTCTGATAAACAAAATGTAGTTGCAGATTCCCTCTCAAGAATTGAATCCTTGTCGATGTCAATCATAGTTTCTCTGGCAGAATTAGCAGAATTACGAAAAGAAGATGAAAAATTAAAAACATTTCTCACTAATTCTTCTCTCAAGTTTCAAAAGCTTATACTTACTGGTTCGACTACGTCCATTTTCTGTGACTGCTATATCGTTAATATTTGTCCTTACGTACCTCAATAGCTTTGTAGAAAAATATTTGATGTTCATGGTTTATCGTTTATCTCATCCAAGTGGTCGTTCTACTTGCAAATTAATATAACAAAAATTTATTTGGTCAACTATATGAAGAAGAATATAAAAGAATGGGTTAGATCGTGTCTGCCTTGTCAACATGCTAAGATCCAAAAGCATACCAAGAATCTTCCTCAGTAGATTGCTATTCCGAATCGGTGTTTTCAGCATATTCATCTAGATTTCATTGGTCCTCTTTCTCCTTGTCAAAATTTTTGTTATTGCCTAACCATGATTGCAGATTTTCAAAATGGCCAGAGGCTATTCTCCAGATAGCAAGTTGCCCACAAGTTGCTATCAATTTGCTTGAAATTGCGTTGGTTTCAATATTGAAGAAAACAGCTTCCGATTTTATCTATTGGATTGTCGATTTTTATCACCACCAATAATTGTGAGCAAATTGATGGCAACAATTGCCTTCTTACAAACTAATCGTACTATAGGTTATTGGAAATCACAGGGCAACATGATGGAAACAGTTTCCGTCTAAAATCTTAATCCGAAAAGTTGCTAGTAATTTGATGGCATTTTGAAGGAAACCGTTGCTGTTAAAAAGAGGTTTATCTAGTAGGGTTTTAGTAGGCTATGGGCCACCGCACAGGCTTTTCCGTAACACTTTACATTATATTAAGTACTGATCGTAAATATAGATTCATACGTAACATTAAATTTCAGTCAACGCACACAAAAAAATCGTAATGTAGCAAAAGCATCATTACGTTATGATTTTCTTTGTGCGTTAACTGAAGTTTAAGATTACGTACAAATTTAAGTTTATGGTTAGTACTTAACGTAACGTAATATGTTTAAAAAAAACTTGTACAATGGCCCTATTTCCTTTTATAGAATTTTAATATATAAAGCGTTTCATTATTGTCAATTACGGTTAATAGATAGATAGAAGATCAAATTTTTTAAGATAAAAATATTCAACGAATCTTGATCCGATAAATAGTATAATTATGATTAATTATTAAGTATGGAGCATCGTGGCCTCAGCACGCCATCAAAATTCAATGCAATAGAAGGGCAACCGCGCAACGACGCATTAGCAACGCATTTAATCACGCCATTGGCCCTCCACATTTAATTTACCGTCGATGTTATGCTTCAATAATTAATCATAATTATATAATCCATCAGATCGAAAAGTTTATTTGACATTTTCGTCTTAGAATTTCTATCTACACTACTCTATTAACCTTGATCGCTATTAGGATATTCTGGCATATATTGGGTAATGTTAAAATGACTAGTAATTTTAATATTCTTATCGCGTAATTTATATATAAGTATATATATTTAAATATACACAAAAATGAGTGAAAAAATAGTAAATTTTTATAGCCAATTTATCACTGCCTAATTAAATATCTATAGGTAAGGATTTAAGTACTATGTAAATATATCTATACAGAAATTTAATATATTTATGTATCTATGCACTTATAAAATAAAATAAGAATGGCGAAAAATGCATGTTATTAACATATATTCGCTTGGACATATATTATTCTGTCGCGTAGTATTATCCTGTGTGTGCGACTTGTATTTCATCCAATTATTTTATATAAATTTTACAAATATTTTATTATAAACACTCGCAACTGATTATGCAAAAGATTTTTTATCTGCAAACGTATATAATATCGCAATATGCATTTTTTAGTCATTCTAATTTGATTTTATAAGAATATATGTATATATAAAGTGATCCTACATATTACTATAAAAAATACATAAATAATAAAAACATCCTTAACAACACACCTTCTCCTGAAGACATTCGGAAAGTATCCAGAAGACATCCAGAGGATATTAAACATCCTCTGGATAATCTCTGGATAGTTTGGACATGTGTGCTGTTAGGGATATACAGAGTGAATAAAAAGTTTCGGACCGGTGAAATATCTCGAAAATAAGACATTTAAAAAAAAATGTTCCATACAAAAGTTATAGGGTTTAAAAAATTTATTAACTGATGATATTTATTTGACCTTGGAATGTTCTTGAAAGTGCCGATGAAGGTCAACATAAAAATCTTAAATAGAAACCTCCATTTTTTATTGCATATTTTTGTAGCTTATCTCGAGTTACATAACAGCAGTCCGTACCGCTTCTGCCCATAGCCGTTCATCAAGACCTTTTGCCACGAATATCGCCGGCATACTGTCGTCGATCGTCTGGTTGTCTCTTTCCGCTCGCCCATTCTGTTCCGATATGTATGGCGCCGTTGGTTCATGTTCGATGCCCTTTAATTCCAAAAAAGACAGGAACTCACTGTTTTTGTACTCTACACCATTGTCGCTTCAAAGAATCTTCACACGTCGCTCCCATTTGTTCTCAAGCAAGGTTATAAATTTCTTGTAACGCATAAATAACACTCTCCGGAACCCTGTGACTTCATCCTTAAATAAAATAAAATATCGTTATCTTATCTTTAAATACATACATTATTTATACATACACATATGCCGTTAAGATATGAAAGACATATATTAAATAAACTATTAGATATTATTATTAACAAAAAACTAAGAATGTTATATTTAGATTAGTATTTGTTTTTCTATTAAATAAATCTTTATCTAGTATAAACATAACATCCTTGGTTTTTCATTAATAATAATATCTAACAGTTCATCTAACATATATCTTTCATATTTTAATAGTATATGCATATGTATAAATGACATATGCATTTAAATATAAGATAAAGAAATGCAAATAAAGATAAAAACTTATCGTAATATTCATAAAAAAGTTACAAAATACTTTTCTGAATTACATCACCAGGAATTGGATTTGAACAGGTAAAATAAAGATAATATGTAATGACATATCAAATTATGTGAATTAGAAATATTTAATATTGCTATAAGTTTTTATTCTTTCCATTTCTTTATCGTATCTTTAATAAATACATGTCATTTATATGTACGCATATATATATATATATATATATATATATATATATATATATATAGTATATACATTTATACGTACGCATACATATTTATACATAAACATATGCCATTAAAATATGAAAGACATAAATTGGATAAACTATTAGATATTATTATTAACAAAGAATCAAGGATGTTATGTTTATATTACATAAAGATTTATTTAATAGAAAAATAATAAATCTTGATCTAAACATCCTGAGTTCTTTATTAATAATATACGTCTCTCATATCTTAATGGCATATGCGTATGTATAAATGACATAGTAAGATTACGATATAATGTACAATATTTCTCAACAAAACGTATAAATATTGCAGATAATAGAAGAAGATATTCATAAAATAAAGAAACCATAAAATACTTTTCTCTGAATTGAATCATCAGGAATTGGATTTGATCAAGTAGGATAAAGAAATATACATATATAAGCAGTATATAAGCAGTATATAATAGTATATCAAATTGTGCAAATTAGAAATATTTAATATAGCGATAAATTTTTATTCTTATTTGCATTTCTCTACCTTATCTTTTGTTTCTGAGGATTTGGATGATGCTGGGTTTCACTTTGTAACGATGCACCCCCCATCGTTACCCGGCAAGTAGACCAGTCGGAACTCTGCCGCCCGGCGAACACCAGCCGGGCATTGGCAGAGGCGCCTAGCGCCCTTTTTAATACTCGAATTACCGCCGTTGCGATAAACAACCGTACGGCCGTTATACGGCCGCCGTTACGTCGTTGTACGGAAAACCGAACGCAGCCGAATGCTGCCGGAAGATCCCGAGCGACACCCGCCGAAACGCCGCGTCGTTTCGCCCAGTGGAAGCGACGCATTTACCGTAATAATTACCCGCCGAAAACAACGCGTCGTTATCCTCACCCGGGGGCGAACGACGCAATTACCGCTAGACGCTCGGGGATAAAAAGACAGCATTTCGGCATCTCAGGACCAGAACGATTCCTGAATCCTCTCGAGCAGTACGCTCCGAGCCGACACCAGAACCGATCCTAGAACTCGCATACAAACGAAGGAGCGTGAGATTGACGCGTTCGCAGTCTCCGCCGAGCATTCTCGGTTTCTTCGCCGCCTGCAAAATCGTATCAAAAATCCGACCTTATCAAACGAAAGCGGAGAGTTCGCCGCTATCTAAGATTCGGTCTAAGATCCGACCGCTACCGCTAAACGGACCGTGGGCCGGCGAGTTCGCCGCTCCGTCGAGGTTTCTCGATTCCCGCTAGTTATCCTCTATCCGCGTACGGAAACAGGGACGGAGAGTTCTCCGCCCGATCGAGGATCCTCGATCTCCGGCCGCCTCCTCCCGCCCACTTGGGAATACGCGGATAAGAACACGCGAATGCACCGACACGGTTGTACCGTGATCCAGCAATTATAATCGCGTCGCAATCCCATCACCCGATATAATTCCACGCGCCGTCAAAATAAACGCACCGATCGACCGCGCCCTGTTTCTTGCGCATTTCGGGCGCCGTCAAAATAAACACGGCCTTGCCGTACACGCGCCGATCGATCGCGCCCTGTTTCTTGCACATTTCGCGCGCCGTCAAAATAAACACGGTCTTGCCATATGCCGCCGAATATCTTAAGCGGTTCGATACATCAAACATCGCGCACCGAATAACGAACGCGAATTACATCTAACGCGTTGCATCATCCGCCGCGCGCTAGCTTCACGAAACATATTGTAAATCGACCATTGCCGAAAGAAGCGAATAAATACGCTACATTATAACTCAAGCTTTTCGTGTGTCTCACCTTTTCACGAGCCCCGATCCCGACCAAGTTCATCCGCGCGCGCTCGCGAAAAGTAACCCCGTTACAACTTAATTAATTTATTCGCGAGACACGATTTCTTTTTCGATTGCTTTATTGTCGTTATCTTACTTCTTTTGTCTTTCATGCCTGCCAACTGTATAATCGTCACAATACAATAAAGAGTAGGAAATACAACAAACTAAACACACCCCCCGGCATTGAAAAACTCTTTCAATAACGATAATAAAAACTTCCTGGATGTATAACAAAAACAAATTAATAATGAGTGGACTGTAAATTATGAATGGTATTGCATAAACAAAATTTGATACCTTAACTACTAAACTCTAAATAAAATAAACTCAAACTTGAAAATTTGACAATAAACGTTAAATAAGTAATAGCATTAACATGAGCATTAAACAATATTATTTGCATCTTCTATTGGTAACGGACAAAGTTTCGTAACAGTGATGTGGAAAACACCCGTCGACGTCACGGTAGCCACTCGAACAATCTGGTCTCGTCCAGGATGAATGGAAAGTATGAGCCCCAGTCTCCATTTAAATGGCGGAAGGTTATCCTCCTTAACAAGGTGCCCTCGCGTAACGGTTTGAATGGCTTCCTCCATTTTGTGCGTTGCTGCAACTCTGAAACGTACTTCTTGCTCCATTTCTTCCAAAAATGCTGTTGTACATTCTGGATGAGCTGCCACCTTGATAATCGTGATTTTGGCAAATGAGTGAGATCAGGATCGGCCACCACAGTTAAAGTTTTGCGAATTAGAAAGGGAGCGGGTGTAAGAGAAATAAGGTCATTGGGATCGGTTGACAGAGGAGTCAGTGGACGTGAGTTAAGTATCGCCTCTATTTGAGTTAATAGTGTGTAAAATTTCTCAAATGTTAATATCAAATTGCTTGCAACATCTTAAATGGTGTTTTGTGGATTTTATTCCTACTTCCCATAAACTTTCGAAATGAGAAGAGTACGCAGAAATAAAATGCCAGTTAACGCCTATCTCATTGATGATCTCACTAAGAATCGTTCGCTCTTTTATTAAGAATTGTGCCAAATTATTCAATTCTCGATTAGCACTGACAAAATTGGTTCCATTGTCCGAATATATGTGAGCTGGTTTGTCTCTTCTAGAGACAAAACGTCTGAGTGCTGCAATGAAAGATTCCGTGGTCAAATTGGAAATGAACTCCAAATGTATCGCCTTTGTAACGAAACAAACAAATAAACCTATATTTATTTGTTCTACAACCTCTATCTTTCCTGTCTTTGATCATGAACGGACCACTGTAATTCTAAGTCTTGTATGAAAAAGCGCTGCTATAGATACACGAGCTTTCGGCAAGTCGCTCATTAGCGCTTATGTTTGCTGCGGTTTATTTTTAAAGCATTTTATGCACTCATGGACGACCTTTTTTGCGAGATTTCGGCCGCCAACTATCCAAAATTTCTCACGTGTGGACGCTAAAAGTGCTTGTGGAACTGCATGTAGCAACCGATGATGCTCATCTATCAGAAGCAGCTTTGTAAATCGATGCTTGGCCCACAGAATGATGGGATATTTTTTGTCATTAGAGAACTCTGACGAATTTAATCTTCTCCCTACTCGTAACAAACCTTCTTTCTCAACAAATGGACTGAGAGATGCTAACCTGTTAGATGACACAAATGTTTCATTTTTTTTTTACTTCGTGTGGAAAGCATTCACGCTGCGCTATCCTTGTAAGTGTATTTAACGACTCTTTTAATTCCATCGCTGTGAGAAAATCCATTTTATGCTCATTCTTATGCCTACAATTGTATATAAAACGCTTACTATACGCTGTGATGCGTCTTGCACTCGATATTTTTTCAAATATAGACGTCTCTGTTGATTGCTTTGCTATGCAGCTCTTTATTTCTGGAAGATTGTTTTCTGTTGTTATAAATATGGACCATTCGTTTAGCAAGAAAGATGGACCGCGCCACCATAATTCTGAATGTATTAACTTGTCTGAAGCCATACCCCTTGAAAGACAATCGGCTGGATTTTTTGTTGTTGGAACATGTCGCTATACATGACTTTGTCAAGCGTTAGGTTAGGTATTTTTGTTATTCCATTTGCTACGAATACTTGTAATGTATTTGGCTGCATTCGTAACCAACTGATGACTATTGCGGAGTCACTCCAACAAGTGATTTTATTGATAGGTATTCTAAGTGATTGGACTACCTTGACGACCAGGCGCGCAAAGATGAGAGCTGCACAAAACTCTAGACAAGGAATTGTTTGCTGCTTAAGAGGAGCTACTCTGCTTTTTGCACATAACAGCTTTACTTCAATAATTCCTTCGGGATTTTGTGACCGCATGTAGATGCATGCGCCATAAGCCTTTTGTGATGCATCTGCAAACCTGTGTAAAGAAGATTCCATCCCAGACTAGCCTGTTCAAAATTGCAATATTAAATTTTGTTCAACGGCGAACGTCGCCTTCAAATTCAAACGAGTGCCTCGATAAATAAAACACGAGCGAGAACAAATAGCGTCGCGGTCAACCGCTCGATGCATGATCGCGTGATTCTCATAGTGAAAAATCGTGACAAACACCTGGTTCTCGAACGTTTGATGCCGAAAAACTCTTGTTATTTTCATCGGCTGAACACGAGCTTCCGCGATCGGTCGATTTAGTCTGCCTGTAATAACGATTCAAGCCGGTCGACGTTCATCGAGCTTGATCAATTTTCTTTCTCTATTCTCGCTCGTGTCAGAGTTACAGTGGCTTACTTGTCTCAAAATTGTTCCGAATTATTCATATTCTCGCGGCGGTTAATTCAGTTATATCTAATACTGTACTCTTTACTCCGTTAGTGCTAAGACATTTTGAACGTTCATTGTATGGTGTCCGAGAGTCGACGCTCGTTACCCGCATCGCGAATGTCCTCTGCCTCGCGCCAAATTCCATCCGGCGTCCGCGTGCAAGATTTCCGCTCTCGCGAGAGTTTCTAGCAAGAAGCTCTTAATCAAGATTTTCGAACCGCGTGAAAGGCAGTCATTAACAGGACGTTTTGAAGATTTCCGTCGGAATCGCGGAATACGTGCCGTCGCTCGCTTCTAGTATTCAAAATAAAATAATTAGTTAAGACTATCTGCATTCGAGTCTTTTCTAAAATCTCCTTGTCCTCCAGCGGATCTACAGATTCGCGTTATATACAGCTTCTCGCTTATCTCTGAGCGTTTCTAAAGTTTCGGGCGATTTCGGCGAGGTCGACTCCCGAATACTAGCCTATGCAACCACAATTCCTGTAATAAAATGTTTGCTATGATTATGCATTAAGAAGATCTAAGGGTCAAATATCTGAGCAGTTTCAATTAGGATTTGTCTATTCATGATCTTAGTTTGATTCAATTCTCTTATTGTAAAAGTCAACTTGTCGGAGAATGCTTGTCATGTTGTGTTTAGTGTCTTCAATCATCACTTTTAAAATCAATACTTTTCTGATATTTATTCTTTACTGAAACGTCCTGAACTATTGTAGACTCGTTTGATGTCCATTTTCATAACTTGAAACCTGCTGCTTCTAGAACGTGCGAAATCTTGCGCCTTATATCTGTCGCTTCTACAATAGTTCTTGCTCTTGTTAATAGGGCATCGACGTAAAAATTCTTCCGAATGATTTCGGCTATTTCTGGCAGTTGATTTTCGACTTCATTTGCTAATTCTACTTGTTGTTTCTAGCACTTTGTTGCCAGAAATGGTGCTGATGCTGTACCGTAGGTAAACGTCCTTAATTCGAACATACCCAGTCAGCCAGGTCTGTTCTAACAGATATTGCCAAGTGCTTGCTACAAATTATTGACAGCAAAAAGGCTACAAATTTGGTACAAGAGTTGTTATTACCGATTAAGCTGGCAGATTGCCGGCAAGAATCAAGCAAAGCTTGCTAACATAACTACACAGCAAATTGGCGGCAGAAACCGAGCAAAGCTTGCTGACATGACTGACATCAGATTGTCGGCAAAAACTGAGCAGGATCTAGAGTGCGCAATCTGATGGCAAATTGGCAGCAAAAACCGAACAAAATCTGCAGCTTATTACAAAGTATTATAAAATAGTTCAGTCGCTTATCGCTATGCGGCGCGTTATTCATTATCTATACCCGTATTCAAATTCTTGTCATGAGTGTATATAAAGCCTACAAAATGCTAATAATATTATCATATATATATTTCTATCAGTTCAATTTTTGACATAATTCTTATACAGGAAATTCAGATATTGAATTGATTTTTGGCAAATCGGACAGATAATTGTTCGATTTTTACTTATTCAAACATTTCTGTCCAAAAAGATCTTTAATTTTATAAATTAAGTTATTTGAATTTACTTATATGTTTTAACATATTAATATATGATTTTATATAATGTCTAATTATCTAATGGTCATTTTATGACCAAAACTTATCATCATTTTGTTACTTAGGGTTAAGGCTTTAAATCTATTTAAATATATACTTTTATATGAATGGCCAAAAGCTGCAGAATTTGTTCGGTTTTTGCCGACAATCTGCTATCAGATTGTCTTGCGCAGATCTTGGTCGATTTTTGCCATCAATTTGACGTCAAATCATGTCAAGCTTTGCTCGGTTTTTGCCGTCAATTTGCTGTCAGGTTATGTCAACAAGCTTTGTCACCAAAACACAAGCTTAATGCGGACACAGATGGCACTGGATTTGTTACCAAGTTTTGAGCGAATTTGATGCCAATTTGGCAACAATTTGTTATCAAATTGCTTACTGGGTATTTATAGGGTCCTTGTCATTCGAGCGCCATAATATGCGCTGAAAGCTACGTTACTCTGGAGTTACTAATACCTATACATCTTTTCTATATCTGCAGATATGATGTAAAGATGTATTCTAAATCTAACGAGTATCGAAAATAGATTTTCTTGCACCATAGGTCCTACCAATTGTAAGTCATTTAGTGAGATGCCAGTTGCTGATGATGCATCGAAAACCACAATGTGGTTGAATTGTCTGCTTTAACAATGCAATGATGCGGTAAATAATATGAAATTTTGTGTGCTGTTTCCTCGGATATTTTTTGCATATGCCCTAATTTGTCGTATTCTGTGAGAAATGTTGTATATTGTTCCTTAAGAATAAGATTTCTTTGCAAGCTTCATCCTAACTTTGTCTTTTGTAACGTAAGTTGATTTTGGCCAATTGCTAATTGTCCTATGCATAAGAGATTCCAAAACCAATCTATTCCTATAAAAATATCCACTCTGCCAGGAACGTGGAACGACGGATCTGCCAATTTAATGTTGGAAAGAAATTGGCTCTTCTGAATGTCAATCTGCTGCGCTGGTAGATATAATGTGATTTCTGGTATAAATAAATATTGAAGTTCTAATTTATAGCTATTATGATGTGTCGACAACTCGACTTTACACTTATGTTCTATTAGGTGTACAACTTTGCTTCCGCCGTTTTCCTATAGATGGCTTTAGCGGTAAGTAGTGGTCGAAATAAATAGATCATAGACGTCATGCAATAAACTTGGGCATCTGTCAACATAACCCCATAGAAACATTAGTCGATTTGTGTCTGCATCATAAAGTTATTCTCGATTGAAAATGTCAGTTTACGAGCCAAATTCTCGTCATTTGCGGGAGGTTTTAATTTTCTGCTTTAATATGAAGAAATCTGCGGCTGAGGCTCATCGAATGCTCTCAAATACTAATGGTGAAGCCGCTATTAGTGAAAGAACGTGTCGTGAGTGGTTTCAACGCTTCAAGAACGGTGATTTTCACGTCGAAGGCCGGCATAGCGGTGGAAGAGAGAAGGTTTTCGAAGATGCAGAATTGGAGGCATTAGTTAATGAAGACTCGAGTCAAAGTAAAAAAAAATTGGCACGATCATTGGGAGTGACTCAACAAGCAATAACCAGTTTTTTACAATAAAGCCTCGAATTTCGGGAAAAAAACGGCGGAAGCAAAGTTGTACACCTAATAAATATCTTAGACATTTTTAAGACATTTTAGATTACACATGGACAGTTGCGAGCCCAACATGGCGATCATGGGAAGCATGGAGCTTCTCTGATTATATAGGACTCTACTCTCAATGTCCGATTCGCGTATAGATATCCGGATTGTCTCGCTGTTGCTGCGCGTGACTTGGCGCGAGACACTACCGTGTCTCTTGATAAATATCCACTGAATACTGATATGGATGCCTACATATCCTGTAGATATTTATAAGATCTCGTATTGCGGACATTTGGATATCTAAAACATATCTAATAGCTGTTTCCTACATATTCATGGATATCCCTAATACACATTGAAAACATTCAGTAGATATCTAATATACGTTAATTTCTTTATGGGATACTAATGTCAATTTTGAGAACATCGGGAATTGATAAAAAATTTATTTGTTGAAAGGTTTAGGCTAGGTATTTTTTTATTCCGATATGTAAATATTCTCCTGGCTCAATTTTATATAAAATTGGGCGAATTCGTGGTGTGAAGAGCAATGTTCGGATATCTATCGGGTAAAAATGTGAAGCAATTATGAGTTCTTAAAACTGTTAAAATACGGTTACCAAGAATATGATTTGTATCGACTAGAATAGCTGCTAAGTTCTTCTGAAAAATTACTTTATCATGTATTCATCACTTCAATCCTGTCTACATTGTTTGTACATAAATGAGAAAATTGTTTATTTGGAGAAAGTTGTGCAATCGGAGCAAGAGTCTCTTGTACAAAATAATTTACATTGCAGTCTTTAAAATTTTGAGGTTCCGTAATATTTTCAGCAAAGTTTTCAAGCGAAATATTTACAGGACAAATTGGACTATTATCTATCAAAAGTGATTTTGTCACACCAATTGCTTTTTTTCATTTGTTTCTGACGGGCTAATCTGAATCTTTGTTGTCTTTTCGATACCACATAAAGAGGCTTATAGTAGCGCGAATTGTCAGCTTCCAATTGGATTCGTTTAATTTTTGAATTATTAGATCGAAATCTGTTATTCACACACAAAAAATTAAAATAAGTAGCTACATGTAATTAACATACAACTTACTTAGTGTGACCCAGTGAATGTATACATAAATTGTTCTAAAATTTCTGGCATTAGACTGAAGCACATAATCGTTTATGCTGTGGTATTCTCTGTTATATTGAAAAATATGTTGAATAAATATTAAAGACTGATTGTGAGATTTATTTTAAAATAAAAGAAGACATGCAAAGAGAGTAATATCCAAATATAGAACTAAGCCACATAGAATGAAGTAAAGTCAGTTATAATATATAGCATTCTTTAATAAAAATGTTTGAATCTTTTATTATATTCATACTATCAGATATTTAGATGTACCAGTGAAAATAAAAATACAATGACCCATATTGGAAATTCACTCCGCTAAAGTATCGTAACCCAAACAGCTACGACAAAGTTCATATAAAGAAAAAAAATACCGGGGAACACGAAAAAAAACCAATTATTAGTGCAAGATTAGTTTGATAGATAAATTATAAAAATGATTAAAATTTCTTTAAATGCTGTTTTTCTTGTTAATTAAATTTATGCAAATATGCATTCTTTCAAAATGTTTCATTCACATCAATTTAATATTCTCAAATTTTTAGAACTGTAGGTTAAGAATGATGTTGAGTATATGAATAAAATAGAATTTGTAATATGGTTTTCATTTCAATTTTGCAATATAAAAATTATTTTGCAATACAAAAATTATTAAAAAATATTTATTTATGAAATAATTATCAGATCTTTAAATTACGTTATCCAAATTTACTTATATAAAGATTCTCTTCTATTAGATGTTTTGTCAATGTTTATAAGTCTATAATCCAAATTTCATAAAGATCTGTTAAAATCTGTTGCGTAGGACGCATTTCCCAGAGCATAATATTTTTCATGTATTTAATCAATATAAACTTGTTTGTTTAGGCACCCAAGTCTTCTAAATTGAAATAATTTTTTATATGCAGTATAATAAAAATTATAATAAATATAATAAAATAGTATGATAAACACACGATAAACATGAAATAGTATAAACATTTCTTAATTCCATATACATAATTAAATTTTCACTCTAATGATATCGTACCTTTAGAACCAAAGATTGATTATTTTAGAATATATGTATGTAACTCTTTATTTGGTTTCATTCATAAAACATATTGTTAAAATGAAGTTTGAATAAATATTTTCTATTGTGATTTGTTTAACATTGTTAAAATTATACATGTAACAAAAAAAATTTAATAAAATAGTTACATTCTTCAGTAAATAATCAGTATTTAATCTTATCAGCACTTCTGCGATACTTTAAGATTTAATAGATTCAATGTTTCTTTTTAAACATTTATGAATATAATTTAGTGTCGTAACCCGACCAATTTCTTAATATATTAAAGAATAAAACAATAAAGTTAAACAGAAAAGTGTAAGAAAAAGCTGAGTAAAGCAAAGCATGAAAATTAGAAAACAGATCAAGGAAAATTAGGAAAGAGTAAAGTAATAAAAGAATATTAATAAAATAAAAGTAAGATACGTGACTAAAGAGAAGGAAGTCACGGTCAAGTTCTTGGAAGCTGAGTAAGCAGCTGACGAGACAGACTGACAAGCGGAGCACGAGACATGCTCCGGGTCAGGGACACCACACTCCTCCCCAATCAACGACCTAATTAATTAAGAGATATAATAAGCGCGAGATGCACCTCGCGAGACGACTCGCAGACTACTCGCTCGCCCAATATTATCGAAGTACCGTACGTATCGCGCCCGACTATTATAATCGCGAATAAGTGAAAGTGTATTAAATCTTGCAAAATATACTAAATTATACCTAACGTCCGGGAGTGTCTTATTTCGAGCGTGGATCCTAATCCTTTGGGCGTACAAATCCCAAAAGACCTCTTCCTTAGCGGCTAGAGGCACAACATTAGAAGATACAAAACCTTTTTTAATCAATACCTACCACAAGCAAAAAGAGCAGAAGAATCACAATCTTTCAAATAACAGTGTTTCATTCTAAAGATTCAGTCTAGTACTTTCGGCTGAAGCAAAATTATAAAATTTAGATTTTTCTCTTTTGCCACTTTATTTATCTATTCTTTGTATTTTAACGTCAATTTTTTTCGTCGACGATTATTGAATGTTGTCTAAAATTCTAAATATGTTCGTCAATTATACCAATTATTTATTTGTAATTAATTAATCGAAAAATATAATAGAGCAAGACAAATAAAATATTTACTTTAATATACAATATAAGAAGAACACTAAAACAGCCGCAAAAATACCGTCGCAGGAAACAGAAATTATGTTGTAAATTTTTTGAATGCAAATTATAATGTATATATTTACATTTACTGCATCGCGCTCTAAATTTCTTCGAAATATACTTTTGAAATAATAAATGGCACAAAATTGATGAACAATTTCTCTCCAGACGAAATATAATACCCAAAACCATTGAAATCCAAAATAACGTCAGAAAACGACAATGCGTGTTAAATTTAAGATTATAGCATCCGAATACACTGTGATATACTTGTCAATTTCAAATCTGAAGTAATTAAAAATAAATGCCCAATTAGCACAATATTATTTACTAATCAATCCTACAAAAAATTTCTAGTTTGCTTACACTATTCCCGCATTAATTGTACTTATAGGCAGCAATATTGCGCATAATTGTGTGTTATGCGTCTTGCAACATAGTACTGCGCTGCCTGGCTGGACCTTATTCTTATTCTTCTTCTTCTTTTTTAATGATACCTGCCCTCAAAACGAGAGTCAATATTCTACGTGTTAAATGTATTACAAAAGAATTGAAATATGGAAATGCTATATCATATAATAAAAAACTGCATGAAATCCCACGCGCGCGAATCGGGCTGGACCTAATACGTTTTGCGTTTCCGTTTTATACACTCACCAATTTTGTAGAAACCAAAAACCCTCTAGACAGTACTGATGCCAGAATTGAGACGCGAGCAACATGACTTCGTAGTGGAAGGGATATGCACAAACTACGCAGGGCGCTTTGCACATTACACGGTTCACACTTGTGTGCATAACTCCTTCACTATGGAGTCATGTTGCTCGCGTTTACTTTTTGACTAATCGCTGCTTTTTATATATCATTTTCTTTCTTATGCCAAGGAAGCTTTGGCTATCTGGGTCCTTTAACTGAAATTTCAGCAGAGACTGTTACCACAGCTTTTTATACGCGCTGAGTTGCGAGATATGATGCTCCTCAAACGATCAAGATCCTCAGTTCGAAAGTGCATTATTCAAAACTCTTACCAATCTAATAAGTTGCGAGCAAATCAAAATCTCAGCATATTATCCAGCTTCCAATGGCATCCTGGAACAATGGCATCGTACATTGAAAAGTACTTATATATGTTATTATATGTGTCACGCAAATGAAAATTGGATTGAAATCTTATCAACTATTTTTCTTGGACTTGGACACTTGCTTTAAAGAGGTTATAAATGTATCCTTAGCGGAAATGTTTTATGGATTTGTATTAAGAATTCCTGGAGAATTTTTCGTTGAGGAAGATCTTCCATCTGATCCTAAAATTTTTATAGAGAAATTTTTATATTGAATATATATGAGAGAAATTAAGTCAAGACCAGCAGATATATAAAATAAACTGCTAAGTGGAAAGGGAGCCGCACGAATAGAGTGAGAGGCAGATAATATGAAGTTGTGGGAGCGATTTAATAAAGTAACTAGACTTTGAGATTATATAATAGAATATTTAATTCACAAGAACGATGTTTACAAGATGACATACAGCAAACGAATAAATATTAAAAAATTTGTTATGTTTTTAAGTTGTTATGTATTGTTGCGTCCCTGCGGGTCGTCTGTGACCGTTATTCCTGAATCTGCTGTATTCGTCTCCGGGAGAACGTTGCTAAGGGTTGTTAAACAACGGCGTTCATCTGAAGAGAGATCAGCCATCTGAGAGTCTCGCGACGGATGCCATTCCGGGCGGACGTATTCGAGATTACGATAACCGTTATTGTTCTGTGTTCCTTGTATAATAGTGTTCTGTGTTATTATATTAAAGTTCCTTTCGTTCTTTCAAAGGAGTGTTAATTATTTACTTGCGGTACGCGAGTGTCGGTTGTGTCACGCGGATACGAGTTATATCGATTTCGATCCGCGGACGCAACATTTTGGGGGCTCGTCCGGGATACAACGGAGTGTACGATTTTCTGGAGAATTGTGTGTTTTTTCGTCTATAAAAATGGAGATGGAACAGGAAAATTCGCCGACGGCAGGAGTTACGATGAGAAAGAGGAGTCGTCTGACTTCAACGGCGGCTACAACATCGGGACCATCATTGGAAACGGTTACGCTTCAGTCAGCGATGCGTGAGATCCGTGAGCTACGCGAGGAGCGATTGCAGCAGCGAACCGATTTTGAGACGCAATTGCGCCAACACGATGAGCAGCGAGCTATGTTTGAGGCACAACTGCGCCAACGCGACGAAGCATTACGTGGAATGGAGCAGAGGATTCGTCTGCTGGATGATAACAACCAGTTAAGTCGCTCTATTAACAGAAATTTTATGCCTAATGTTACGCCTAATTTTGAGAGAGACGCGCGTAATTCAATTAATATTAATACGGAATTAGGCTTTAAATTAAAGCCGGATATTTTTGACGGGACTGTTCCGCTAAGGGAGTTCTTCTCACAGTTCGAGTTAATCGCGCGAGCAAATAGGTGGAGTGACGCTGCGAAAAGCGTCGCTCTCGTATCATGTCTTAGAGGAAAGGCGCGTGCGGTATTGGAGTGTGTCGTTAATATTGAGAATCTCGATTACGCGGAATTGAAATCCAAATTAGAATTGCGGTTTGGGGAAGGATTTTTGTCACAATCATATTATTCCCAATTTACAAACAGAAGGCAAAAGTTGGGGGAAGATAAGGCTACCTTGGATTCTGAAATTGAACGGCTTTCGCAGTTAGCATATCCCGAATGTACGCATGAAGTTCGAGATAAAATTGCTTGCGCGCAGTTTGTTACCGCGTTGTCTAATAGATTTGTGAGAAGGACTCTGCAGTTGGAGGGAATCACCTCCTTGAAAATGGCCATACAAAGGGCCATGGCGGTGAAAGTTATACAGTAAAGTGATTTTGAAAGACGGAATAATAATTTCAATTTTGGCAATAATAATAATAATAATAAAAATAATTTCGCTAGAGGAAGGAATTTTGATTTCGGGAATAGAAATAATTTTAACAAATTTGACAATAAAAGAAGTTCTGGAAATTCTGGCGATAAAGCTAAAGAAAAAAAACAGGAACAATATAAAAATTTTTACAAAAGTTCTGGCACAAATAATAATAAAACATTTGTAAAAGAATGTTGGCAATGTGGAGGCTCAGGCCATTTTCGAGCGGAGTGTCCATTCCCAAAGAAAGGGGGAAACTGAATTTTGTCGAGTTGTTCGGGGCAGGTTCGACGCGAGAACAAGGAGCCCCAATAGAATTACAGAGTTATTTATGTAATTGTAAAAATGTTAGCAATAATACTGGCACTAATAATAAGAAATTGTTTAATTTTAAAGGGTTTATTGATGAACGCCTTTGTTTAACAACCCTTAGCAACGTTCTCCCGGAGACGGGTACAGTAGATTCAGGAATAACGGTCACAGACGACCCGCAGGGACGCAAGTAAATGTTGCGTCCGCGGATCGAAATCGATATAACTCGAATCCGCGTGACACAACCGACACTCGCGTACCGCAAGTAAATAATTAACACTCCTTTGAAAGAACGAAAGGAACTTTAATATAATAACACAGAACACTATTATACAAGGAACAAAGAACAATAACGGTTATCGTAATCTCGAATACGTCCGCCCGGAATGGCATCCATCGCGAGACTCTCAGATGACCGATCTCTCTTCAGATGAACGCCGTTGTTTAACAACAACCCTTAGCAACGTTCTCCCGGAGACGGGTACAGCAGATTCAGGAATAACGGTCACAGACGACCCGCAGGGACGCAACACTACTCCACGGACGCAACAGTATAATGTTTGATCAATAAATGAGATGCATGAAAATAGTTATAAATGTATTTTATGAAGTCGGTAACAGAATGATTTTGAACAAAGCCGCAGGGACGCCACTCCCCTCCCAGCGACGTTCTACGTTGCGGATTTAACTTTCTTCTTTGGGCCAGGATATGTTTTGAGTTGTTTTCCGAGTGCAGTTGAATGAGGTAAATTAAAAGAAGAAAAAGACAATAAAATTTATCATGACAATAAAATCAATGATGGTTTCTTTCGGTAGAAAAACTGGTTTAAGAAGTTCTGTAATATTAACAATTTCTCCTCAAACATCAATTGCAAATAAATTTTCATTAATTCTATTGACAACACGAAAAGAACCAGAATAAGGAGGTTGAAGAGATTTCCTAACTGCATCTTTACGAATCTAAACGTAAGGAGGGGCGGAACATATTTCCTCCACGCATATACTTTTTAATGCGTAGTAAGGTTCCACATAGGTTTACAACTTTCCACGCGAGGTTCAACGCAAACCTATGTGTCTAGTTTTTTGATAGTAGAGCCCCCCGTAGAGGGAAGGTGAACATACTGCCTCCATGCATACACTTTTTAAAGCGAAGTAAAGTTCCACATAGGTTTATAACTTTCCACATGAAGCGAGGTTCAACGCAAACCTATGTGTCTAGTTTTTTGATAGTGTAGCCCCTCCGTAGGTGAGGCGGAACTCACTGTGTCCATACATACATTTTTTCATCCACACAACAATTGCAGGGTGAACCTAGCTTTGCGATGGGAACTGTGTCCGATTGCAACCATATGTGTCCGATCGGAATTGTGTCCGATTCATCTGTATCCGATCGAACCTGTTTCCGATTGGGACTGTGTCCGATTGCAACAGTATGTGTCCGATCGGAACTGTATCCAATCAGGTCTGTGTCCGATCGGGATTGTGTCCGATCGAGTCTGTGTCCGATTGGGTCTATAGTCCGATTGGGAAATATTGTCGTGTCCGATCGGTAATGTGCACAATCGAGATTCACTCAGTACAATCATATAGATTTTTATGAAAAAAGGTGTTTTTTTGTGGTGATATCAGTAGGTCTTGACTTGATCTCTGTCGTATGTATCCTATATTTTTCAATGAAAAGGGTCAGAAGGAAGATCCTCCTTGATGAAAAATTCTCCAGGAATTCTTAATGCAGATCCGTAAAGCATGCCCACAGGGGATGCATTTAAAACTTCTTTAAAGCAAGTGCGAAGTCCAAGCAAAACAGTTGGTAAAATCTCAATCAAATTTTCCTTTGCGAGACCAATACATTTTAACGTTGGAACATCTGATTTGAGCAGAATAAAAATAAATTTTCCCAAGTGTAATTTATTAATTACATTATTTTTGCGATCTTGCGATTGACTGAAACTTTCGCATCGTGAATGCAATAATTTCGAAAACGTAATAACATATAATACATGCTTTTTAAAATAATAATTATTTATTATAATTAAAAATAGTTATTAATTATGATAAATAATTAATTTTTTTAAGTACGTCATTATACGTTTCATGTTTTCTACCGTATTCGTAATGCGAAGGTTTTAGAAGATCGTTCGTCTTATCTCGCGTTAATCACGCACCATGCGCCACACGCACGTCACAACTTGCACGGTACACGTCGCGTTTCTCGTATCGCTAGGTAACGTAACAATGTGATCGCGCAGTCTCCGTGGTCCGTCGCTAAATAATAATCGTACAGCAGTTAACGACAATACGTAGCATGAAGATTCGCTACGCTGTGAGTGAGCAGGTGAGTGAGTGACCGAATGAGAGAGTATATGAGTGTTGTGTAAAAGAGAGAAAGAGAGCGAGAAAAAAAATGTATGTGTACGTGCATGCATGTGTATAAACGTCTCTCCCTCATTTCCTCCTTCCCTTCCTCTTTCTCTCTCTCTCTCTCTCTCTCTCTCTCTCTCTCTCTCTCTCTCTCTCTCTCTCTCTCCGGAGGAGAAGACGTGTCAAACATCGCTCCGCAAAAGTAATAACTTTTAAACGGTTAAATAGTTACGGGGAGTGATAGAAAGTTATTCAAGTCATAGTGGCATAGACCGGCATTAGCCATGAGTGTTATCTAGCCGGGATATGCTGTTTTGTGGGCGTGAGAAGTGCATTTTCTGTTTGGGACACCAAAGTCTCACACGGAAGGTAGACATTAAAGGTGGACACAAAAGTGCTGACGTGTGACAGTGGAACAGAGGTGACTGATCGCTTACGCTGATATTTGCGGTTTCGGCCGATAATTATCGGCATGGACGATGAATATGCTGAATATCGATGCTCGGCATGTAAAAAGACAATAAAAAATCAGGTGGTAACATGCAAGTCTTGCTATCAGGTGAATCGAATTAAGCTGTTTTACCATCCAGGATGTGTAAGCAAGCATAGGATTTACGATAAAAATCAAGAATTGGTACCGTGTTCTGGCCCATTTGACAGATTTACAATTGAAAGTGAAGCAGACATGAAGAAGACATCGGCAGTGGCCGGGAGTGGCAGGGACAGGCTAGGATCTACAGGATCTACAGGTTCATTTACGACGCCAAGTAGTGGAAATAGAATATCAGGAGCGAGTGGATCATCGACTATTGACGTAAAAATAGATTGGCTGGTAAAAGTTGTAAAAGAAATAAAGGATGAAACAGCATGTAAGAAGGAAATTAAAATGATGGTCAAGGAAATAGTTCGTGAAGAATTGGGAAATGTAAAGCAGGAATTGCTGTAAGAGCTGAAAAGAATGATACAGGGAGAAGGAAGTGGATCAACAGGAGGAATACAAAGGAGCTATAGTGAAGCGGTTAAAGAGAAAAAGAAAGAGAATGTTATAATTATCAAACCCAAGATTCAACAAGAGAGTGAAGTTACAAAAAAATTGATAAAAGAAAAGGTAGATATCAAAAACATGGCGATGGGAATAACGAAGCTAAAAAAAGGAAGCAAGGGAACAGTGATCATGGGTTGTGAAACTGGAGAAGAAATGAAAACGCTGAAAGCCACAGTGCAGGATAAACTAGGAGAAAATTTCAAAGTTACGGAATCACCGCAGATGAAGCCTAAAATAAAAATTATCAATGTCAGCGAAGAAGAAATGAGATTGGATGATGATGACTTAATAACTACAATCAAGAAGCAGAATAGAATTGATGCAATAAATGATGGATTCCAAATGCGAATAGTGAAGAAAATAGTTAAAGAAAAAAGAAATGATAGTAATCAACTTAGAAGAAACGAAAAAGAAGAAGGTTCGATAATAATTGAAGTAGATGAAGAAACGCATGAATTGATGTTAAAAAAAGGGAAACTAAATGTAGGATGGAGAAAATGTCCTATATTCAATCACATTAATGTTAAAAGATGCTTTACATGCTGGGGATACTATCCTATTGCAAAAAACTGTACGCGAGATGAAACATGCCACAAATGTGCGGGAAATCATAAAGCGATTGAATGTACGGCAACAAAGAAAAAATGTGTAAATTGTATGTTTAAAATTCGAACATACAACCTGAAGATAAGTGATGAACACAACGCCCTTAGCCCAGAATGTCCAACATTTAAGAGGGCGTTACAGGAGGAGAAGAGGAGAGCCGGCTGGGAAGATGCGAAATAGCAACTACAGAAGGAAGCGGTAATAATATTGTATACAAACGCGCAAAGCTTGATGGCGCATAAAGATGAGATACAACATCAGATTATGAAGAAAGTAAATCCGGCATTCATAGCGTTATCAGAGACAAGATTGACTGCTGAAATTGAAGACAGTGAAGTGAACGTACCAGATTATAGTATAATTAGATGCGATGCTGAAAATAGAAATACAGGAGGGGTTGTTTTATATATAAGGGATGATGTTAAATATGAAATAGTATTAGTAAAAAAATTAGAATCGAATTGTTGGTGTGCTGCGATTGAGGTGAAAGAAAAATTGTATAGAGGAATAATAATGGTAATATATCATTCACCGAGTGCATCGCATGGTGATTTCGTGAGATTTCTGGAGGATATAATAGAAGAGTTAATAATACGGGGAGAATGTATGGTAATAGGAGACTTTAATATAGATATTATGTTAGATTCGTTTTATACAAGGAAGTTACAAACGACAATGTTGAGCTTAGGCATGAAACAATATGTAAAGAAACCGACGAGAATTACGAAAGATAGTAAAACAATTATAGATTTAATTTTTGCTAATAATAAAATAGAAGTGCAGGTAATGCATGAACCTAAAATAACGTACCATGCGTGGCTAAAAGTTGAACTGAATCCGAATAAATTTGATAATAAATACAGAGAACTTAGTGTTAGGAATTATAGAGAGTTTAATATAGATGAATTTATTAAATTAGTGGAAAATAAATTAGAGAAAAACCAAGATATGAATATCAGTGTGAGAGCGAAGAAATTTGTTGATAGTATAGTAAATGCGTTGGACGCTACAGCACTTAGAAAAAATTTTAGAATTCCGAGAATATGGGAAGGGAAAAAGTGGTTTTCGGATGAAATAAGAGAAGCAGCGGCCAAAAGGAATGAGGCATATAGGAAGGCATTGTATGCTGACACGAAACAAAATTGGTTGCAATTTAAAATTGAAAGAAATACAGTAGTTAAATTAATTAAGACAAAGAAGAAAGAATATTATGAAAATATGATAGATCTTAATAAAGAAAATCCTACATCTATGTGGAAAACACTAAAAGAAATAATTAGAGGCGAACCAGGAGGTAAGAGGGAAGTAGAGAATATAGATTTTGAAATATTAGACAGCACTGAAGGATGCAATATAGCAGATAAATTTAATTTATATTATATACAAAGCATTAATAGTATAGTAAAATCTATAAATGGGAGTAAAACTGGGAATGCATGTAAAAGAATTATTTATGTTATTGAAAACGAGGATATTATGGAAAATTTTGAAATGATTAGTATAGAGCATTTACAGGAAATTGTTATGGGACTACCGAAAAAGAAAGGTACAGAGGAGGGAATAACTAGCGATATATTAAAGGCAGCATTTTGCGTAATAAAAGAGGAATTTGTTGATATAATAAATAATTCCTTGAAGGAAGGTTGCTGTCCAAAAGGTTGGAAAACGTCTACAATAATACCGATTCCAAAAATAGAGAACTAGAAAAGCAAGTGAATTTAGGCCTATAAATATGTCACCAATATTTGAAAAAGTGTTAGAATTAGTAGTTAAAAAGCAAATTGAAACGTATTTGGAAGATAACTGTATTATAACAGAACATCAGTCGGGTTTTAGAAAACAGTATTCGTATGAAACAGCGATTCAAACAGTCATTGATGAATGGAAATTGATAGTTAGTGAGGCAAAAATGGTAGGGGTAATTTTCATGGATCTTAAGCGAGCCTTTGAAACAATAGATAGAGAAAGATTATTAGAGAAATTATATCAATATGGAATTGGGGGAATGGTTATAGAATGGTTAAGATCATATTTAAAGTTTAGAACACAGCAGGTTCAATTTAATAATAAATGGTCTAAATTAATGACCACAGAATATGGAGTACCGCAAGGATCTGTATTAGGACCTTTATTATTTATAGTATATATAAATGATATAATAAAAATCTGTCCAGAAAGATGTAGTATAAAAATGTTTGCAGATGATACGTTAATATATGTAACTGGAGAAAGCAGCGCGGAATTAGAGGGCAAAATGAATATGGCATTTACTATAGTAGAAGAGTGGATGAATATAAATAAGTTAAAAATGAATGCAGGAAAAACGAAATATATAATTGTTAGAAGTATAAGAAAAGAACTGCGAGGTAATATAACATTGAAATGTTTGGATGGAACTGAGATTGAACGTGTGGAAATAATGAAATACCTAGGCATAATTATTGACGATAGACTACGATTTAAGGACCACTGTGATTATATGCTAAAGAAAATAGGGGAAAAAACGAGTTTTTTTAATAGAATAGGTAATTATATATCGGCATACACTAGATGTATTGTATATAAGACAATTATAGCACCTTACTTTGAGTATTGTGCGACGCTGTTAATTGATATGGGAGAAACACAGCTGAGTAAATTGCAAAAAGCACAAAACCGGGCCATGAGGATCATATTGCAATGTGATAGACATACCAAAGTGGAGCGTATGCTGCAAGCGCTGCAGTTTATGTCCATAAAACAGAGGCTAT
This sequence comes from Polyergus mexicanus, assembly GCF_030449975.1. NCBI lineage: Eukaryota > Metazoa > Arthropoda > Insecta > Hymenoptera > Formicidae > Polyergus > Polyergus mexicanus. Next base: position 3,210,945 of record NW_027223338.1, on the reverse strand, counting down.
ATTATAATGTGTGTATATTTATTTTTAAGATTTTAAGGAACATGTTATCGGAGCAATTAAGAAATAGGTTAGAAATTGTGGGAAATAAGAGTGAAAGGCAAACACGACAAGCTGGGGATATTGAAATAAAATATCACAGAACAAGGAGTGCGCAAAAGAGTATGTTTTACGAAGGAGTGAAAATATATAACGCCTTGCCAGCTGAAATAAAGCGGAATGAAAGAATTGTGCCGTTTAAGCGAATGTTAAAGGAGTATATTGTAATTAATGTAAACTAGATTTGTATTACAAATAGCTGAGAAAGCTAATAAAGATCTCTCTCTCTCTCTCTCTCTCTCTCTCTCTCTCTCTCTCTCTCTCTCCTCTCTCCCCTCTCTCTCCTCTCTCTATCTATCTCTTCCTTCCTTTTACGCACGCTCTCTGCTATACACACATCGCGTGTAGCAATCAGCTGATTGCAGCGTCCGATGAGCGGCGATCCGGAACAACTTTCGCTAAAATGACGTTATTTTAAAAAACACGTATTCCTGACGTAATTCTAAGACATTTTCTTCTTTATCAAAATTTTATTTAAAGCATAATTTTATGTTATAAGATAAAATAGTTAGCGACTCATGCGGTGGTAATCACGCGTCGGACGGTCAGCTGCGGCGCGTTGCGCCGCTCCTGCTTGCCTTCTGTATTCGACGCGTGACTCGCTAACTATTTTTGCTTATAACTCAAAAATTACGCTTCAATTCAAATTTTGGTAAAGGAAAAATCGTCTTAGAATCGTATCAGGAATACGGGAATCATTTTAAGAACAGAAGGTTGTTCTGAAACACCCTGTATATTTCTATCAGTTTAATTTTTGACACAATTCTTATACAGGAAATTCAGATATTGAACTGATTTTTGCCAAATCGGACAAATAATTGTTCGATTTTCATTTATTCAATAAACAACGAACAATTTCTGTCCAAAAAGATCTTTAACTTTATAAATTACATTATTTAAATTTACCTATATGTTTTAATACATTAATATATGATTTTATATAATGTCTAATTATCTAATGGTCATTTTATGACCTAAACTTATCATCATTTTGTTATTTAAGATTGAGACTTTAAATTCATTTAAATATACTATTTTATATGAATGGCCAAAAGCTGCAGAATTTGTTCGGTTTTTGTTGACAATATGCTGTCACATAGTTTTGCGCAGATCTTGCTCGATTTTTGCCATCAATTTTGACGTCAAATCATGTCAAGCTTTGCTCGGTTTTTGCCGTCAATTTGCTGTCAGGTAATGTCAGCAAGCTTTGTCACCAAAACACAAGCTTAATGCGGACACAGATGGCACTGGATATGTTACCAAGTTTTGAGCGAATTTGATGCCAATTTGGCAACAATTTGTTATCAAATTGCTTACTGGGTCTTTTTTACAATTTTTGAAAGCTTCTTCTTGAGCTTCAGAAGTCCAGGTAACTAATCTTTTATCTCTTTTCCTGCTATCTTTTAGATAATCTGTAAGAACCCAGACAACGCTAGGTCATCCTCGGGAAATCCGAAGAACATCCAGGACGGACATTACGGATATCCTGTGGATATCCAAATTTTATCCTGAGATATACTCAGGATGTCATGAGGAATAGCAAATGAGCGCCTCATGCTATACCTAGAAATATCCTCAGGATATTTCATTTCAAAGTCCTGCGGATGTCCATAAGATATCCGTAAGACATCGTAATTCTTGAAACGTTCATAATGCATTTAAAATTAATCCAGAATATGTTATCAAGGTACTTTATATCATATTTTAAGGATAACATATTTTTTTAATAACATACTGAATATAATTTATATAATGTATATATTGTATATTAATAGAAGATAAAATAGAATATTAAATATAATATAGAAGTTTATAAATTATTTTTTTTATAAAATTGCGTTCTGTTGTTTACTGCTGTTCAAAATTGCAACATTAAATTTCATGTCTAAATTTCAACGGCGAACATCGCCATGAAATTCAAACGAGTATCTCGATAAACAAAACACGAGCGAGAACAAATAACGTCGCGGTCACTCGCTCGGTGCGTGATCGCGTTATTCTTATAATGAAAAACCGTGACAAATACCTGGTTCTAGAACGTTCGATGCCGAAAAACTCTTGTTATTTCCATCGGTTGAGCGCGACCTTTTGCGATCGATTTAGTCTGCCTGTAACGACGATTCGAGCCGATCGACGTTCATCAATTTCAATCAATTCTCTTTCTCTATTCTCGCTTGTGTCGGAGTTACAGTGGCTTACTCATCTCAAAAATCATTTCGAATTGTCTCGCATCCGATCTCGTTCATATTCTTCCGGCGGTCAATTCGGTTCTATCTTACTACTATATTCTTTATTCCGTTAGTGTTAATATATTGTTAACGTATGAAAGTGGGGAGTGCGAGAGCCGACGATCGAGTTAATCGTACCGCGAAAGTCCTTTGCCTCGCGTTGAAGATCTCCGGCGGCCGCGTGCAAGATTTCCTACCTCGCGAGAATCTCTAGCAAGAAGTTCTTCAAGATTTCCGACACGCGGAAAAGGCAATAACGAAACAAACATATACGAAGATCTCCGATCGTTATTGCGGATTACGTATCGTGGCTCGCTCCCAGTGTATTTGAATAAAGCTTTCATCAACTTAACATACGTGAATTATCATCTCAACCCTTTCCTCCAGCGGATCTACGGATCCGCGCTACACACAGCTTCTCGCTCATCTCTGAGCATCTCTCATTAGATTCGGACGATCTCATCGAGGTCGACTCACGAACAACTGCCAATATTGAAGATTTAATACTGAAAACAGTTCATGTTCTTTGATATTTGAGGCTTTCATGCTGTACATGAATATATTAGGTTTCGCTTTCGGGTTTGAGCCGTGTTATATATATATTTTACATCTTAAGTAAATAATAAACGAATGATTTTAACTTTTTCGGACATTTACCTATCCGGTTTCTAAATAATCAGTCCAATATTTGAATTCCCTATGTTGGAATTGCACCAAAAACTGATGGAAATAATTACATATTTAATCTTCTGACAGTTCTCTGTGCAAACTTCATATAATTTTCATGATTGAAAGTCAAATACGAGATGGGCGCATCAGTGATGAAAGCTCGTGAAAAAAGTCTCACACATGCACAATAGCGCAAACGTCAGTAGGCCTCAATAGCGTATAGTGTAAAAAAGTATAAAAAGGGTTGTAAAAAGGGTATCGTTATGCCCCATTACGGAAATGGTATAGGAAATGTTGCAAGAAGTAATATATAATTTAATTTTTAAAATTTATTTTGTTGATCCTTAAAGAAATAATAAGTATTTAATATATCATTAGCATAAATATTAACGAAAACAATAAAAAATTACACCTAAGCACGAGTCTGTTGAGATCGGTTACGTAAGGCAGTAACGTCATTCACGCATGCGCAGAAGGTTCTGCCTATGAGGTATTTCCCATGAACTATAGTCAATCTCCAAACTTATATGATATATTGACAAAAATTTGACCTTGACAATACGAAGTGAATACTAGTGTATGACCACAAATATGTTTTATAAGATTATTTTTCCAACAAGAAAATTTTTTCCTGTTTTTATGATGTTACATACATATTGCGTTAACATTTAGAGGTTTATTAGATGTTTATTAGATGTCGAGAAGCGATTTGCAGCCCAAAGAGTGTTTCATAAACAATGCACTGCTATTGTGTGAATATTAAGTTTTAATAGTATCTAAAAAATTCAATGACACAAAATTACATGGCATCTAATTCATATATTTCTAGATGTTGTTTTAGACTAGATGGCTCCGACATCTAGACATATATCCGATCTTGCATTTCTCCCTGGGAGCTGTTTTGGATATGTCTTCTTTTGCCATTGGCATGTGATAATAGGTTTTAACTAAATCAATTTTTGAAAATATATTTTTACTGTATAGCAGTGAAATCTTGAATGTGAGGAAGCGGGTATCGATTCGGAACAATGACTGCATTTAAAGCTCGATAGTCGCCGCAAAGTCTCCAAGAGTTTGATCCGTTTTAAGGAACCATGTGAAGTGGAGCTGCCCACATGTTGCTTAACGGTCAACAAATTCCTTGTTCCACCATCAAATTAAATTCGTTCCTTGTGAATTTTAATTTTTCCGGCGACAATCTGCGAGGAGTTGAAGCAATTGGAGGTTCTTTTGTAATAATATGATGTTCTATATGATGAATCTTGGTTGTGGAAATAGGAGTAAAATGAGATAGTTCAGGAAACTCAGCAAGAATTTTCAAACGGTCGATTAAAACCGTTTAAAACATAATCCGTTTTAATCGGTTTTAATCGGTTTAATCCGCGCCCGGATTAAAAAGTAATCGATTTTAATTCCGAACGGATTATACTCGATTTTAATATCGCTTTCGCGGATTATTTCCAATCCGAAATCGTTACATTCTAATCCATATTGTTGTCAATCCAAATAAACACGAATAATCGAATGGATATTGTGGCTGCTGTAGGTCTTCACCACAGATTTCTATATAATATTAGACCGCTAACTTCTGCGAATACATGGCCCCAAAAAGTATGTACACAACACGTGCGCACACAGTATATACACACATGATTCCTACTTAGGTCACGCATATGTAGATATTTACTTTTCATCCGTGATACATACTTTTCGGGGTCAACTTTTCGGTCAGTATATAAAGGAGTTAGCGGTCTAGTATTATATAGAAGTCTGTGTCATCACATTAAGCGCGATCCGCGATACAGTAGCGCGACCCACCACACGCTTGCGTGTCCGCGCGTAGTTCCGGGCGGTACCGCTAGGCGGCGAAAGTCGAGCGAGCCAACTTAGAAGTAGAAAGCGGGGATATAAGACGGACTCCCTACAGAGAAATTGTATATTTGTTTTTAACAGCTGAGTATGTTTCAATTGAAGATACACCTATTCATAATTGTGACTCATGATAACCAATCCGACTCACTCTACGTAAAATCGATTTACTTTTCATTTGCAAAATGATGGAATTTTTTATTAAAAGGGATTATTTTTGCCTATTTTGGACTATGGTAAATTCCAATTTAATTGCATTAAAACAGGTTTAATTATAACTTATGAAATCGTATAATTTTGGATTGAGATGGATGTATGTCACCCAACACAAACTCGCCTGAAGCGTATTAAATTCGATTTGACTATTTTCAATTGGTTTTCTTCGGTGCAAAAATCCCAATTGATTCGAATAACTTTTTTTTTTAATCCGTTTTAATCGACTATTTTTGGCAGGGTTATAGAAAGGTGAATCAGGAAATGTAGTGTAAATTGATAAGTGATTAACTTTAGATAGGTTTCCTTTAAATGAAAGACCGGTAACACTTTCAAGAAGTTTTTAATTTTTAATGTTAACTAAAATTCTATAGTGACTCAAAAAATTTGCACCTAATATGGGTCTCTGAATTTCCGCAATGCAAAATTTCCATTTGAAAACTCTTCGTAGTCCCAGATTTAAAATTAAAGTTTTTAAACCGTATTAGGTATTAATCTTGCTTTCGTTGGCTGCATAAAATTTAAAGGAAGAAGTTTGAGTTTTTAATATCAACCTTTTAGGAATTAAAGAAATGTTGGTTCCTATATCAATCAAAAAATTAAACCCTGAAAACCTATCAGATATATTAAGGCCAACATTAGGTGAACCGTTATGAGCTGTCTTACAACTCGACGATAGAGCTAGTTTTTCTGCTTTTCAACAATGGATTTAGATATGTCGCAAGGTATTATACATTTATGTGCTTTAGCACCAAATTTTTTGTAATAAAAGCAAATTTTTTTTTATCTGTTTTGTTCTTGAAGATGATCTGAATGTTCTCTTTTCTTTACATCTAAATTTAGATTTACTACACACGCGTTTTACTTCAAATGCTGCGATCCTACGTTCAAGATTAGTAAGATTTGAAGTATTTTTCTCTGCTGGAGAAGCTGTTGTCGCTACTTATGAAGGCTAATTTCGCAATTCATAATTTTATCACCTAGTTCAACAAACTTGATTAACGGACAATCTTCAATAACTGCTGAAGTGGCTTGAACTTGAGAAGATAATTTTTGCAACTATATAGAATGTAATACATTTTCTGTAATTAATCCTCTCGCTAATTGTTTAATTTCACGTAGAAATTCTGACGGTGTTTTGTCATTTAACTCTATACCAGCTAATAATTGACGAAGACGTTTTTTTTCAAAATCGGTAAATCGACTAATCAAAATATTTTTAACATAAAGATATTTGTCTTTTTCAGGAAGATTATCAATTAACTCAGCGATAGCTTTAATAAAGCTTGCTCATCTAGATGCCGTATGACTGAGCCATATTTAACATCGTCTGAGCGGATCCGAAAAACTAAGAATTCGCTTTCCAATTGAGCAAACCACAATTTAGGCTGATGTTGTAAGAGTCGCAGTCAAAGATTTATCCAAAGGCATCGTAAAATTCTGTTGATGTTCTGCGATGTGAAGTTCAGAAGTCTAGAAGATCGCTGTCCTAGGAAATTCGACGACTCGAAAATCTCGTCGGCTCAAAGATCACAAGACACAATAAACACGTAGTCGGAAATGATCGGCTCACAGCACTCGCGGATCGCTGATTTAGATCTGCCGCGTGTTATGCGTCAAATCTCGAAAGCTCGAGATCACGTCGAGGTCACCAGTTGTGGGACCGATTTAATAAGATAACTAGATTTTATGTAATAAAATATTTAATTCACAAGAACGATGTTTACAAGATGACATACAGCAAACGAATAAATGTTAAAAAATTTGTTATGTTTTTAAGTGGTTATGTATAATGTTTGATCAATTGTTATAGCCCGAACAGGCTATACACAAATTATTAAATATATTATTCTAAATACATACTATTTTATATGATTGCTCAACATGTAACGCGAATACAGATCACGTTACGAGCGTTGACCGAACAAAGCGCTGACAACGCGAGCCACGCGCGAAGCCCGAGCGACCGTGCAATCATTTCATTGCGAAAACGCGAAAATCAAGGCAAGCGGAAGAAGGACATTGTGAAAATGCAACGTAGAAGTCCTACTTAAAAGCGAAATAAAAAAGAATAAAGAAATTACGAAAGTGCAAGCAAAGAAGTCTTACTTAGAACTTCTTAGCTTGCATCCGGATATTGCCAAAATCAAGCGACACGACACACAGCCTTGTCGCTAAACGACCCCCTTCCGGGAAGCCAAGGGGAGTTAATAAAAAGACCCACCGCTAACGAACGGCGGGCAGTCTTTACCATTAATATTACGCGGGCACTCTAGATCAATAATTTACATAACGCACGCAATCTTTATTCCTTTACGCGAGTAATATCGCTAACCGCCGCGAGTGTCAAAGCCAGTGTCAATAATTATTATAATATTGAATAGCCACGCAGTCGGCAGAAATATACACGAAGAAGCGAGAGGCGAGTTTCGAGACCGAAACTCGACTCTAGACACGCGCACGTTAAGATATCCGCTATCGCGATACGCGACGCGAGTTAATGTGCGGGAACTGTGTAATTAAGCCAATTTGCGAATAAAGCAGATATATATATATTTATTTCAATTACAAAAGTGTCTATCTCTATCATCAATAACCTCCGTGAGCTACTCAGACGAAGCCCGAATTCCCAAATTCCTCCCGGCAAACGATTCCAACTACCGTACCTCTCCGGAGGCATAACACAATAAATAAGATGTATGAAAATAGTTATAAATGTATTTTATGAAGTTGATTGCTTTTTGCGTTCTCTCTCTCTCGCACGTAGCATGACGAAAGAAAGCGCTTTTCAATCAAGAAATTTTTCTATGTATTCAATAATTAATCTAATAATTAGAATAATTAAAAATAAAGATAATGAGAATAATATTATTTTGTTTTAAAAAAAGAATATATAAATTAATGGAATTAATAAGGTAATTTCAATATCAAAAATTTTAAAAATTAAACTAATCTTAAAAAATTGGATTCTAAAAGGTATACGTGATTTAGATAGAGGGTCAAAACGACATTTAAAAGGGGATGTTTTTTCTCGATTTTTGAATAGTTTTAAGCAGATTATAAAGTTTAATAATAAAATTATTATAGATAGAATTATAAATATGATTAAAATAGACAAAATTATTTATATTAAAATTAAATTAAATTTTTTGATTGGAAATTAAATGTAATTTTTATATACTATATAGATTTTAAAAAATTATTTAAATTATTTAAATAAAGATTAAATTTAATTTAATATCTTCATCAATAAATTGAGAGATATAAGAATAATCAGATTACATCTATAAAATTTCAATATCATATAGCTGCTTCGAAACTAAAATAATGAGTTTTTCTAAAATGTAGATAATTTATTTGTAATAAACAAGTAAAAAGAAATATTCCGATAATAATATGTAATCTATGGAATCCTGTAGCAATAAAAAATGAAGATCCATAAATTGAATCTGCAATAAATTGATTCTGCAATTGAAAAGGGAGATTCAATGATATTAAGAAAAGTAAAGTACCATATATCCCTAATATGACTGTTAAGATTAATCTTTTATTTTTTTCAAAAAAATTTTTATTTAATCTAAAATGATGAGATCATATAGAATGGTGTAATTGTTATTCCTGAAGAGTTTAAAATAATTATATTTATCAATGGGATATCAAATGGATTAAAAGGTTTAATTCTTTTAGGAGATCATAATTGTCCAATTTCTATAGCAGGAGTTAATGAAGAGTGAAAATAAGCTTAAAAAAAAGAAGTAAAGAAAAAGATTTCAGAAATAATAAAAAGGATTATTCTTATTCGTAAATCTTTTAAAACTGTAAAGGTGTGTGAGCCTTGAAAGGTGGACTCTCGAATTACGTCTCGTCATCATTGATATATACTGTTGCGTCCCTGCGGGTCGTCTGTGACCGTTATTCCTGAATCTGCTGTACCCGTCTCCGGGAGAACGTTGCTAAGGGTTGTTGTTAAACAACGGCGTTCATCTGAAGAGAGATCGGCCATCTTGGAGTCTCGCGATGCCATTCCGGGCGGACATACTCGAGATTACGATAACCGTTATTGTTCTGTGTTCCTTGTATACTAGCGTTCTGTGTTATTATATTAAAGTTCCTTTCGTTTTTTCAAAGGAGTGTTAATTATTTACTTGCGGTATGCGAGTGTCGGTTGTGTCACGCGGATTCGAGTTATATCGATTTCGATCCGCGGACGCAACAATACATAATAATGTGCATGGAATTGAAGTAAAAATTAAATAATTTATTTTATGAAATTATATAATTATAGAAATTAAGTTATTAAATAAACTAAAAGAAATGATAATTGGTCAAGAACTAATAGAAACTAAGTGAAAAATTTGATTTTGGTTAATTTTTGTCATATTAATAAAAATTTAAAATTTAATAATTTATTTTATTCGGTTTCTTTTCTGTATAATGTTGATAAAATTGAGAATATGTAGGCTTGAATAATTGAAACTGAAATTTCCAAGATTAAAAGAAGAAGTTGTGAAAAAATTATAATTATAAAAATTAATTTATTATTAATAATTTTTCCTAAAGAGTTTAAGAGGGGTAATAATAAGTGACCCGCAATTATATTAGCAGTTAAACGAATAGCTAAAGTAAAAGGACGAATTATTAAACTAATTGATTCAATAATAACTATAAAAGGTATTAAAATAAAGTGGAGTTCTTTGAGGGGTAAGGTGGACTAATAATTCATTTAAATAATTAAATATTCTGTATATAATTATAGAAATTCATAGAGTTAATGATAAGAAAAGGCTAAAACTTAATTGTCTAGAAATTGTGAAAATATAAGGGAATAGATCCATTAAATTAGAAATAATAATTTTAAAAAATAATCTTAAAAAAATAATTAAATTTGAATATAAATAATTAATTAAAATTATAAATTCTTTAAATAGGAAATTTAATAATAAATTTCAGACTATAATATATCGTGAAGGGACTAATCAAAATTGATAAGGAAATATAAAAAAATTATTAACATTCTTAGTCAATTTAAGGAAAATATTAGTCTAGTTGAAAGATCAAAAATAGAGAATAAATGTATTATCATTTTCAAATTCATTTAATTTTTATTTGTTTTATAGATGTTGTTACTTCCAAACTCGGGGAAGGATGAGTCGACGGTAAGGCGTAACAACTATCTTTTATTATCCCGAAGTTACACGTCTCGTGGCGTTTGGAATCTAGTCGAATGAACTGACAGGTCTGAAAAACAGGTAAACGTACAGCTAAGTCGCTATTACGCTGGTTATTCAGACGTTCGTTTGGTGGTCCCTTTTCGGTAAGAGAATTTAATTTTTTTTACGCGGGATGGGACCAAGTGCGATCTTTCTACTAGGAATGAGTGGGGATTTAATAAAGAGTAATTCTTTTATTTAAATTAATAAAGTATGAATTTATTCATATTTTAAAGTAAATGACAGATGTATATGATTATATAAAAATAAAAAATAAAATATTGCTGATTCTAATTTCTCGATGAATGCATGATTATTATTTTTATCAATATTAGTGCAGCTGTAGTTACTAAATATGTAGTCATAGAAGTTTCGTCATTAATTATTTAGTTGTGTTTATCAGCTATTTCATTAGAAGGAATTTTATTATCTTTTCGATATCAATTTATTCTTCCGCTGGAAAATTCTATTGCGAGGATATTTACTGATTTTTGTTTATTTTTAGGCGACCGGCGCGGTTTTGTCACCAGTCTCTCGCGTCTTTCTCACGGTTACTCATAGATATAGATATTGACAAGTGACTAAATGTTTAAAGAAATGCGTGGCGCAAGATGCTCTATTTACCGAACGACTCATTTTTATCACCGACTATCATTGCCGCAACGTCGCGGAAGGAAGGAATCGTGGAGTCGCCAGGACGTAACAGTATGATATTATTTAATGAATGGGAATAATAAGGAATGTGTAGGAAATAAATTATTCTTAAAGTAATAAAGAGAATAATTATAGATAAAATTAAAGTTAATGTTCATATTACAGGTATTATATGAGGAATAAAAGAATATTTTTAAATATAAAATATTTTTAAATTGACAATTTAATGTTATTTGAAAATTAAACTAATTCTTTCATTAAAAATAGATGTTAAACTATTATAATTGATTTAAAAAATAAGAATTTACAAATTTAGTCATTTAATGAGTTTAATTAATATCTATTTTATTAAAATTTTAATAAATAAAGTAATATTTTGTAAATAATTTTAGAAAATTAATAAAATGATTTTAATCAACTGACGCACTACCATCCCCATTCTGGCTCTTATTAGCCCGCGATTACTTGAAATTTGTGATGTCACACGAGAACCTAATTTCTTAAATTTGTTAGTTTACGCCGGCTGAAAGATGGCGTTATTAATAATAGATATTATAAAACGAATGAAAAGTATCGGTAGTGTGGGGTCTGAATAGCTCAGAGGTAAGAGCAGTCGCCCGGCAAGCGAAAGACTTGGGTTTGATTCCCGATTCAGCGACTTCGCCCCGATATTTTTTTCACCTTCGTCTCTGGGGGATAAAGAAGGGTTATTATAAATCTCGAATTGAGATTATTTTTAAAAAAATCTTGGTATACCACCAAAATAAATTTCATGTCCTGTGCACATATTCAGTTTCATAGAAAACTTATTTTTCTATGAAACTGTCGCATTACCATCCGCGTTCTGGCTCTTATTAGCCCGCAATTATTTGAAATTTGTGATGTCACACGAGAGCCTAATTTTTTAAATTTGATTTTAATCAGTTTTTAAAATTAGAGAAGTTAGTTGATTCCAATTGGTTAGTTAATTACAATTGGTATAAATCTATGATTGATACCACAGATTTCAGAACATTGTCCGAAGAATAATTCGGGACGATTTATGAGTAATAATGATTGATTAAGACGTCCAAGAGTTGAGTTTATTTTGATCCCTAGAGAAGAAACGGTTCATGAATGAATTACTATGGAAGTTAAAATACAAATAGGATATTAAAAAGTAAAATACAACAGTTATCTACATCTAATAATCGAAATTCATTATAATTAAGTTCATTACAAGGAATTATAAATGAATCAAAATCAATATTTAAAAAATCGGAGTATTCATATCTTCAGTATCATTGATTTAATGGTAATTTTATTGTTAAATATTTCATCTGTTAGATATAACATTTTAATTGATGGGATAGAGTAGTGATACTAGGCCGGTTTTAACGCTGGTCCTCTGAGGGGGGGTGAGGGGCGAGGGGAAACCGCGCAGGGAGTATGACGTCACGCGGGAGGGACGGTAGGCGCGGGGCCACGGAGAGGGGGAGGAGAACCGCGACGGAACGGATGGCGCGGGGGCCGCGGAGAGGGAGGAGGGGGACCGCGGCGGAACGGTTGGCGCGGGGGCCGCGGAGAGGGAGGTGGGGGAACCGCGCGAAACCAACAGGCGAGAGGTCCGCGGGGAAGAGGGAACGCAAAGGTACGATGCCGCGAGTAGGTGTGAGAGAGATAGCGCGAGGCGTCCGCAATGTGTAAGAGAAGGATAGCGCGAGGCATGCACTTGAGAGAGAGATAGCGTCCGCAAGGCGGTGCGAGAGAGGGATAGCGTGAAGCATGCACGTGGATAATGCGGCGTTCGCAAGGCGGTGCGAGAGAGATAGCGCGAGGCATGCACGCGTGTAGGAGAAGGATAGCATCCGCATTGGCGCGGGAAAAGGATGACGTTCGCGGGAGAAAGAGAGATAATGCGAGGCATGCATGTGGGAAAAGGAAAGAAGAAGGTGCAGAAATAATCGATATTTTTTAATATAATAATAATAAGTTTATTCAATAATTGTGTATAATACAATGTGTGTGTGTGTATTAAAAAAATAATAATAAAAATAATAAAAATATAAAATATATAGGCGGCGCTCCTTCTGAAACAGAAAAGAAATTTTATTAATTAATCCAAATATAATATTTTTTTAAATAGATACAATTAATTCTTCGAGTATTTCAATGTGGTTCTCACCCATAATGAGACGTCAGCTATGTTTTATATATCAAAATCCCAATTCTTGGATGTCACTATATAATGATCTCGCAGACAATGATTCAAATCTATTGTACGAGATTTCTTCAAGCCGATTGCTTGACCTCGCACCATTTGTACAATTGAAGTAACAGGAGTGTTTGTCGATAGCGCCGGGACACGGACATCTAAGCGTTTGTATTTTTTGCGTAACGAATGTCTTAAACTTTCAAGTCGCGCGATTCGGCTAGCCAGCGATTGAATTCCATGCCCCTGTTGTAACATCTCGAGTCGGTACTGTTCTTCCAACCACTCGAGACATTTAAGGCATGTTCTTTCCCATAACTCGCATGCACACACCGAGTTCGCCTGTATGAAATCCTCCCATAGAAATTATTCTAATTCCGCAAAATGTTCGGAGTCCCCTATATTTCCTATTTAAGTCTTTTCACAACACAAGTTTTGTCCAGCTTATACAGTGCAAATTGGGCACATATTGCAGGGCATTATCTGGTACAGCGGTTTTCTACATTCTCCGCAAAACGATCCCAGGATTAGGTCATAAATTGCACTTTCATGCTGTCGCACAACACGAATATTCGAAAATAAGTCTGAAATACGCATAAAACAGCATGTGCAAATTTTTTCGTTGTCTTCACTTTTATAATAAAAGTATATACAGCACATTTTTACCGCACCTAAACTTATTTATTTCAACTCGGTTTAAAGTACGTTGATTTATGTCCATAATAACACAACTGCAATCACTATTGTAATCGGAATTCTCCGAAAGTATGCGGTCTTCGTCTGATGAATCGTCCGACAAATTCTCAATTTCCATCAAGTTGTCATCTTCGAGAATGACATCCTCATCTTCAATAACAATAACTTCTTCATTAGCCATAACACATATTGTTAAAATCGTCATAAGGACGAAGACGGTTGCGTATTATAACGTTACACATTCCTCTCGATTATATATATTTTAGTTTCATATCTTTTGTCTCCTTCTAACTGGAATATCACGTCTCATCTACCTCATCATTTTTCTACATCTTTAGCAGAGTGTGTTGAGAGAAAGATTTAAGTTTTGCAGACTGTGCATATCTATTACATCGTTTTATTCATACATAAAGGATGGGATAAATAATTAAATTCACAGATAATTAATAAAATAACTTATTTATTACAAGCCTCGTGAAGAATATCATTTACAGCACATGTCAATAACTCGCAATCTATGAGCGATTCGCTGTTAAACATATCACTTTCATGTATCGTTTTTGCAGCGTCGCATACATTAGCGATATTATTCTGTTGTAAAACAGTTACAAATTGTTTGAATTTTTCATTTACAATATGCGTATTTTCGCATAACCAGTAATACATATGATCTATACATTTTTCAAAAGCGAATAAATAGAATAGAGTTGGCGGTTTCATATATAAAGAATTATTGGATAATCCTATTTTTATAATATTCGAATCAGATATTTTAACCACTTCGAATGTCAAATCTCGAATCCGCAATGGGATTTCAGTCGATTGTAGAAGCCGTTTAATGTCCGCACGTTTCTGCATTAGCGATTACCACGTTTCAAAAGGCAATATTATTTGATTGCCCCGATTATCACCGAGAACCAATTCCACGCAAGATACAGCTCCAACGTTTATTCCAATGTCCAAATATTTGTACGACGTCGGGGTTAAGGCGTATCGTCTTCCGAGTATACGAACCGCACGACGAGGCTCGGATGAAATGCTAGGGTGTAAAAACAATATTATTTATATAAATATTTAAAAGGTGTAAAAAAATATTTATAAAGTATAAAATTCATTAAGTTAATTAAAACTTACTTGTTACAATTCTTTTTCTTACACGGTGAAGTTTCATCAGCATCTTGAATCGGAACGTAATAATTCATGCGGCTTCCTTCAGTGGGATACATTTTTATATGAACCTTTCACACAAGTGGTCGATGCAATACTGAACGTATTGAACATATTTAAAATATGTATTAGCGTTGCAAAATTGCAATGTAGTGGGGATTATTGATGACGCGATATTTTTTTCAATTTTTCTATTCAAGCGCCGATATACGGCTGCTTCGCGATGACATCATCACCAAGTGTGAGATTTAGCCGAATGCACAAAAATGCAACGTAATATAAAATTTTCAAGCGCCGATGTGCGGCTGCTTCGCAATGACATCATCCTCAGATATCCAAACGCGCGTGTCAAAACATGACAAAATCGTGAAATATAAGAATAATTATCAAGGTTAAATTGCACTAACATATTTGGACAGCAGCGTGTAATTTGAAACTTTTGCGATGCACCTGGGATTTGACATCATCTCTAGACAACAATAAAAAAAATGCAATAATCGACATTAGTCAAAATGTACGTAACAAATCGCGAAATAAAGATTTAGTTGATACACATGATGGAAAGAGACATCAAGATAGAATATAAAATCATGGTAAAGAGGCACACCCTGTCAGTATTTTCGCAAAGAGTTCCGAGACAAGAGCTATTAAATTAGATTAGATTAGATTAGAATATCTTTATTGTTCCCCAAAGGGGTTACAAATATTTACATCCCTTAGCGTATCACATACATTTCCTTAATCTAACTTATACTACTTAAACTACTTAAACTAACTTATGCTATCCTTATTCTATCTTTCCTTCCTGCCTATACACACACACGCTAAATTCCTAACCCTTCTTAATCTATTTTGGACCTCCGCTTCCGGTTTTTAGTCCTTTACTTCACCTTCTCTCCTCTTTCCTTCCTTTCTCATTCACTCTCTCTCATTCTCTCCCTCCCTCTCTTCCTTCTCTTCCCACCCCTCTGCCTTATCCTCCCTTCTCCTCAATACTTCCTTCATCCATTCTTCCCCCTCCCCTTCCTCTCCTAATATTCTTTCCACCGCCTCTTGCCAGCTTTCCTCCCCCTCTCCTTCTCCTCTCGTGCATCCCTCCCATACATGTTCCCATGTCTCTCTCTCTCTCTATCACACACCCTACATACTTTTTTCTCTTCGCTTTCCCAATACCTACTTTCCCTCATTTCATTACCTAGCCTAAATCTTGTCATCCTTCCCCACCTCCTTTCCGACCAACCCTTTTTCAAATACTCTAGTATTCCCTCACTCTTTATTCTCTTGTACCATCTATTAAACCTCGACTCCTCTATTCTTTCTTTTCTCTCCTCCCTCTGTAACTCCTTGAGACAATAGCTATTAATAAGCGCATCTTGTTAGCAAAAATTTTTGGCATAAATTTAGAAATATAGCGGAAAACAATGCCGAACGAATTCTGCGCAAGCAATCTGCAAGGGTGAATTCGATAGAGGAGTACATTGCGTGGGAGCAATGATGCGACGAATATATCGAAATGACGCGTCAGCAGTCAATTTCAATCTCTTCGTTCAAACACTGCGTAATCGTCGAATGTTATCGTTCTCGCGACGACGTTACTCTTGACGCCTTTTACCTTTTTCGTGTCTTTCTTACCATCTACTCGCAACGCGTACATTTTTGCCCTAAGCCCGACGAATTCGGTCATGATGGCGCCATTATTTTCATCCTTCATTAAACCCGGTATTTTTTTATTCGCGAGCAGTATACCGTACACATTGTCCACCGTATAATCGCTGGTATCGAATCTGTCGACGTTGCGCTTTATATTCTCATATACATCTTCACACTCGATGTGATATATGAGACTGTCGGTGTCGGTGTACATGACTTTACATTTCTCTCGATACATAGGTACCATGTAATCGTGGTGAAACTCGTACAAACATGTCTTGGATATGTCGAGTATACACATACCTACGTAGATTGGTTTATTAAATTTCACCTCGAGATTGCGCAATTAAACGGCGATCAGATTCTCCGAAAACACGCTTCTACATGAAAATTTGGTTTTGCGATCATCGCCTCTACGCCATATCTTCCATCCCAATGTGTCACGAGCTTAATATTAATGTGATTGCGAACATTTTCCATCGTTTTGCCAAATACAGCATTATTCATTAATTTATATAAATTTTTTTCAAAATCATTTTTCGCGAGTGTTCGGAATTGTGTATTGAGTTCGATATAACCGCGAAGCCATGGAGATTGCGAAAACTAATATTCGATGTATTTTTGTAACGCGAAGTCCGTGTCGCGTGCATTGCTGCAGGTTGCGGTAATGTATTACGTAACGTTTCTTATCGTATAAGGTTACGAGTAGCTTATCCTGCCGCTTACCAGGTGGTTTGTCGCGTGTCGGGCAAAACAGTAGGTCAGTGTGCGCATCGTAAACACGTTGCGGATACTCGAGATCGACTTCAAGGATGTAGCCTATAGGCGAATCGAGAGCGATCGATGATGTATCAAAATCGGATATGTCGTCGATCCATCGAAAATCTGCATAGGGCAAGGGTTGACACATTGCCCATCCGTACAAATTATTTACATCAAAGTACGTGAGATACGTTGAAGGTTTCGATGGATCGTACGATTGCATATACTTGTTATTAGCATGTGCGTATCTGTTGGAACATTGACTCAAACCACCGCGTATTTCGCATTCGATAAACATAACCATGTCGATATCCGTAAGCAATTCGAATGTAATATTCGTATGCTTCAACATGGCGTCCCACGTGTATCCGGGAAGAGTGTAGTAATACGCGGGGTCGAGCCCATAACTTTTAATACATCTCTCGCGGAAATCTTCAAAAATGTCTGCTAATAACAAGACATCAATTTTGAGATACAAGTCGCTATATTCGCCTAGCGTTCGAATGGAGAACCGCTCCCACACGTTCTCGGCGTGCGCGTAATCGCTCTCGGATATTGTGTCACCGGTCAAGGAACTGTAAAATGATTCGCGCGGTGGTAAACACGTATCTTGCAACCTGTCGACGCAGTCAATATATTCGTACGGAAAGACACCCTTCCGTGTTAATAAATTGAAATCGTCATTCAATAAATTTAGAAATTCAGATTTTAAAATTTTGAGTTTGTCTTTATTCAAGAATGATGCCAATTTATCGAGACTAGCTGTGAGAAATTTATACGAATCGATAAAACGCAATTTAATATGATTTTTTGATTTTTCTTCGGTAAGTTTAACATTTTTTGTAAATGATATATATTTTTCCTTTGTTATCGGAAGTAACTCGATTCCCCCTTCGAACGCTGTAGCTATTTCCTTGATAATAAAATGTGCATCGAAACCGGATAAATTATGAAAAACTATTGGAATGCAAAAAGAATCTTTATAATTTAAATTGCAATTTGAATACGAGGGACTTCTGTATCGCCCGGTCAGATGGCAATGATCGCGTACGCGTGTATCGTCTTGTACGAATGGTTTCTCGCAAATGTGACATTGTGTCGCGCTATGAAAATTTTCCCATTCATCAGATGTTAAATTTACCATGGGGACATTAGCTGATAAAATAATTTTTACACGTTGCGCTAAATTTTTAAATTCTTCGACGAACCATGATATGCAATCGATATCGCGACGGGAATAATACGCGGATAACGAATCATCGTACGAACAATGTACATAATATGCTATGCTAAATACTTTATGATGTTGGTAGTTTCTCTCTTCCTCCGTCTTCTCTAAAACACACTCCAAGTCGGCGTACACGACGAAAGGAAGCCGCTCTTTCCGATTATAGTTGTTGAACGTGAGCCACTTGTCCTTATCGCTCGGTAATCGGATAGCGCACTCGTTCATCTCTCGACAGTCCACCGTATGTGACTGTAACTTATCGTTCGAGCCAAAGTAGTGCAAACATCTGTAAAAGAAATAATTTTTAATTTTTGTTCAAAGATTTCTGCAATATAATTTATTAAATATATATCTACCAATCGTAGATATATTTCTTGTGTTCTTTTTTGCTCAATTGCGAGCTCACGAGGCGGAATAGATTCTTGATCCACGCGAAATGTCCAACGTTGTTGTCTTCAATGTACAACAGGTTGACGTGTTTGTCTCTTTTCAGCTCACTCAGACGTATCGGGACAATGTTCTTTTCCTCGATACTATATACATTGATTGAGATATCGTTGGAAAGTTCGAATTTTTTAATTTGATTCACAGTCACTGGAAACTCAATGTCCTGGAGATTCAGCACTGTCGTGTAATGAGGATACGAAGATTCCCGATCCGCGTTTCTTTCGGCTGGATGTAGAGCGGCGACCACAGACCACGCGAAACACGCATTGTCATTAGATTGCACGTTGATCACCGCTCTCTTCATCGTTATCGCTCGCGGTAATTTTATATGACATCCCGCGCGCAAAGGATTATATTTATTCATATTTACAGTTAAATCGATTATTTGCGACAATGCCCATCCGCTATCGCGTTCCTGAAATTCTTCGAGCGATGTTAGAGTGGGCTCGACAACGCACCGCTCGTACCATTTGTGTAAATCGGATGTGCGAAAGAGTTCATAGTTTCTCGTATTGATACTTTTATTTGCGCGCTTATCACCCGTCACAAATTCACCATTGAACAATGTATTAATTTTCACATTAAAGTGTTTTTTCATCACATTTTCCACGTGTTCGAGCACAATGTCTTCGGCATCCTCGAAAAATTGACGAGGCTCGATGTGATTATGATTTATAACCGCACCTGTCAATATGCGGCTCTCGAACGCCGTATCGATCTCTCGCCAAATCAATCCGTGTTGCCGCGTACTGCATCCTGCGCCCGCGTGTACAAAACGATTGCGTAACGAGTTCTTCAATCCCTCGAGTTGTGCGATTCGGGTAATCATCGATTGTCGAATCCCGATCGATAATCGTGGACGTTTGATTCGGCTTTGCTCTTCCACCGATTCGATATATTCGTCGCATCGTTGCTCCCACGCAATGTACTCCTCTATCGAATTCACCCTTGCAGATTGCTTGCGCAGAATTCGTTCGGCATTGTTTTCCGCTATATTTCTAAATTTATGCCAAAAATTTTTGCTAACAAGATGCGCTTATTAATAGCTATTGTCTCAAGGAGTTACAGAGGGAGGAGAGAAAAGAAAGAATAGAGGAGTCGAGGTTTAATAGATGGTACAAGAGAATAAAGAGTGAGGGAATACTAGAGTATTTGAAAAAGGGTTGGTCGGAAAGGAGGTGGGGAAGGATGACAAGATTTAGGCTAGGTAATGAAATGAGGGAAAGTAGGTATTGGGAAAGCGAAGAGAAAAAAGTATGTAGGGTGTGTGATAGAGAGAGAGAGAGACATGGGAACATGTATGGGAGGGATGCACGAGAGGAGAAGGAGAGGGGGAGGAAAGCTGGCAAGAGGCGGTGGAAAGAATATTAGGAGAGGAAGGGGAGGGGGAAGAATGGATGAAGGAAGTATTGAGGAGAAGGGAGGATAAGGCAGAGGGGTGGGAAGAGAAGGAAGAGAGGGAGGGAGAGAATGAGAGAGAGTGAATGAGAAAGGAAGGAAAGAGGAGAGAAGGTGAAGTAAAGGACTAAAAACCGGAAGCGGAGGTCCAAAATAGATTAAGAAGGGTTAGGAATTTAGCGTGTGTGTGTATAGGCAGGAAGGAAAGATAGAATAAGGATAGCATAAGTTAGTTTAAGTAGTTTAAGTAGTATAAGTTAGATTAAGGAAATGTATGTGATACGCTAAGGGATGTAAATATTTGTAACCCCTTTGGGGAACAATAAAGATATTCTAATCTAATCTAATCTAATTTAATAGCTCTTGTCTCGGAACTCTTTGCGAAAATACTGACAGGGTGTGCCTCTTTACCATGATTTTATATTCTATCTTGATGTCTCTTTCCATCATGTGTATCAACTAAATCTTTATTTCGCGATTTGTTACGTACATTTTGACTAATGTCGATTATTGCATTTTTTTTATTGTTGTCTAGAGATGATGTCAAATCCCAGGTGCATCGCAAAAGTTTCAAATTACACGCTGCTGTCCAAATATGTTAGTGCAATTTAACCTTGATAATTATTCTTATATTTCACGATTTTGTCATGTTTTGACACGCGCGTTTGGATATCTGAGGATGATGTCATTGCGAAGCAGCCGCACATCGGCGCTTGAAAATTTTATATTACGTTGCATTTTTGTGCATTCGGCTAAATCTCACACTTGGTGATGATGTCATCGCGAAGCAGCCGTATATCGGCGCTTGAATAGAAAAATTGAAAAAAATATCGCGTCATCAATAATCCCCACTACATTGCAATTTTGCAACGCTAATACATATTTTAAATATGTTCAATACGTTCAGTATTGCATCGACCACTTGTGTGAAAGGTTCATATAAAAATGTATCCCACTGAAGGAAGCCGCATGAATTATTACGTTCCGATTCAAGATGCTGATGAAACTTCACCGTGTAAGAAAAAGAATTGTAACAAGTAAGTTTTAATTAACTTAATGAATTTTATACTTTATAAATATTTTTTTACACCTTTTAAATATTTATATAAATAATATTGTTTTTACACCCTAGCATTTCATCCGAGCCTCGTCGTGCGGTTCGTATACTCGGAAGACGATACGCCTTAACCCCGACGTCGTACAAATATTTGGACATTGGAATAAACGTTGGAGCTGTATCTTGCGTGGAATTGGTTCTCGGTGATAATCGGGGCAATCAAATAATATTGCCTTTTGAAACGTGGTAATCGCTAATGCAGAAACGTGCGGACATTAAACGGCTTCTACAATCGACTGAAATCCCATTGCGGATTCGAGATTTGACATTCGAAGTGGTTAAAATATCTGATTCGAATATTATAAAAATAGGATTATCCAATAATTCTTTATATATGAAACCGCCAACTCTATTCTATTTATTCGCTTTTGAAAAATGTATAGATCATATGTATTACTGGTTATGCGAAAATACGCATATTGTAAATGAAAAATTCAAACAATTTGTAACTGTTTTACAACAGAATAATATCGCTAATGTATGCGACGCTGCAAAAACGATACATGAAAGTGATATGTTTAACAGCGAATCGCTCATAGATTGCGAGTTATTGACATGTGCTGTAAATGATATTCTTCACGAGGCTTGTAATAAATAAGTTATTTTATTAATTATCTGTGAATTTAATTATTTATCCCATCCTTTATGTATGAATAAAACGATGTAATAGATATGCACAGTCTGCAAAACTTAAATCTTTCTCTCAACACACTCTGCTAAAGATGTAGAAAAATGATGAGGTAGATGAGACGTGATATTCCAGTTAGAAGGAGACAAAAGATATGAAACTAAAATATATATAATCGAGAGGAATGTGTAACGTTATAATACGCAACCGTCTTCGTCCTTATGACGATTTTAACAATATGTGTTATGGCTAATGAAGAAGTTATTGTTATTGAAGATGAGGATGTCATTCTCGAAGATGACAACTTGATGGAAATTGAGAATTTGTCGGACGATTCATCAGACGAAGACCGCATACTTTCGGAGAATTCCGATTACAATAGTGATTGCAGTTGTGTTATTATGGACATAAATCAACGTACTTTAAACCGAGTTGAAATAAATAAGTTTAGGTGCGGTAAAAATGTGCTGTATATACTTTTATTATAAAAGTGAAGACAACGAAAAAATTTGCACATGCTGTTTTATGCGTATTTCAGACTTATTTTCGAATATTCGTGTTGTGCGACAGCATGAAAGTGCAATTTATGACCTAATCCTGGGATCGTTTTGCGGAGAATGTAGAAAACCGCTGTACCAGATAATGCCCTGCAATATGTGCCCAATTTGCACTGTATAAGCTGGACAAAACTTGTGTTGTGAAAAGACTTAAATAGGAAATATAGGGGACTCCGAACATTTTGCGGAATTAGAATAATTTCTATGGGAGGATTTCATACAGGCGAACTCGGTGTGTGCATGCGAGTTATGGGAAAGAACATGCCTTAAATGTCTCGAGTGGTTGGAAGAACAGTACCGACTCGAGATGTTACAACAGGGGCATGGAATTCAATCGCTGGCTAGCCGAATCGCGCGACTTGAAAGTTTAAGACATTCGTTACGCAAAAAATACAAACGCTTAGATGTCCGTGTCCCGGCGCTATCGACAAACACTCCTGTTACTTCAATTGTACAAATGGTGCGAGGTCAAGCAATCGGCTTGAAGAAATCTCGTACAATAGATTTGAATCATTGTCTGCGAGATCATTATATAGTGACATCCAAGAATTGGGATTTTGATATATAAAACATAGCTGACGTCTCATTATGGGTGAGAACCACATTGAAATACTCGAAGAATTAATTGTATCTATTTAAAAAAATATTATATTTGGATTAATTAATAAAATTTCTTTTCTGTTTCAGAAGGAGCGCCGCCTATATATTTTATATTTTTATTATTTTTATTATTATTTTTTTAATACACACACACACATTGTATTATACACAATTATTGAATAAACTTATTATTATTATATTAAAAAATATCGATTATTTCTGCACCTTCTTCTTTCCTTTTCCCACATGCATGCCTCGCATTATCTCTCTTTCTCCCGCGAACGTCATCCTTTTCCCGCGCCAATGCGGATGCTATCCTTCTCCTACACGCGTGCATGCCTCGCGCTATCTCTCTCGCACCGCCTTGCGAACGCCGCATTATCCACGTGCATGCTTCACGCTATCCCTCTCTCGCACCGCCTTGCGGACGCTATCTCTCTCTCAAGTGCATGCCTCGCGCTATCCTTCTCTTACACATTGCGGACGCCTCGCGCTATCTCTCTCACACCTACTCGCGGCATCGTACCTTTGCGTTCCCTCTTCCCCGCGGACCTCTCGCCTGTTGGTTTCGCGCGGTTCCCCCACCTCCCTCTCCGCGGCCCCCGCGCCAACCGTTCCGCCGCGGTCCCCCTCCTCCCTCTCCGCGGCCCCCGCGCCATCCGTTCCGCCGCGGTTCTCCTCCCCCTCTCCGTGGCCCCGCGCCTACCGTCCCTCCCGCGTGACGTCATACTCCCTGCGCGGTTTCCCCTCGCCCCTCACCCCCCCTCAGAGGACCAGAGTTAGAACCGGCCTAGTATCACTACTGGATAGCAATAAAAATTCGAATTATTATAGGAGTAATTATTCAGATTAATTCAATTGTGTGTCCTTAAAGTAGAAATTGATTAATGAATTTATTATTAATTAAACTAAATAAAATAAAAAGAATTAATAAAGTAATAAAAGTTAAAATTATTATAGTAAAACTATGAAAAAAAAATTATTATATCATATGTATAAGTGAATTTGAATTTTGTAGTGTTAATAATCATGTATTGATTTTTAATAAAACAATAAAATTATAACTTTATATATGGGATTTAAATTTATTGCACTTAATCTGCCATATTAAAAAATTTAATAAATAATAATTTAAATTGATGGTATTTCAGTGTATCTATGATTAAATGGAGGGTATGAATTTAATCATTCTAGTGAAGAATTTAAAAAAAAAAGTTTATAATTATTCCTTTGGATGATAATGCTTCTCAGATTAGAAATTAAAAAAAAAATAATCTAATAATAGAGATAAAGGATCCAATTAAAGATATAACATTTCATGAAAGGTAAGTATTGGGGTATTCAGAATAAGTCGAGATATTCCTCTTACAAGGGGAGGGCCAAGTCGTGCACACACGGATTTCGGTCAACTTTAAATATGTTTTAGTATTAACCCTCCACTAATTCATAGACAAGTGGCACGACGCAATACTCAAGCATTCGCGAGAAATTTGCATTAAAAATTTGTCGTGTGTTTTCTATACCGAATTAGCGAAAGAGGTTAGCAGATAGCAGCGTGACGCAGAGGATAAGGCGGCGGCTTAAAACGTTGTGCGTTCGAGTCCTGACTTTATCAATTTTTTTTTTAATTTTTACAAAATATTGCAACAAGTGAACGCATATGGAGTAAAAAAATTATTATTTAATAAATATTAAATTTAATGCTAATACTTTAAATATAATATTTTATACTCGCATACTTTAACGCCTGTAACCATACGAATAATATCGATTCGCAATACAATTAAAGACTCCATAATCATTTTTTTTTTTAATTCTGCCTAAATTCTTTCTAAAAATGACCGGTCAGTGCTTTTGTACTACTGTGGAAGTTTTTCTGTTCCCGAAAACTCGATTATGAGGCAGTTGTATCTGCTACCTGCGGAAACCGTTATTTTCTATCTGGTAGAGGGGAGTAGAGACACGGGTTTATTCAATGTGCTTGGTGTAAATTGATATTGTGCTTCAAATGTTTCTTTGATGATTATCATCCAAAAATTTGTACACCCAAAGAGGATTCCGAAGAGAATTCCGATATATAAAAATAAAACTATTTAAAAATGATTATGGAGTCTTTAATTGTATTGCGAACCGATATTATTCGTATGGTTATAGGCGTTAAAGTATGCGAGTATAAAATATTATATTTAAAGTATTAGCATTAAATTTAATAATTATTAAATAATAATTTTTTTACTCCATATGCGTTTACTTGTTGCAATATTTTGTAAAATATTAAAAAAAAATGGGTAAAGTCAGGACTCGAACGTGCAACGGGCAGCGTTCTAAGCCGCCGCCTTATCCTCTGCACCACGCTGCTATCTGCTAACCTATTTCGCTAATTCGGTATAGAAAGCGCACGACAAATTTTTAATGCAAATTTCTCGCGAATGCTTGAGTATTGCGTGCCACTTGTCCATGAATTAGTGGGGGGTTAGTACTAAAACATATTTAAAGTTGAGCGAAATCCGTGTGTGCACGACTTGGCCCTCCCCTTGTTAGTCTAAGAAAATGTTGAGGAAAAAAGTTAAATTTACATTAATAAATATGGAGATAAACTGAATATTTAAAAGGAAATTATTTAAGGAGAATCCAATTATTAAAGGAAATCAATGGATGAAACTTGCGATGATTGCAAAAACAGCACCTATTGAAAGAATATAAAGAGCTACTACATAATATGTATCGTGAAGAATAATATCAATTGATGAATTTGAAATTGCTCCTGTTAAGCCCTCTATAAGTAAATAAAAAAATAAATCCTATAGAACATCAAAGAGATGAATTATTATTGATTTTTGTTCCATGTAAAGTTGTAATTCATCTAAAAATTGTAATACCAGTAGGGATAGCAATAATTATAGTTGCTGAGGTGAAATAAGCACCTGTATCAACATTTAATAGTGAATATATGATGAGCTCAAACAACAAATCCTAAAAATTCAATTGCTATAAGGGCGTAAATTATTCTTAGTGCGTCGAAAGTTTCTTTCTTACCTCTTTCATTTATAATAATATAGGAAATTAATCTAAATCCTGGAAGAATTAAGAGGATGCCGGATTACCGACAGAATGCGAATATTAGTAGGATTGCAAAATCTTTTTGTTGATTATAAATATCAACAAATCCTTTTCCACAATTAAGGTACACATAATAACGGAGTGCGGAGTTTAACATTTCATATGAAAAGTTAAAAAAAAAATGAGAAAATTACAGTTTTGTTATCGGCTTCTGCCGTCAACATTTACTTAATCTAACAAATTTGTAATCTGTACGTGCCTAATCAGTGAACCCCGCACTCGGCATTTCATCAAAGAGTATAAGCGAACTTAGAGAAGTGAATTTAGAAGCTTTATAAAAAAGATTTTACGATGCAACACTTTCGTGCATATGTGTGTGTGCGAGATCGAGGCTCAAGAG
The DNA here is from genome assembly GCF_030449975.1 of Polyergus mexicanus. Classification (NCBI taxonomy): domain Eukaryota; kingdom Metazoa; phylum Arthropoda; class Insecta; order Hymenoptera; family Formicidae; genus Polyergus; species Polyergus mexicanus. Next base: position 3,184,105 of record NW_027223338.1, on the reverse strand, counting down.
TAAAACAGAGCAGTAGATTAGTTGCGTAATGTCGCGATAGACGGAGTTGCAATCTTACATGACAAGGACAAACATAATCGTACTACCTTTGTCTCTTTCATGCGTGGAGAGTAATATATATGTACGCACTAACACATTATTGCAGTATCTTTTTTCTCTCGATCATATGCTCTGTCTCTTTCTAATCGCTCGCTCGCTATGTACTACATATCGCTTAGCTTCATGCTCCTCGCATATTTACTTACGCGTTCACTCGCGCTTCTCTCTCTCTCTCTCTCTCTCTCTCTCTCTCTCTCTCTCTCTCTCTCTCTCTCTCTCTCTCTCTCTCTCTCTCTCTCTCTCTCTTTCTTTCTGCTCGTTCATTATTGTATTCTTTTATTCCCATTATTATATTCTTTTATTTGCTGAACTTTTATTCTTTCTATTCTCGTCTCCCTACATAAAAATAAATAAATTTATTTATTTATTTATGTTTATTTGATACATCATAAATGAGATACACAAGTTATTTTCTTTTTCTATTTAACTACAATTAAATACAACACATGTACATACAAAAATACACATAATTAAATACTTTTTCTATTTATGACATACACAATATCTCATTTATGTTGTATAAAATAAAGACGGATAAATTAATGTATTATTATGTAGGAAGACGAGAATAGAAAGAATAAAAATCGAAGAAATAAAAGAATATAATAATGGGGATGAGAGAGAAAGAATACAATAAAGAACAAGGAGCAAGCGAGATGACAAACATCAAAGAGTTCCGAAGTCTCGCTCGCGAGGCTCTCTTTATCTATAATATCTCGGGTTACATATTGTTCATAAAATTTCTGTTTTTCGAATTTTATCGATATCAAAATAATTCTAATAGATTAATGAGATTCTTGCGATTAAAATAATACTAAGCATGACATAAATCGTATAATTTTTAATCAATTATGTTATTAAAATTATGATTACTTATTTCATTTCAAATTATCCGACTTATATCATATTTGGTGTTATTTTAATCGCAAGAATCTCATTAATCCATTATAATTATTTTTATACTAATAAAATACAATACGAAAAAGTTTCAGTTTTTATTTTATAAGATGTTTATATATAGTAAATAAGGAAAGATCCCCGCGCGATGCTGGAGAGTCGACAAAAGCGAAAGCGAGAAAGAATGAAGGAGCAAGCGAGACGACAAATATCGAAGAGTTCCAAAGTCTCGCTCGTGAGGTTCCCTTTATCTATAATCTTTCACGTTAGATTAATATATATAAATTATTATAAAATTTATATATATATATATATATATATATATATATAAATTTTATAATAATTTATAAATAAATAAATTTATAAATTTTATAAATTTTATAATAATTTTATTATATATATGTATATATATATATATATACACACAGGGTGTCCGGCGTCAATCGCATCACCGGTCGTGTGCAGGTAGAGCAGATGAAATCGAGAAGAAAAGTCCTTTACCTTTTTTTTCTATAACACTTAATAAAAGAGTTATTATTGAGTAAAGTCTGGCCAATCAGCGCCAATCTTTAGCCGGGCGCACGTCAGTGAGCCGCGCGCTGTGAAGTGTGAAGCGGCGTACACTATCAAGCGCGCGGTTCACCGACGTGCTCCCGGTTAAAGATCGGCACTGATTAGCCAGACTTTACTCAATAATAACTCTTTTATTAAGTGTTATATAAAAAATTGGTACAGGATTTTTCTTTTCGGTTTCACCTGCTCTACCTGCACATGACCGGTGATGCGGTTGACGCCAGACACCCTGTATATATATGTCATGTTACTATAGAAAATCAAATGTCTGTATTTCGCATTTTATATATCCGAAAATAATTTAAATACATTAATTACATTATTGTGATTAAAATGACACGTCGTAAAATATTAATAAATAATGTTTTTATGTATCGAATTAATTTTAATCAATATGAAAATAACTTTTTATTCGGTTACAGAATATTCGTTTATAAAGATGCGCATTATTACGCGATATTTGTAGCATGCATGTATCTAAGTACAATATGTATATACGTATCGGGGAATAAGTCGACTGTACTATTCACACGCACACAGCCAGGCACATGCGATAATATCAATGCGCGGCAGTACTCAGTCTCAGTCTCATTGTCAGTCGCGCGTGTTGTGTACATACGCGTAACGAGAGATAACTGCAAAAGTGTGCTTAACCGTTATAACGCGTCGAATTTAAAAAACGAGTGTTGTGTTTGTGTAGTTATAGTGTGTTCATATAATGGGGCGAAAATGTAATGAGAAACGCTTGCCTCGCTTTGCCCGCAGACTTTCTTTAAAAAGAATAAAAGTCAAAAGGTTAGTATATTTATATACCATAATTCTAGAAGGAATTGTTTTAATGTATACTATATACTAATATGTCGCTAGATATAATTGAATTCTTTTTCCGTGCAGTTTACACAAAAATATAAAATAATGTAATATTATATAAAAATGTAATATTTCAAATTTCTTTTTTTATTTTTTGATTATATCTTTAAAGCAATTCCTAAATAGAAAACAACATAAAGACATTTGTATATAAAAAAATTGTAACATAAAATTAATCTTTAAATAGAATTTAGAATTACTAGAAGCGACCTTTTCGTGAACTAGTTGTAAATATTTCATACCAGATGCGGTTTGCATGTGCGCTCTAAATATTGCCGAAATATTTGATCCCAGAAGCGATCTTTTCGTGAACTGGTTGTAAATATTTCATATCAGATGCGGTTTGCATAGGCGCTCTAAATATTGCCTAAATATTTGATCCCAGAAGCGATCTTTTCGTGAACTGGTTGTAAATATTTCATACCAGATGCGGTTTGCATGTGCGCTCTAAATATTGCCGAAATATTTGATCCCAGAAGCGATCTTTTCGTGAACTGGTTGTAAATATTTCATACCAGATGCGGTTTTGCATAATATATTTTGCATTATTATTTGCTTTTCATTATATCTATTTAGCAAACAAGTCATAAATTGTGACTTGTAGAAAATTATACACAAATATTGCTAATATCCTTTATATATTGGATGATTGCATAAGATCGTGCCCGATATACATAGATGGCATTAAGTTGCTGCATGGCGGAGTTCTATTGTTTTCGTGTGGTAATTGTTGCTTACACCGAATAGATGACGTTGTCTTATGTCAATTTAGCGTCAGACATTGTTCAGATAAGTCCATTTGTGCATAAGAGAAATCATTAAAAATGGAGAACGAAAGGTGCATTTGCGGCATGTAATGCTATATGAATTTCGGAAAGGCGTGAGTGTTGGGATTGCACAAAAAAATATTCAAAGCGTTTATTTGGACCGCGCTCCTGCTCTCCGAACAGTCAAAAAGTGGTTTGGCAGATTTCGAAATGGTGATTTCAACATGGAGGATCAACCCCGCTCTGGACGGCCTTCTGGCATTGATGATGACATTGTGCATGCCTTAGTGGAAAGAAACCCAAGGATTACAACTGAGGATATTGCTGAGAGGCTGAACATCGATAATTCAACCGCTTTTCGTCATTTAAAAAAGCTTGGATACATTTCCAAGCTTGATACGTGGGTACCGCATCTCCTGACTGAAAGGAATAAGCTGCAGGAAAACTGCAGGAGTTGCAATGGGAAATTCTGCAGCACCCGCCATATTCTCCAGATATTGCGCCTTCAGATTTTTATCTGTTCCGGTCTTTGCAGAATAGTTTAAATGGCAAGAATCTCAATTCCGAAGAAGCTGTCGAAAACCACCTTACAAACTTTTTTCAAGAAAAACCAAGTTCTTTCTTCAAAAATGGAATCGACAAGCTTAAAGACCGTTGGAAAACTATTGTAGAAAAGAATGGAGACTATATAATTGATTAATAAAAGTGTTATCTCTAAAATATAATCTATTGAAGTTTATATTTAAATCGGGCACGAACTTATGCAATCACCCAATATATATATAAAATAAATATCGTTGGAAAGGAACGCCTAAATGCAAATTTAAATCGGAGAGACGAAATATGTCAGATTAAGATATAAAAAAAACTCAAAAAATACTTAATGGAAAATATTTTATTATAGTGTTTTGAAAAGCTCTCGAGATAAACTACAAGAATATGCAATAAAAAGTAGGGGTTTCCATTAAAAAATTCAAGGTGACTTTGTCCTGACCTTGGCGACGCCACCCAATGTCAAACTTATAGTATCTAATAAATAGATCTTTTGAAACCCTACAACTTTTATTTGAAACATTTTTTTCGAAAATGCTTAGTTTTTCAGATGTTTCACCGTCCCGGTACTTTTTATACACCCTGTATATATATATATATATGCATGACAAAATCAAAAGAGACAATATGAGCAATATTATATTATTGTGTTCAAAATATGTATGCGACACAGACATCTGTGCTCTATGACGGACCTCAGCTATAATGGTCTTTACTTCTCTTGTTATGAGCTTCTATAAAATTTCCACATAAATTTCTAGAGGTTTCGAGTTTCTTCAGAAGCGCATAATTGAGGAAATAAAAAGCATTGTAGCTACAATCTCACATACAATTATTGACCACATTTTCAAGCGCTTCAAAATTATACTTGTGAGATTGAAGAAAAGCAGTTTTAAAAAAATCATTTGTAAAATTCAACTCTTCAATAATAAATCATATATATGATTTCATTTAGTTTCTTTTTTTTTGAATAATTCAAGTTTCTCGCAAAAATACTTTTTCGGATCACTCTCTACATCTATAGAGAAATTCTTATAAAAATAATATTGCCAATAATTGCTATAAAATTATTTATGTACACAATGTATACATAAATACACACACACACCCACGCACACACATATGCACACATAAATAATTGTAAAATAATTTCTCTCTCAGAAAAATAAGAATAGTCCTTTGTTTAGTTTTATATATAATTAAAAATTAATTATATATACATTTTTTATAGTAGTTAGTGCCAGAGACGGTTTATTCGTGAGCTGGCTGCTTTCAAAAAAATTTATACCAGATTCGGTTTGCATGAGCGTTCTGGTTAAAAATATATCCCAGAGGCGATTTACGTGTGCTGGTTATTGTAAAAAATATCCCAGAGGCGATTTACGTGTGCTGGTTATTGTAAAAAATATCCCAGAGGCGATTTATGTGTGCTGGTTATTGTAAAAAATATCCCAGAGGCGATTTACGTGTGCTGGTTATTGTAAAAAATATTCCAGAGGCGATTTACGTGTGCTGGTTATTGTAAAAAGTATTCCAGAGGCGATTTACGTGTGCTGGTTATTGTAAAAAGTATTCCAGAGGCGATGTACGTGTGCTCGTTATTGTAAAAAATATCCCAGAGGCGATTTACGTGTGCTGGTTATTGTAAAAAGTATTCCAGAGGCAATTTACGTGTGCTGGTTGCTTTACAATATTTTGAACCGGATGCGATTTAATAGTTATGTAAGATTAGCATTATAACGTTATTATATATTATAATACATATATATGTATTGTGCCATTGTATGTATGTATGCATATATATGTATGTATTTATGTATGTATGTATGTATGTATGTATGTATGTATATATATATATATATAAGGCACACATATATATATAACAATACATGCACACACACACACATGGCCAAATATTATTCCTCTTGGAAAGATATATGGAAAGGCGCGCGCGCGCACACACACATATATATATATATACATATATAAGTCCATATAAGTAATGTGTGCAATTGTGTTCAAATATGCAATAAAGGCAGACACGTGTCTATGTTATACTCCCAGTCAGCCAGGTCTGTTCTAACAGATATTGCCAAGTGCTTGCTACAAATTGTTGTCAGCAAAAAGGCTACAAATTTGGTACAAGAGTTGTTATTACCGATTAAGCTGGCAGATTGCCGGCAAGAATCAAGCAAAGCTTGCTAACATAACTACACAGCAAAGTGGCAGCAGAAACCGAGCAAAGCTTGCTGACATGACTGACATCAGATTGTCGGCAAAAACTGAGCAGGATCTAGAGTGCGCAATCTGATGGCAAATTGGCAGCAAAAACCGAACAAAATCTGCAGCTTATTACAAAGTATTATAAAATAGTTCAGTCGCTTATCGCTATGCGGCGCGTTATTCATTATCTATACCCGTATTCAAATTCTTGTCATGAGTGTATATAAAGCCTATAAAATGCTAATAATATTATAATATATATATTTCTATCAGTTCAATTTTTGACATAATTCTTATACAGGAAATTCAGATATTGAATTGATTTTTGGCAAATCGGACAGATAATTGTTCGATTTTCATTTATTCAAACAATTTCTGTCCAAAAAGATCTTTAATTTTATAAATTAAGTTATTTCAATTTACCTATATGTTTTAACATATTAATATATGATTTTATATAATGTCTAATTATCTAATGGTCATTTTATGACCAAAACTTATCATCATTTTGTTATTTAGGGTTAAGGCTTTAAATCTATTTAAATATATACTTTTATATGAATGGCCAATAGCTGCAGAATTTGTTCGGTTTTTGCTGACAATCTGCTATCAGATTGTCTTGCGCCGATCTTGGTCGATTTTTGCCATCAATTTGACGTCAAATCATGTCAAGCTTTGCTCGGTTTTTGCCGTCAATTTGCTGTCAGGTTATGTCAACAAGCTTTGTCACCAAAACACAAGCTTAATGCGGACACAGATGGCACTGGATTTGTTACCAAGTTTTAAGCGAATTTGATGCCAATTTGGCAACAATTTGTTATCAAATTGCTTACTGGGCTGTTATCTAAACGCTTAGATACGCTTAGATATGCGTGCGAGGCAATAGAGCAGTAGAAATACACGATGTTATCCGATTTCAACACATTGAACACAATTCTCCTTCAAATATGCATAAAACATGCAGAAATATTAATATTGGTAACAGCTGAACTAAAATTATTGATATTATCGATAATTTCGGTCGGTATTATCGATAATTTTAGTTACACTTAGATGAGGGCGCTAACCCGTCGCAGTTCGGCCGTCGCTCCGGCATCCTCTTAAAATGTAGACTTCAGGATGGCCGAACAATCAAAATAAATGTTGATAAAGAATTGGATCCCCTCCTCCTGAAAGATAAAAAAATGAGGTATTGAGATTTCGATCAGTTAATATAATAGTATAGTAATAGCTCCTGCTAATACAGGTAATGATAAAAGGAGTAAAATTACAGTAATCAAAATTGATCATACTAGTAATGGAATTTTATTAATAGAAAAATTTTTGTATGAGAAAAATGATGTATGTTTATAATTGTTGAAATAATACTGATTGCTCCTAAGATTGAAGATATATCAGCAATATGTAAAGAAAAGATTGTTATGTCTACAGAAGGGCCATTATGAAAAATATTAGAGGTTAATGGAGGAAAAATAGTTCAGCCTGTTCCAGTACCGTCATTAATAAAATTTCTTAAAAGTAAAAGAATAATAGAAAGTGGTAGTCAGAATCTTATATTATTTATATGAGGATTGGCTATATCGGGAAATCCTAACAATAAGGGAATTAAAAAATTTCCAAATCCACCAATTATAAATGGTATTACTATAAAAAAAATTATAATAAAAGCATTAGTAATTATAGAATTATAAATTTGATCATTATTGATTAATGAGTTTGAGGAATCTAATTCTAATCGGATAATTATACTTATAGAAGATTCAATTATTTCTGCTCAAATAGCAAATAAAAAGTATAGAATTCCAATATCCTTATAATTTGTAGAATATAATCATTTCTTCATATTTAATAAAAGTAAAATATTTTGTTTAATATTATGTCTGAATAAAGTAATAAATTGTAAATTTATTTATGAAAATAGTAAAATTTTCTAGTATTAATTTATTTAATTTAAAATAAATTATTTTATAGTTTAAATTAAAATATTAAATTGCAAATTTAAAGAAATTAAAAAAAAATTAAAGTATAAGATTTATAAAACATTTTTATATACTAAGCTTTGAAAGCTTAAAGTTTTTATTAACTTAAAATCTTATAATTTAAATAAAAAAAATTATTAAAGATAAAATTATTCTAAAATATATAAAGAAAGGTGATGACGTTAGAGCAGCGAGGATGAGGAATGGACGAGAGTAAATAACAGATTAATTTAGAACTGTAACTTTAATGAACGTATGCTTGAAAAAACAAAAAGGTTCTCTCTCAACTAACTTGTGTGTTCACATAAAAAAAAACATGAACAAAAAAAAACATATAAGAAAGTAAACTCAACATTTAGAACATGGAATATAGAATATATAGAGAGATATTATACATTGTTCAATCTAACACTCCGCCTCAATGTATTGTTACGTCCTGGCGACTCCACGATTCCTTCCTACCGCAATGTTGCGGCAACGATAATCGATCGGTGATAAAAATAAGTCGTTCAGTAAATAGAGCATCTTGCGCCACGTATTTCTTTAAACATTTAGTCACTTATCAATATCAATATCTATGAGGAACCGTGGGAAAGACGCGAGAGACCGGTGACGAAACCGCGCCAGTCGCCTAAAAATAAATAAAAATCAGTAGATATCCTCGAAATAGAATTTTCCAACGGAAGAATAAATTGATATCAAAAAGATAATAAAATTCCCTCTAAGAAAATATCCGACAAACGCAACTAAATCAATAATGATGAAACTCATGTGACGACATATCCAGTAACGATATTAAGACCCTTTCTAATCAGATCACGTGCGCAAGGGAAATCTAATGCTCAACTGATATCGAGATCACCAATCGACGATCACCACGAGTAAAAATTCGAAAAGTAGGAGAAACACCCCGCCTAACGAGGGCACTGGCATAATTTTTAATTCGTTAGAGACTTGGAAGATTCCCACTCTTAGAAATTAGAATACACCCCTAAAAAAGAGATATAAAAAGAGGACCCAAAGGGCCACTCACAGTCTTACTTAGCACCTGCTTACCACTTTATTTACTTAACACTTGTTTTATTCTGTGCGTGCGTCTTCAGTTAACATAAGTCTCATTAAGTGCCGTGGCACCGCGAAAACTACAAAAAAAATTATACCAGTGCACTCATCGCCTGGCTAATCTGGAACCCGGCAATCCGGCACATTAAGAGACTCCACACCTTCACCTACGAAACAAAAAGTAAGTCACATTCGTCCAATTTAATTTACGCTATTAACCCTCGTGAGATATAACGCATTACGTATATTATATTAACGCTGGTTTTCATAGTGAAAACCAGATCCGGCAGTCCAAGCCAAACAGTCATTCGCAGGAGTCGAAGGACTCGAACGTCGGTAAAATGCCGATTCTGCGCTACTCGCAATAACAGTTCAACAACAATATCTGTTAGACCCACTCTTCCCCTCTCGCCTAACTACCCCTCCCCCAGCTACTCCCCAATCTACTTCCCCGAAGTCACCGAACTTCCGCTTTCCCCTCGTTCATTCTCCTCTCTATCTACTGTCCTCCTTAACAATTCACCCCCAACTTCCCCGCACCTTTCAGAGTCGGAATTCGACCAAGCGATAGAAGAGTTTTGCAACGAATTGCCCGACCTGGAAGCCGACTCATCTTACCAAGATTAACCAAACCTAAAAATTCCCCCTTCTCTCTTTCTCCCTCCTTCATACCGCATCCTCTTTCTCACTCTCACACATACACATACATGTTTTAATTTTTTTTTATTATTAAACCTACATTGTATTAACCAGTCAGAACCTAAAATTTAACGGTAGAGACTTTCCCTCGTCATTCTGACTGATGCCCTCCGTACCATTGTAACACCCGCGGAGCGATAAGCTCAACCACACACAATCACTCACACTCACACGATAATGTAAGCACTTCCTACATATATATTATATATCATGTATTCGAACTTTTGTTTTTATAATGAATAAAATTATTTTTTTTTTTCATTAATTAAACATTTCTTAACCCCTCTCTCGATCCCAGTACGAAGATCGCACTAGGTCCCATCCCGCGTAAAAGGGATTAAATTCCCTGACCGAAAAGGGACCACCGAACGAACGTCTGAATAAACAGCGTAATAGCGATCCGAACGGTCGTTTACCTGCTTTGCGGACCTATCAGTTCGTTCGACCCGATTCCGAACGCCACGAGACGTTTAACTTCGGGAAAATAAAAGATAGTTGTTGCGCCCTTCCGTCGACTCATCCTTCCTCGAGTCTGGACGTAACAGTATCAACTGTTACATAAATAATAATTTAAATTTTACAAACACCAATGTAGGAACGAAGTTTAACAAATTGGTCTCCTATGAGACTTTTAGTAAGTATATCGGCAGTTTGCTCTTTGGTATTTAAGTATTGCACATTGATTTCTTTGTTTTGGTACATATTTCTAACAAAGTTGCATTTGACATCAACATGTTTTAATCTGCGATGTTCCCATCTGCTTAATAGGTGAATTACTAATTGATTGTCCTCATGCACTACAATGGAACGATCACTGTTCAGACTAAAGTCCTCTAAAAGTCCTTTTAGCCATATCGCTTCTGTCAAGGCTGTTGCCAAAGCAACATACTCAGCTTCTGTAGACGAGAGGGTGACTCCAGTTTGCTTCTTTGTTGACCAAGCTACCGTAGAACCGAAGACCTGAAGTAGGAAGCCAGTAGTTGACTTGCGATCACAGTCTGTAGCCCAGTTTGCATCTACGTAGACTCGAAGAGGTGATTCTGGATCCAAGCCTCGTTTGAATAGCAATCCATAATCGAGAGTGCCTCTGATATATCGAAGAACTCGTTTAAGACCTTTCCAATAAATTAGTTTCGCATTGCTCTGGAAACGACTGTAATAGTTTACAGTGACACTTATGTCTGGACGTGTGTTGAGCATAAGAAACATCAGACATCCAACGAGCTCTCTGTATGGTTTCATCTCGATTATAACTTCTCCGTCATCGTTTTCTTGTTTTTCAGGGTTTGCTTCCATGGGTGATTTAGAAGGATTGCACTCCGTCATTCCAAAGCGAGCAAGCATTTTTTCCATATATGCTCTCTGGCTCAAGAATAAACCTCTTGATGTTTTCTCAATCTTTACTCCGAGGAAACTTCCGATTTCACTAATGTCTGTCATAGTGAATTCACTTTTGAGAGCATCAACAATCTCTTGCATCTGAGTTTCATCTTGGCTTGCAATGATAATATCATCGACGTAGAGTAGGAGATACAACCGACACTTCTTGGATGTAGCTGTATAAAGACAGTGGTCTCGATCTGACCTTTTGAGTCCTAGAGTCAGAATGAACTCGTTGAATCGAGTGTTCCATGCTCGTGGAGCTTGTTTCAGTCCATATAGGGAACGATTCAGCTTGCATACGAGACTGCTATCTTGGGTAAATCCTTGAGGTAACCTCATGTATATTTCTTCATTGATGGTTCCGTGTAGAAAGGCGTTCTTGACATCTAACTGTCTAGTTTTTAGCTTGAATTCATTGGCTATCGATAGAAGGGTTCGCACCGTAGTGAGACGCGCAACTGGCGCGTACGTTTCTTCGTAATCCAGGCCCCTTCGTTGAGAGCATCCTTTCACTACCAGACGTGCCTTGTATTTGTCGATGTTTCCGTCTTTGTCCCTTTTTATCTTGAAGACCCATCTGTTACTAATGACCTTTTTTCCAGGGGGCAATGGTATTAAGTCCCAAGTTTTGTTTTCGACAAGAGAAGTAATTTCTTCATTTGCCGCATGTATCCACTGCCTCTTATCATCCCGTCCATGTATGTCCTCAAATTGTTGTGGAACATCTTCAACGAAGGATTCTGCGCATAAAGCCAAAGCAGTGTAGTCATTTAAATATTTAGGTTTACTTTCCTCTCGTGAGCTTTTTCTCAGAGTCTTTGCTTTATCTTCCGGTGTTGTGTTTCTTTGATTTACATCTTCTTCAGCACTGTTAAAGTCTTCGGATCCTTCATCACTCGAGGCTTCTTGTTCTCCGCCTGAATTGGATGAATCTTGACTCTTTGTTGGTCCGGAGGATTCTTGATTCTTTGCTGCTTCGCCTGTAAATCTTAAGCCGCCATAAAAATCTTCAGACTCGAAAGTGAATTTTGACTCATTAAAAATAACATCTCGACCCAGTATTATTTTTTTACTTTCCTGACACCATAGTCGATATCCATTCGTACAATAGCCCATCAGTCTGCAACGTTTTGAACGTGATTCAAGTTTTCCATTGATCAATTCCTTTGGAATGTGGAAAAACGCGACACACCCAAATACCCTTAGTTTTCGAAGATCAGGTTTTTCTCCGTACCAGAGTTCCGCTGGCAGCTTGTCTTTTACAGCGTTTGTTGGGCATCGATTGATTAAATAGACAGCTGCTATCACTGCCTCGGACCAGAAAATCTTATTCATTTTTGAATGTAGAATCATACAGCGCGCCTTTTCCATTATTGTCCGGTTCATCCTCTCCGCCACTCCATTCTGTTGTGGCGTATAGGGAATTGTGAATTCAAATTGTATTCCGCAGTCCTCGAAGTACTGACAAGTTTCAGTCGAGAGGTATTCCCTGCCATTGTCACACCTGAATCTACTTATTTTAAGATTAAAATGGGCTTCTGCCAATGATTGGAACATTTTAAAATGCCTGAGCACTTCTGATTTGGCTTCCAAAGAAATAGAGAAATTTCTAATTTTAGTATTAAAGAAATTAAAAAATTATTATTATAAATGAAAAAATTAATATTAAAGATGCAATTACTTGAATAATGTAATATATAAAAATAATTTTTTTATTGATTAATTATATACATAAGTAACAAATAAAAAGGAAATTATTAATTTCTATAAAAAATCATATTATAATTAAATCATAAAAAAATAATGGAATGAAAATAAAATTAATTAAATTTCAAATAATAAAAAATTTATTAAATAAATTAAAAGAAACAATAAAAATAAATGGGGAGGCTCCGTTTGCCTACATTCCCGATTGCCAACAGCTTCGTTTGCCTACAACGTTTTGCTGACAGCTTCGATTGCCGACAGTCCCGATTGCCTGCAGAGCGATTGCCTACAAGCATTATTGCGCACATGTAAAAATTAAAAATACGAACATACGTTTGCACACATGACATTATTGCGCACATACACATTGCACACATCACTTCATTGCACACATGACGTTATTGCGCACATACACATTGCACACATGATATTATTGCACACATAAAATAAAGAAATTGTATTAACGTTTTGCACACATGATATTATTGCACACGTAAAATAAAGAAATTGTATTAACGTTTTGCACACATGATTTTATTGCGTACATACAGATTGCACACATGACGTTATTGCGCACATACACATTGCACACATGATATTATTGCAGACATAAAATAAAAAAATCGAATTAACGTTTTGCACACATGACTTTATTGCGCACATACAGATTGCACACATGACCGTGTTACGTCCTGGCGACTCCACGATTCCTTCATTCCGCAACGTTGCGGCAACGATAATCGATCGGTGATAAATATGAGTCGTTCAGTAAATGGAGCATCTTGCGCCACGCATTTCTTTAAACATTTAGTCACTTGTCAATATCGATATCTATGAGCAACCGTGGGAAAGACGCGAGAGACCGGTGACGAAATCGCGCCAGTCGCCTAAAAGTAAATAAAAATCAGTAGATATCCTCGAAATAGAATTTTCCAAAGGAAGAATAAATTGATATCGAAAAGATAATAAAATTCCTTCTAAGAAAATATCCGACAAACGTAACTAAATCAATAATGATGAAACTCCTGTGACGACATATCCAGTAACGACAGTAAGACCCTTTCTAATCAGATCACGTGCGCAAGGAAAATCTAATGCTCAAGAGATTTGAACTGATATCGAGATCATCAATCGATGATCACCACGGGTAAAAATTCGAAAAGTAGGAGAAACACCCCGCTTAATGAGGCCACTGGCATAATTTTTAATTCATTGGAGACTTGGAAGATTCCCACTCTTAGAAATTAGAATACACCCCTAAAAAAGAGATATAAAAAGAGGACCCAAAGGGCCACTCACTCACTTACTTGCGTGCGTACTCTCCAGGTTCACATAAGTCTTATTAAGTGCCGTGGCACCGTGAAAAACAAATTAGAAAAATTATACCAGTGCACTCATCGCTGATTGACCGCAACCTGATTAATCTGGAACCCAGCAACTCAGCACATTAATAAAATCCGCACCTTCATCTACGGGAATAAAAGTAAGTCACATTCATCCAATTCATTTTGCGCTATTAACCCTCGCGAGACATAACGTATTACATTATATTATATTAACGCTGGTTTCATAGTGAAAACCAGATCCGGCATTACTCACACCTTATCGCCCAGCCAAACAATCATTCGCAGGAGTCGGAGGTCTTGAACGCCGGTAAAATGCAGATTCTGCGCTACTCGCAATAACAGTTCAACAACAATATCTGTTAGACCCACTCTTCCCCTCTCGCCTAACTACCCCTCCCCCAGCTACTCCCCAATCTACTTCCCCGAAGTCACCGAACTTCCGCTTTCCCCTCGTTCATTCTCCTCTCTATCTACTGTCCTCCTGAACAATTCACCCCCAACTTCCCCGCACCTTTCAGAGTCGGAATTCGAGCAAGCTATAGAGGAGTTTTGCAACGAATTACCCGACCTGGAAGCCGACTCGTCTTACCAGGATTAACTAAAGCCAAAAAATCCTCTCTCTCTCTCTCTCTCTCTCTCCTTCATACCGCATTCTCTTACTCACTCTCACACACACACACACATGTATTTTTTTTATTTATTATTAAATCTTCATATTGTATTAACCAGTCAGAACCTAAAATTTAACGGTAAAAACTTTCCCTCGTCATTCTGACTGATGCCCTCCGTATTAGTGTAACACCTGCGGAGCGATAAGCTCAACCACACACAAACACTCACACTCACACGATAAATGTAATCACTTTCTATAAATATATATATATCATGTATTCGAACCTTTTATTTTTCTAATGAATAAAATTATATTTTATTTAATTAATTAAACAATTCTTAACCCCTCTCTCGTTCCCAGTACGAAAATCGCACTAAGTCCCATCCCGCGTAAAAGGGATTAAATTCCCTGACCGAAAAGGGACCACCGAGCGAACGTCTGAATAAACAGCATAATAGCGAACGGTCGTTTACCTGGCGTTCAGACCTAAGAGTTCGTTCGACCCGATTCTTACGCCGCAAAGCGTCTGATTTTGGGATAATTAGGATAGTTGTTGCGCCCTTCCATCGACTCAACCTTTTTCGAGTCTGGACGTAACAACCGTATTGCACACATAAAATAAGGAAACCGTATTAACGTTCCGCACACATGATTTTATTGTATATACAGATTGCACATATGACCATATTGCATACATAAAATAATAATTAGGCACCGCACGATTGGATACTGCACGATTAGACACCGCATGATTGAGCATCGCAAATCAATATGGAATCTCACTTCGCATTAAAAAGTATATGCGTGGAAGAAGTATCTTCCGCCCCCCCCCCCCTGCGAGGGGCTACACTATCAAAAAACTAAACAAATTGGCTTGCGTTGAATCTCGCTTTACGTGGGAAGTTGTAAACCCATGTGAAACCTCGCTTCGCGTGGAAAGCTGTAAACCCATGTGGAACCTCATTTTGCATTGAAAAGTATATTCGTGGTGGCAGTATGTTCCGCCCTCTCTGCGGGGGGAGCTCCACTATCAAAAAACTAGACACATTAGTTTGCGTTGAACCTCATTTTACGTGGAAAGTTGTAAACCCATGTGAAACCTTGCTTTGCATAGCAAATTGTAAACCCATGTGGAACCTCTCTTCGCATTAAAAAGTGTTTGTTTTTTATTGCGAAGAGAGGTTCCATTTGGATTTGCGGTGCTCAGTTATGCCGAATCCAATCGTGCGGTATCCAATCGTGCGGTGTCCAATTGTTATTTTATATGTGCAACACGGTCATGTGTGCAATCTGTATGTGCGCAATAAAGTCATGTGTGCAAAACGTTAATACGATTTCCTTATTTTATGTGTGCAATAATATCATGTGTGCAATGTGTATGTGCGCAATAATGTCATGTGTGCAAACGTACGTTCGTATTTTTAATTTTTACATGTGCGCAATAATGCTTGTAGGCAATCGCTCTGTAGGCAATCGGGAATGTCGGCAATCGAAGCTGTCGGCAAAATGTTGTAGGCAAACGAAGCTGTTGGCAATCGGGAATGTAGGCAAACGAAGCCTCCTCATAATAATAATATTTAAGTAAATTTTATTAAAAAATTAGGATTAGATACCTTATTATTTTTATAAAAAATTTTTTAATTAAATATTAAATGTAAATCATTAAAAAAAAATTTAGCGGTTTTTTATAATTTTAAAGGAACTTGTTAATTAATTTGATAATACACGATAAGATTTATTTAATTAATATATTTTTATATATTGTTGTTTGAAAATTATATTAAAAAATAAAAATTGTGGGAGGGTCCCAATTGCCTACAAATTGATTGCCAACAGTATCGACTGCCAACAGACCGTTTGCCAACAAATCGTTTGCGCACAGAACTTTTTGCCTATAAATCTATTGCCTACAAGTTTTTTTGCGCACAAATAATAAAATTTAGACATTAAACGTACATTTGCACACACGATACTACTCCCACAAGCTGCATTGCACATATGATATTATTGCCTACAGACACTTTTGCGCACAAACAGAAAGGTAAACCTGCATAAAAGAAGACCCACTCAAATGACTTTGACCTTGACATATGTTTTCAAGGTCATGACCTTGAACAATATACAAAAGGTTTTAACCGTCGGTCATTATTAATTAAAAAGTTATTAAATTATAGCAGTTATTTTAAATATTAAAAGGCATAAACAATTAATATGTGTGTGGAAATAGTATATGTATGAACGAAGAAAAATCATTAGCAGTGAACCATGATAATGTAATATTATATAGATGATAATGTAATATTATATAAAAATATAATATTCCAAATTTCTTTTTTTTTAATTATATCTTTAAAGCAATTCCTAAATAGAAAACTACATAAAGACTTTCGTATAAAAAATTGTAACATAAAATTGATCTTCAAATAGAATTTAGAATGACTGTATATACATAAACATACACATTATATGATGCACATAGTATTTAATACTTATATAGTATTTTTGTTATAAATAAATGGACAGATACCGGCAAAAAAAGAAAGAGGAAGAAAGAGAGAGAGAGAGAGAGAGAGAGAGAGAGAGAGAGAGAAAGAGAGAGGGAGAGAATGAGTAAGTGAGGGAATAGCTGTAAAACGATATATCGATTGATAATCTACATCAGTCACTAAACATTAGTGAACATAAAGTATTGCTACGAAGAAAGATATAACTATATCCTTTTTTTCTTACTTTTGGCACTTGTACAGACACTTGCTCAGTTACACTCATATCTTCTTTTTCTCATTGCCCATTCTTCTCTGTCCATCTCTTTCTTATCCGAGCATACTATATGTGTGTTATACATTATCTATATGTGTGTATATGTTTGTGTATATGAAATAGTAACTTTAAATTTATTAAAATATCATTAATCTTTTGCTTATTTGTATATTTTACTAAAAATTGATTATATTTATTTTATAATAGTAATTGTGTCACAGTAATTAGTTAGCCAGAGGCGATAAATTCGTGAGCTGGTTGTTGAAAGAAATATTTCCCACCAAATGCGTTTTACATGTACGCTTTGATTGAAGAATATATCCCAGAAGCGATCAATTCGTGAACTGGCTGTCAAAAGAAATATTTGCCACCAAAAACGTTTTGCATATACGTTTTAGTTGAAAAATGTATCCCAGAAGCGATCAATTCATGAGCTGGTTGTCGAAAGAAATATTCCACACCAGATGCGATTTGAATGTGTGCTCTGGTTATTTAAAAAATAAATTTTTCCCAGAGGCGATTTTTATTCGTGTGCTGGTTAGTTCAAAAAATATTTTATTCCAGAAGCGGTTTGCATATGCGCTCTGGCTATTAAAAAAATATTTTATCGCAGAAGCGATTTTTATTCGTGTGCTGGTTGGTTTAAAAAATATTTTATTCCAGAAGCGGTTTGCATATCCGCTTTGGTTATTAAAAAAATATTTTATCCGAGGGGCGAGTTTTATTCGTGTGCTGGTTGGTTTAAAAAATATTTCATATCATATGCGGTTTGTGTATGAATATTCTGTTTAATTTGCAATAATTCTGGCAAATGCATTCTGGCAAATTTGCAATAATTTCGGGCACATTGCTAAAGATTGTCGATCAAAAATAAATCAGCAAATAGAATCAAAGAATTCTTCATTCTGTCTTGTAAAAAGTAAGGTCACCTTCTCGAAAATTGTCAATTACGCCATGCCAGTAATCTTCAAAAAAAAAGGAAATATTCAGGGAAACTACAACGGCCCCTCGACGTTGGGTGCACAACAGAGGTCCGAGCAAGAGCCGCACCCATCCAAACCTCAGATAGCCAAATAGACAAAGACAAAACAACCATAAGACCCGTGACTGTAAACCTCGATAAACATAGTTGCCT
The DNA here is from genome assembly GCF_030449975.1 of Polyergus mexicanus. NCBI lineage: Eukaryota > Metazoa > Arthropoda > Insecta > Hymenoptera > Formicidae > Polyergus > Polyergus mexicanus. Next base: position 3,165,440 of record NW_027223338.1, on the reverse strand, counting down.
ATCGTTCAAACCAATATCGACAACTTAGCTATTCGTATAACTTTTATGCTAGATACGGGATCTGGACCTAATATAATTAAAGAAAATCTCGTCCCGAAGAAATAAATATTAATTATACTAATATTCTCAGGTTGAACGGCATAAATTATTATCCGGTATACATTTTAGGTGAAATTACATTAACTCTTTTCGAAATACCGGTTATATTTCATATTGTATCTAACGATTTTCCAATTTCACAATCCGCCATATTAGGAAACGATTTCTTTAAACAAACCTCGTTAAAAATAGATTACGCACGAGGACACTTGGATGTCTCCGGAATCAATATACCTTTCTTATCACCCGAAGCCATTATAGTAGCTCCGCGATCTGAATCATTATTTAATGTAAGAACAGAAAATCCAGAAATAAAAATAGGATACATACCAAAATTAAAACTAGCATATGGAATTTATTTAGGAGACACCATCGTGAAAAACGTTTCTGGAAAATTATTAGGTGTACAACTTTGCTTCCGCCGTTTTTTTCCGAAATTCGAGGCTTTATTGTAAAAAACTGGTTATACATTTATGATTCAAAGTATTGTCCATCGCTGGCCACTACTTTCTCCCTCTTTTTGACTTTGACTCGAGTCTTCATTAAGTAATGCCTCCAATTCTGCATCTTCGAAAACCTTCTCTCTTCCACCGCTATGCCGGTCTTCGACGTGAAAATCACCGTTCTTGAAGCGTTGAAACCACTCACGACACGTTCTTTCACTAATAACGGCTTCACCATAAGTATTTGAGAGCATTCGATGAGCCTCAGCCGCAGATTTCTTCATATTGAAGCAGAAAATTAAAACCTCCCGCAAGTGACGAGAATTTGGCTCGTAAACTGACATTTTCAATCGAGAATAACTTTATGATGCAGATACAAATCGACTAATGTTTCTATGGGGTTATGTTGACAGATGCCCAAGTTTATTGCATGACGTCTATGATCTATTTATTTCGACCACTACTTACCGCTAAAGCCATCTATAGGAAAACGGCGGAAGCAAAGTTGTACATCTAATATATTTAGATCATGTCCAATCTTGCGCCTAAAATCATTGGGCGAATTATTAGACAACAATAATTCAAATATCAGAAATGTAATCAGCTCAGAAGAACCAATGAACAAGGAAGAAGAAGTTACTTATAAATTTGACCATTATGAGAATAATTTGAATAATGAAGATAATGAAAAAACATTAAATCAAGAAGAAAATAAAAATAAGAATAAAATTAATAAAGACAAAGGAAAAAATAAAACTGAGAGAAAAAATAAAAAATTAAATGACTCAAAAAATCTTGGAGAAGAAAATTACCAAACCTCTCCTAAAAATCCAATAAATCCAACCATTCCTAGAGAGGGAAGTTACCAAATCTTTTCTAAAAATTTAATTAATTTAAAAATCCTCGAAGAGAGAAATTACCAATCCTCTCAAGAAGGAAATAATTCTAGAATTTCGGAAGGAAATTTTCAAATCTTGTCAGAAAATCCTAGCTCCGTCGATTGCGAGGAGGGAAGTTACTAAACCTCACTATGTATTTCGGCAAAACCTCATTCTAAAAAGGGGAGAAGTCCTTTATCTTCCCTAGATAACAAATTTCCTAAAGTTTAAAGAAGAAAATCATAATAAATTAGAAATCTCTCATGTTACTATAAAAGACCTCCTTGAAGAGACTCAAAAATATAATTTAATATTAAAAATTCGAATCTACGAAATATTAAAAATAAAAATAAACCGTCTTCAAAAATTCTTACATCCTTGTTAAATAAATATCAAGAAATTTTAGAAAAATTTATGCGAAAACACAAAACAAGAAGTTGAAAATTATAATTTGCATAATTGTCTAACAATCTCCGAAGAAAAAAAAAAGGATCGAGTCGCCGAAATCATTACGATTAGAACATTTAAATGAAGCAGAAAGAAAAAGTATTACAAAATTAATAACAGATAGTCAAGATCGACTTCATATTCCTGGAGAAAAATTAATTCACATATTACAACATCGAATATCTACTACAGATGACCAACCAATTAATACTCGACCAATCAATTAATACTCGATATAGATTTCCACAAATACATAAAGAAAAAATAAACAGGCAGGTAGAAGAACTGTTAGAAGGAGGAATTGTAACTCACAATCACTATATAATACGCCCATATGGATCGTACCTAAGAAAGAAGATTCCAAAGGAAACAAATGGAGAATGGTATTAGATTTCCGCACTTTAAATGATAAAACCATCGGAGATGCATATCCTCTACCGAATATCATCGATATATTAAACCAATTAGGAAGAACTAGATATTTTTCGGTATGCAATTTAGCATCTGGATTTCATCAAATAAAAATGAACCGCGAAGGCGGTCATAAAACAGCTTTTATTACTCCTTTTGGACATTACGAATTTGACCGAATGCCGTTTGGTATAAAAAATGCTCTGGCTACTTTCCAACGCCTAATGGACTTAGTCTGGGTTACAAGGCAAGGAATTATTTGTTTATATGGACGATATCGTTATCTATGTACGCAACCTCGTTAGAAGAACACGAAAGAAAATACAATGTCTTAATGGAACGTCTCCGAAAAGCTAACTTAAAACTACAACCAGACAAATGTGAATTTTTAAAAACAGAAGTAACTTATCTGGCACATGTAATCAGTAAAGACGGAGTAAAACCAGATCCAAAAAAATTAGAAGCAGTACAACGGTTTCCAAGATCTAAAACACCTAAAAACATTAAACAATTTTTAGGATTTGCAGGATATTATAAACGCTTTATACAAATTTTTCCAAATTTGCCAAACTATTAACAAATTTATTAAAAAACGACACCCGCTTCGAGTGGACATCCGTGCAGGAAGAATCTTTTGAAATTTTAAAACAAAAACTGTGCGAAGAACCAGTACTGCAATATCCAGATTTTTCCAAATCATTCATTTTAACGACCGATGCATCTGGAATAGCCGTTGGAGGAATATTATCACAAGGAGAGATAAATAAAGACCTACCGAGATAGCATATGCCTCACGAACCTTAACAGATAATGAATTAAAATACGATACATACGAAAAAGAAGCACTGGCTATTGTATATTGCGTTAAACATTTTCGACCATATTTATACGGAAGGAAATTCACTTTAGTTATAGATCATAAATCTTTGATGTAGTTTAAAAACGTACAAGATGCAAATATGCGAATACTCCGTTGGAGACTAAAATTAGCAGAATTACGAAGTTGTATATAAAGCAGGAAAAACAAACATAAATGCAGATGCATTATCTAGAAATCCTATAAATTTCAAAAAAATAGATTGTAAAATTATAAAAAACAAGAAACTTTTAAACCCAGACAATCCTAAAGATGCACAATTAATTGCCGAATTATTAGAAAAATCCGATAGCAAAGAGGAAGAAGAAGAAGACGATGATTTCCATTTATATCTTTCCGATATCAAAGAAAATGAAGAAATAATACCTGAAAGCGATTTATTAAATAATAATAACAATACTCTTCCATTTACACTTACGGAATTAAACAAACCAGTGTTATGCCTCCAGAGAGGCACTGTAGTTGGGATCGTTTGCCAGGAGGAATTTGGGAATTCGGGCTTCACCTGAGTAGCTCACGGAGGTTATTGATGATAGAGATAGACACTTTTGTAATTGAAATAAATATATATATATCTGTTTTATTCGTAAATTGGCTTAATTACACAGTTCCCGCACATTAACTCGCGTCGCGTATCGTGATAGCGGATATCTTAACGGGCGCGTGTCTAGAGTCGAGTTTCGGTCTCGAGACTCGCCTCTCGCTTCTTCGTGTATATTTCTGCCGACTGCGTGGCTATTCAATATTATAATAATTATTGACACTCGCGGCGGTTAGCGATATTACTTGCGTAAAGGAATAAAGATTGCGCGCGTTATGTAAATTATTGATCTAGACTGCCCGCCGTTCGTTAGCGGTAGGCCTTTTTATTAACTCCCCTTGGCTTCCCGGGAGGGGGTCGTTTAGCGACAAGGCTGTGTGTCGTGTCGCTTGATTTTGGCAATATCCGGATGCAAGCTAAGAAGTTCTAAGTAGGACTTCTTTGCTTGCACTTTCGCAATTTCTTTATTCTTTTTTATTTCGCTTTTAAGTAGGACTTTTACATTGCATTTTCGCAATGTCCTTCTTCCGCTTGCCTGATTTCCGCGTTTTCGCATGAAATGATTGTACGGTCGCTCGGGCTTCGCGTGTGGCTCGCGTTGTCCGCGCTTTGTTCGGTCAACGCTCGTAACGTGATCTGTATTCGCGTTACACGTTGAGCAATCATATAAAATAATATGTATTTAGAATAATATATTTAATAATTCGTGTATAGCCTGTTCCGGGCTATAACACCAGATTATTTATCAATTACCGAAAAAGCTTTAATACATGATCCTCCTAAACAAAATAAAATTCAAACAAGAAGCCAAACTGCAAGACAAAATAATGAGCAAAATAAAATAACCGACGGATTGCATAACGACGGAGGAGAGATTGAAGAAATTGAAGAAAGAAACGATCCGCCTGATAAAGATTCTGACAGTGAAAAGGAAGACGAAGAAGAAAATGAGGAGGATATTATTAACCAAAATTTAAAGTAAAGAAAAAGAAAACCCGCGTTTATTGAAAATAGAATAATTCATGGTAACGTCATAGCCTCTCGAGAACTATTATTTTTACGAAAAGATAACATGGTATACTTTGTTGACACTTAGGGAAAACCTTTAGATTCAGACTTACGAAAACATTTCGAACGAAAAGAGCTTCCAAACCTAGGATTTCTTGTCTTAGGAAAGGCTAAGGCCATAGAACATAAAAATCATTATCATGTGGCTTTACCCATCAGCGAGGGACAGCGAGAAGGTTCTACGACTACCTTTAATCAAATTATTAAAATCTTAACAGATTTACAAAATAGAACGGAAGATTTAAAATTAGAAACATTTAGTATTGCAAAAACCGAATTTATTAATAACGTATAATGATGTCAAATCACATATATAATCAATATTCACCGACGCTTCTACTAAAGTTATTATTTGCCACGGACTAATTAAATATCCACCGAAAGATTTACGTTCCGTTATAATCAGTGAAATGCATTGCTTACCAACGGGAGGACACCGTGGAGTCACAAAAACTTACAAGCGAATAAAACATAATTATTACTGGGAAAACTTAAAAGCAGATGTTCAACGGTATATACAGCAATGTTTACAATGTCAATTGAAAAAACTTGTCCGAGTAAAAACAAAACAACCCATGATAATTACAGATACACCAGAATCTTCTTTTGATAAAGTAGCTATGGATATCGTAGGCTCTTTATCTAAAACCGAAAGAGAAAACGAATATATTCTAACATTACAAGATCAATTAACTAAGTTTTGCATGGAAATACCATAACCGAATCAAACTTCCGAAACCATTGCAGCTTTCGTAGATCGATTTATTTGCATATTTGGACCAAAAGGAATATTAACGGATCAAGGAAAAAATTTCCTTAGCAATTTAATAAAGAAAATTGTAAAATTATTTAAAATTTGTAAATTTCGCACAACAGCTTTTCATCCTCAATCAAACGGATTATTAAAGAGATCACACCATGCATTAAGCGAGTATTTGAAACAATATGCAAATGAACAAAAACAATGGGATAGATGGATCGGCCTTACCATGTTTAATTATAATACGAGTGTACATGAAGCAATAAAGCACATTCCATATGAACTAGTTTTTGGAAAAATAGCACGTGTTCCATCGAACGAACTTTTATCTCCTGAAGATAAATTAGCAAATTATGATAAGTATTTTATAAATCTTATCACTCAACTTCACGCAATTCAGGGAAATGCACGCGAAAATGTAATTCAACCCAAAGTTAGATTAAAAAATTATTACGATAGAAAAATCAACCCACAAAGTTTTAAACCGGGAGATCAAGTATTTTTATTAAAACGTCCAAAACCAGGTATATTCGAGGATCAATATACGGGGCGTCACAAAGTACTAGAATTATTAAATAAAAATAATGTAAAAATTAGAATAAAGAAAAATAATCGAATCGTACATCCCAATCGCTTACAAATTTCATACTAATAAATAATTACGAGAATTTTCAGATGGACGTCAGAATTGGAACACGAATCACGATAATAATTTGAAAAAAACGAAAAAAATAATAAATGAAAATTTTATCAAACAGAGTAATAGGAACAGACTTAACTTAGCAGTCACAGTAAATATATTCCCCATAGTGTAAAATAAGAGAGAAGATAAACGAATGCGCCATACTGTATCATTTAATTGTTAGATTAATCAATATACTAAAAACATATATACATAAATATATTATATATACATATAAATTGTAGAGAATTGAACATATGTTTTTAGACACATATACCATAAACATAAATGTTACTGCGTTTAACATTAATTTAGCATACAAAAACATTATTAGCATAATATATAAATCAATCATTGTATAATACACATATATAATAAAAACAGAACTATCTTTTCTGATTTAAAAATTTTTTATATATATAAAGAAATATTACCTGATCATCTGTAAAAAAAAAGGGGAAGAATTATATCATCGGCTTCAGCAACCAACAAGCGACCACTATAATACATTTAGTGATGAACTATCCAGTTTCGAGCAAATGAAGCTTATTATTCTGCAGATAAACACGGTATTTCAACCAACAGCTAATTAAAAGAATAGGAGAGTTCCAGCATTTGTCAATTGACAAGTCATCTTGGCGCTTTACATCCATCAGCAAATCCATCTATAACTATTCAGCATCCGGGCGAATGAAGCCTGGACAATCAATGGCTAATTACATAATAAATGAAAGTCAAGCATCGAGAGCCTTCTTGACAAGCTGCACCTGCGTTGTTCGAAGGACAATGATAACCAGAGAAAAAAATGAGAAGAAGAAAGGAAAATATCCTATCCCTCTCAGAGCAATAAAATCTCCAGCTGAAAATTTGAAACTACTGATGTCGGTCAGGTAAATGTTATAGCATATACAGTTTCCTTTTTCTCTTACGCCATAAATGGGCACATACAAGAAAAGATAGTTTTGTATTAAGACTCTTTAATAAACATATTAAATAAAAATATCATTGTTACAACAAAATTTTTGTTAATACAAGAATTATTGTTATTACGAGAAAATTTAAAAAAATAAGTAAAAAAAATATATATATATTTTTGTAAAAGGAGAACAAAAGAAAAAAAAAGGTTTTGTTGGTCACCTTCTCTTTCCTCCTTCTTAATATATCAGCATGCACAAAGGTACATGCAATTTACGACATACTTTAGTAAAACGCGAAAGAAAAAAATCCATTTTTTCCTTTTTTGCAAATGTTGGGTTTTTCCCCAATATTTGTCTAAGGCCAGAGGTGTTACGTCCTGGCGACTCCACCATTCCTTCCTTCCGTGATGTTGCGGTAATGATCGTCAGTTTGTGATAAGAATGAATCGTTCAATAAACAAAGCATCTTGTGCCATACGTTTCTTTTAAACACTGTCATTTATCAGTAACTACACCCACGAGTATCCGTGGGAAAGACGCAAGAAAGGAAATCGGCGATGGAAATCATGTCGGTCTCCTCGAGATAAATAAAAAATAATAGCTACCCCTTGCAGTAGAATTTCCGACGGAAGAACAAGGAGATAACAAGAACTTTTAACGAAATGTTTAATAAATGCAGCTACATTAATACTGATAATAATTTTCTAACGACAAGTACAACTAGATCAATAACGATAAATTCTCCTTGATGAAAGATTTAATAAACACAGCTGCATCAACGTCGACAAAAATAATTATAAGGAAGTAAGACCATTTTCTAATCAGACCATGTGCGCGAGTTTCTCCCGGGAAAGTTAATATTTAAGGAATTTTTAAACTGATATTGAACTCACCAATCGACGATCAGCATAGATAAAAATATGAAAATAGGAGACATCCCCTGCCGAATGAGGACACTGGCACGATTCTAAATCGTTAAAATCTTGAAAAATCCCTACTTTTGCATAATTTCAATTCGTTGAAGTTTTGGACGATTCCCACTCTTAAAATTAGAATACACCCCCACAAGAGAATTATAAAAAGAGAAGACATTCAAGAGATACATTTTTTTACATTTCACAACCTCACACTTATTCTCTGTATACTCTGTGCTTTTGCACCGTAATTCGCGAGTTAGTTACTTGTGCAACCAATGTCCTCACTTGGCATCATCTCCAGCGCAACCACGAGTCAAACATCGGGCTACTGATATGAGATATAGAGCGAAACACCGCACAAATTCGTCACTTCTCTACTTTTAAATCACACTTAAAAAAGTAAATTTAATTGAATAATTTTTCCTTTCCAATTCATAACTACAATTTATAACCGCAGAATGTTTCATTCTTTCAAAATCATTATTCGTTGCGGCAATAAGTTTTAGAAAGTTTAATCTTAATCTAACACATATGCGAGCTATTTTATATTTTCATTTTTCCATTCTTAACATATACATTTATTGATTTATATATTGATTTTGATTTTATTTTTCTATAATTAAATATACTTTTATATTGTATTAACCAGTCAGAATCCTAATGTTAACGATAAAATGTTTGCCTCATCACTCTGGCTAATGTCCTCCGTATTAATGTAACACCCGCAAACTAAAACACACACACGTACACTCACCGAGAAATTATAATCAATAATATCTTATTTTTATTTTTATTAATCATGTATATCTACCATTTATTTTAAAAATATGAAGAAATTTATATTTGTTAATTAAAATCAAAATAACTCGTTATTAACCCCACTCATTCCTAGTCAAAAGATCGCACTTGGTCCCATCCTGCGTAAAAGAGATTAAATTCTCTTACCGAAAAAGGACCACCGAACGAACGTTTGAATAACCAGCGTAATAGCGACTCAGTCGTTTACCTGCTTTTCAAACCTGTCAGTTCGTTCGACCCGATTCCAAACGCCAGACGTTTAACTTCGGGATAATAAAAAATAGTTGTTGCGCCCTTTCGTCGACTCATCCTTCTCCGAGTCTGGACGTAATAATATCATATGCGGTTTATGCATGAATATTCTGGTTATTAAAAAACAGTTATTCCAGAAGAAATTTAAAGAAACTTTTTAAAAGACAAAATGTCATATCTGGTATTCCTTCATATGATTCCAACCAATCATATATAGTAATAAAAGCTTATAAATTATTGGAAGGAATTATTATTGTGATTACTAGCGATGTATTTTTTCTTTTTTTGATGGCACCAAATTTCGCGTATATAATAGTCTATCAGGCTGTATATATACAAGTTGGTAACTAAAGAGAAAAAATATATACATCTTCGTTATTAGGAGACAATCCTTATGAGGAAAAATATTACAAAGATATAAAGAGTATGAGAAAACGGTTTTGTAATATTATAGCAAGCAATAAACTGTTGTCTTTTTTAAAATGATAAAAAATTATGATTTAAAATTTAAAAAAATCTATCCTGATACTCGTAACAATATTGGTCAGAAAAAAGGTATCTCAATCTCGCTTGCAAATTATTATCGCAGATATGAAAATAATAAATAAAATATTTTTATTGCGTTCTCACGAAAATGGGCGATGGAAGAGCCCATTTTATATTTTCAATATTGTAAATAATCTTTAAAAAGAAACAACTTTTGTAAGAAAAATTTTTTAATTCGTCCAATCAATTACAAGAAAAATGCAAATAATTAATTTTCTTTCATAAATGCTCGAATTGCCTTCCATTGACTCCCAAACACTTACGAATTTGCTTAGAAAATGACAACAAGGCATCCAGCAATTCTCTTTGGATTTTTCTGCATGCTTCTTTTATTCTTTCTTTCGTATCATCTCGACTTGTTGGTTTTGAAGCATAACTAATTCTTTGATTCGACCCCAAAAGTAAAAATCCATGACTGTAAGATCTGGGGACCTTGGTGGCTAGCTTACTGGCCCATTTCTTCCAATCCATCGATCACAGAATCTTTGAGAACTATTCTAACATTTCTGGGGTAATAGGCTGGACAGCCATCTTGTTGGAACCACATGCTCATTCTAATATTTAAAGGCACATCCTCCAGGAGCTGCGAAAGAATATTCAAGAGGAAGTCTTCATAAACTTCTCTATTTAGCGTCCTTTCGAAGAAATGAGAACCAATGATTTGGGGACCCAGAATACCGCACCATACGTTTAAGTTCCAAACATGTTGATTATCAACTTCTCTCATCCAACGGGGATTATTTTCGGCCCAGTAATGCATGTTATGTAGGTTTATATTTCCATTACTTTTAAAGGTTGCTTCATCAGACCACAGAACTTTGTAATAAAAGAAACGATCAATTCGGAGCTGATTCTCTGCCCAAAAGCTGAAATTCGTGCGGTTGTCAAAATCATTCTCAGAAGAGCCTGATGCAAAGATAAATGATAAGGATACATTTTCTCTTTGTTTACTAAATAGCATTAAACAATCATGTAATTCGAATCAGCATCAATAGCTAATCTTCTTGTCGAATCTTGAGAATTTAAATTAGTTGTTGCTAAAACCGTTACGATTATTTTATTTCTTACTGGATGTCTAATTTATTCATTACGATTGCTTGCATTTGGTTGTACGGAACTTGTTGATCTTAAACGATTCGCCAAACGTTTAAATACGTTGTAAGAATGATGCTGCCTATTTGGATATTTTTTAGAGTACAAACGTGCTGCCCTTCTAAAACACCTTTGACTTTCTCCTAACACCATCAACATATCAAAAGCTTCTTTATTGCTGAACACCATAATGAAAATTAATGAAAATAAATATAAAACAAATTAACACGGAAAGATTTCACTTTTTATTTAAGGAAAGATTTCAAATTTTATTCCACACGATACGAAATCTCACTTTAAAATGAAGAAAAATTTAATGTAATGTTTACACTAACATAAACCTAATAAGAATAAATTGTCCATAAACAAGAAAAAATAAACACATGTCGTCGAAACATAAACATTGTAACACAAGTTACAATGTTTATGGAAGGCAATTCGAGCATTTATGAAAGAAAATTAATTATTTGCATTTTTCTTATAATTGATTGGACGAATTAAAAAATTTTTCCTACAAAAGTTGTTTCTTTTTAAAGGTTCTACTCAATAATATCTCGAATATATACTCGACTTCTCTTCCCATTTAAAAAAATGAATTTCATATTCGTTTTTTCAATTTCCCCGGGAAACGCGAGTAGTATCATTTGATTCTTCACTATAGCTTTTACTATAAAAATTTTTTCCCTATCTTGCTAAGACAACCCGTTTTCAAAAGAAACGCCTAATACAGGCGCTCTGTTACACCCTGTATACAGGGTGTCCCATTTTAAAGGACGCACTCAAATATCTCAGAAACACTGCGTTAAATCGAAAAATATTTTAAACAGAAGTTGTGTGGCTTCAAGGGGGCCATAAGATGATGACAATGATTTGACCTTGGAAAATCATTTGAAGGTCATGTAAAGGTCATCTTTAAAATCTTAAGAGAAAACCCCCATTTTTTATTTAGTATTCTTGTAGCTGACATCGAGAGCTTTCCAAAACACTATAATAAAGTATTTTTTATTAAGTACTTTTTGAGTTATTTTATATTTTAGTCTGACATATTTTGATATAAAAAATTAAATATCTCGTAAAATATTTAGTTTTTGATAATCTTACCGTAATACTTCTATGTACAGAATAATGAGACAAATCAATTAGTATAAAAAAAATTGTTTTTAAGAAAATTATTTACAATGTATTTTTTTAAACAATTTGTTTTTTTTTGGCACTAATTAATTTGTCTTATTATTCTGTACATAGAAGTATTACGGTAAAATTATCGAAAACTGAATATTTTACGAAATATTTTATTTTTTATATCAAAATATGTCAGATTAAAATATAAAATAACTCAAAAAGTACTTAATAAAAAAATACTTTATTATAGTGTTTTGGAAAGCTCTCGATGTCAGCTACAAGAATATTAAATAAAAAATAGGAATTTCTATTTAAGATTTTAAAGTTGACCTTTACATGACCTTCAAATGATTTTCCAAGGTCAAATCATTGTCACCATCTTATGGCCCCCTTGAAGCCACACAACTTTTGTTTGAAACATTTTTCGATTTAACGCAGTGTTTCTGAGATATTTGAGTGGGTCCTTTAAAATGGGACACCCTGTATATCATACATACATATACGTATATCATACATTTATATACGTTCATATAATACATTTATTATATATACATGCATACATAAATATATACGTATATGTATACATACATATTGTATATAAGAAATGTATATATAAACGTATATAGATATATGTATGATATGATGATGTACATATTGTTGCATCCCTGCGGGTCGTCTGTGACCGTTATTCCTGAATCTGCTGTACCCGTCTCCGGGAGAACGTTGCTAAGGGTTGTTGTTAAACAACGGCGTTTATCTGGAGAGAGATCTTAGAGTCTCGCAACGGATGTCATTCCGGGCGGACGTATTCGAGATTACGATAACCGTTATTGTTCTGTGTTCCTTGTATAATAGTGTTCTGTGTTATTATATTAAAGTTCCTTTCGTTCTTTCAAAGGAGTGTTAATTATTTACTTGCGGTGTCGGTTGTGCCACGCGGATTCGAGTTATATCGATTTCGATCCGCGGACGCAACAATATATATATTCTAGATATTATCATGTAACTTTTTCTATAAGTTACAATCTATACAGTGCAGCTCGTTTTTTTTTAATCGATATAATCGATGGTTATATAAGAACAATGTATTACTTATATAAATATATTATATTATATATATTTTCTTTTGTTATTGTATAGATAAATATTTATATATATGTAGTAAAAATTTATAATTTACAAGCATATGTGTTTGTGTGTTATGCATGTGTGTGTATGCACACACACACACATGCGCGCGCGCACGCTCGCACACATAGTCGAATGTTGCTCTTCTTGAAAGATATGTGCGAAGGCACATAGCCCGTATGAACAATATGAAATTGTATTCAAACATGTGAAGAACGCAGATACGGCTATATTACTGTTATCTATATGCTTGTTAGATACGCTTATTAGATATGCGTGCGAGGCGATAGAGCAGTAGAAATACACGATGTTTAATTTGAACATATTGAACACAATGCGAAATTGCTCTTTATAACATGCATGAATCATACATAAATATTAGTATCGGTAACGGCAGAAGTAAAATTGTCGATGTTATCGATAATTTAGTCGATAATATCGACAATTTTAGTTATGTCTAGATGAGGGCGCTAACCCATCGGAGTTCGCCCGTCGCTTTGTGTGGGATCCCCTTAAGGGGATCCAACAGTGACGAGCGAACTCCGACGGGTTAGCGCCCTCATCTAAGCGTAACTAAAATTATCGATAATACCGACCAAAATTATCGATAATATCAATAATTTTAATTCCGCTGTTACCGATAATATTTCTGCATGTTTTATGCATATTTGAAAGAGAATTGTGTTCAATATGATGAAATCGGACAACATCGTGTATTTCTACTGCTCTATTGCCTCGCACGCATATCTAAACGTATCTAAGCGTATAGATAACAGTATAACATAGACACGTGTCTGCCTTTATTGCATATTTGAACACAATTGCACACATTACTTATATGGACTTATATATATATATATATATATATATATATATATATATATATATATATGTGCGTGTGTGTGTGCCTTTCCATACATCTTTCCAAGAGGAATAATATTTGGCCATGTGTGTGTGTGTGTGTGCGTGCATGTATTGTTATATATATATATATGTGTGTGTGTGTGTGTGTGTGTGTGTGTGTGTGTGTGTGTGTGTGTGTGTGTGTGTGTGTGTGCCTTTTATATATATATATATATATATATATACATACATACATACATACATACATACATACAATGGCACAATACATATATATGTATTATAATATATAATAACGGTTATATTGCTAATCTTACATAACTATTAAATTGCATCCGATTCAAAATATTGTAAAGCAACCAGCACACGTAAATTGCCTCTGGAATATTTTTTACAATAACCAGCACACGTAAATTGCCTCTGGAATACTTTTTACAATAACCAGCACACGTAAATCGCCTCTGGAATATTTTTTACAATAACCAGCACACGTAAATCGCCTCTGGAATACTTTTTACAATAACCAGCACACGTAAATCGCCTCTGGAATATTTTTTACAATAACCAGCACACGTAAATCGCCTCTGGAATATTTTTTACAATAACCAGCACACGTAAATCGCCTCTGGAATATTTTTTACAATAACCAGCACACGTAAATCGCCTCTGGAATATTTTTTACAATAACCAGCACACGTAAATCGCCTCTGGAATATTTTTTACAATAACCAGCACACGTAAATCGCCTCTGGGATATATTTTTAACCAGAACACTCATGCAAACCGCATGTGGTATGAAATATTTACAACCAATTCACGAAAAGATCGCTTCTGGGATCAAATATTTCAACAATATTTAGAGCGCACATGCAAACCGCATCTAGTATGAAATATTTACAACTAGTTCACGAAAAGATCGCTTCTGGGATCAAATATTTCGGCAATATTTAGAGCGCACATGCAAACCGCATCTGGTATGAAATATTTACAACCAGTTCACGAAAAGATCGCATATAGATAATATATAACACACATAGTATGCTCGGATCAGAAAGAGACGGACAGAGAAGAATGGGCAAAGAGAAAGAGGATATGAGTGTAAGTGAGCAAGTGTCTATACAAGTGCCAAAAGTAAGAAAAGAAAGGAAATAGTTGGATCTTTCTCCGTAGCAATACTTTATGCTCACTAATATTTAGCGACTGATGTGAATTATTAATCGATATATCGTTGTACAACCATTCCCTCGCTTACTCATTCCTATTCTCTCTCTCTCTCTCTCTCTTTCTTTTTTTTGCCCATGTCTGTCTATTTCTTTATAACAAAAATACTATATGAGTACTAAATACTATGTGCATCATATACATATAATGTGTATGTTCATGTATTGTAGTAATTCTAAATTCTATTTAAAGATTAATTTTATGTTACAATTTTTTTATACAAAGGTCTTTATGTTGTTTTCTATTTAGGAATTGCTTTAAAGATATAATCAAAAAATAAAAAAAGAAACTTGAAATATTACATTTTTATATAATATTACATTATCATACTTATATTTTTGTGTAAACTGCACGGAAAAAAAATTCAATTATATCTAGCGACATATTAGTATATAGTATACATTAAAACAATTCCTTCTAGAATTATGGTATATAAATATACTAACCTTTTGACCCTTATTCTTTTTAAAGAAAGTCTGCGGGCAAAGCGAGGCAAGCGTTTTTCATTACATTTTCGCCCTATTATATGAACACACTATGACTACACAAACACAACACTCGTTTTTTAAATTCGACGCGTTATAACGCGTTATAACGGTTGAGCACACTTTTGCGGTTATCTCTCGTTACGCGTATGTACACAACACGCGCGACTGAGACTGAGACTGAGTACTGCCGCGCACTGATATTATCGCATGTGCCTGGCTGTGTGCGTGTGAATAGTACAGTCGCCTTATTCCCCGATGCGTACATACATACTTAGATACATGCATGCTACAAATATCGCGTAATAATAAAAACAAATGCGCATCTTTATAAACGAATATTCTGTAACCGAATAAAAAGTTATTTTCATATTGATTAAAATTAATTCGATACATAAAAACATTATTTATTAATATTTTACGACGTGACATTTTAATCACAATAATGTAATTAATGCATTTAAATTATTTTCGGATATATAAAATGCGAAATACAGACATTTGATTTTCTATAGTAACATGACATATATATACAGGGTGTCCGGCGTCAACCGCATCACCGGTCATGTGCAGGTAGAGCAGGTGAAACCGAGAAGAAAAGTCCTGTACCAATTTTTTATATAATACTTAATAAAAGAGTTATTATTGAGTAAAGTCTGGCCAATCAGCGCCGATCTTTAGCCGGGCGCATGTCGGTGAACCGCGCGCTTGATAGTGTACGCCGCTTCACACTTCACAGCGCGCGGCTCACTGACGTGCGCCCGGCTAAAGATTGGCGCTGATTGGCCAGACTTTACTCAATAATAACTCTTTTATTAAGTGTTATAGAAAAAAAAGGTAAAGGACTTTTCTTCTCGATTTCATCTGCTCTACCTGCACACGACCGGTGATGCGATTGACGCCGGACACCCTGTATATATATATAAATTTTATAATAATTTATATATATTAATCTAACGTGAAAGATTATAAATAAAGGGAGCCTCACGAGCGAGACTTCGGAACTCTTCGATATTTGTCGTCTCGCTTGCTCCTTCATTCTTTCTCGCTATTGCTTTTGTCGACTCTCCAGCATCACGCGGGGATCTTTCCTTATATAAACATCTTATAAAATAAAAACTGAAACTTTCATATTGTATTTTATTAGTATAAAAATAATTATAATGGATTAATGAGATTCTTGCGATTAAAATAACATCAAATATGACATAAATCGGATAATTTTAAATGAAATAAGTAATCATAATTTTAATAACATAATTGATTAAAAATAATCCGATTTATGTCATGTTTCGTGTCATTTTAATCGCAAGAATCTCATTAATCCATTATAATTATTTTTATACAGATAAAATGGAAAATACAAGTTTCATTTTTTATTTAGAAGATGTTTATATTTTGTAGATAAGGAAAGATCCCCGACGCTGAAGAGTCGACAAAAGCGAGAGCGAGAAAGAATGAAGGAGTAAGTGAGATGACAAACATGAAAGAGTTCCGAAGCCTCGCTCGCGTGACTCCTTTTATCTGTAATCTTTCACGTATATATGTCATCTTATTATAGAAAATAAAACTTTTGTATTTCGCATTTTATATATCTGAAAATAATTGTAATGGATTAATTACATTTTTGCGATTAAAATGACACCAAATACGATATAAATCCGATTATTTTAAATGAAATAAGTAATCATAATTTTAATAACATAATTGATTAAAAATTATCCGATTTATGTCATGTTTAGTATTATTTTAATCGCAAGAATCTCATTAATCTATTAGAATTATTTTGATATCGATAAAATACGAAAAACAGAAATTTTACGAACGATATGTAACCCGAGATATTATAGATAAAGAGAGCCTCGCGAACGAGACTTCGGAACTCTTTGATGTTTGTCATCTCGCTTACTCCTCGTTCTTTATTGTATTCTTTCATCCCCATTATTATATTCTTTTATTTCTTCGACTTTTATTCTTTCTATATTCTCGTCTTCCTATATAATAATACATTAATTTATTCGTCTTTATTTTATACAACATAAATGAGATATTGTGTATGTCATAAATAGACAAAGTATTTAATTATGTGTATTTTTGTATGTACATGTGTTGTATTTAACTATAGTTAAATAGAAAAAGAAAATAACGTGTATCTCATTTATGATGTATCAAATAAACATAAATAAATAAATTTATTTATTTTCATGTAGGGAGACGAGAATAGAAAGAATAAAAATTGAGCAAATAAAAGAATATAATAATGAGAATAAAAGAATACAATATACAATAATGAACGAGCAGAAGGAAAGAGAGAGAGAGAGAGAGAGAGAGAGAGAGAAGCGCGAGTCAACGCGTAAGTGAATATGCGAGGAGCATGAAGTTAAGCGATACGTTGTACATAGCAAGCGAGCGATTAGAAAGAGACAGAGCGTATGATCGAGAGAAAAAAGATACTGCAATAATGTTAGTGCGTACATGTATATTACTCTACACGCATGAAAGAGACAAAGGTAGTACGATTATGTCTGTCCTTGTCGTGTAAGATTACAGCTCCGTCTATCGCGACATCACGCAATTAATCTACTGCTCTGTTTTACTCTTGAGCCTCCATCTCGCACACACACATATGCACGAAAATTTTATTTTGCAAAATCTTTTTTATAAAGCTTCTAAACTCACTTCTCTAAGTTCACTTATACTCTTTGATGAAATGCCGAGTGCGGAGTTTACTGATTAGGCATGTGTAGATTACACATTTGTTATATTAAGTAAATGTTGACGCAGAAGCCGATAACAAAACTGTAATTTTCTCATTTTTTTTAACTTTTCATATGAAATGTTAAACTCCGCACTCCGTTATTATGTGTACCTTAATTGTGGAAAAGGATTTGTTGATATCTATAATCAACAAAAAGATTTTTCAAAATAAAGAATATTCGCGTTCTGTCGGTAATATTGGATCCCCTTAATAAAGAATTATTTTATGTTTATAAATCTAATTATAATTTATTTTATTTGTGTCCTATATTGAAGTTTGGGGTTATATTAATAATATGATTATTATTTCCGTATGTTACAAATATTTATTTTTTAAATTATTCCATATTATTAATAGTTTTATTTATATCTATTTTTTGGGAGGTATATTATAATTTTTGGGAGAGCCCTAATTGCCTATAAATTGATTGCCAACAGCATCGGTTGCCAACAGACCGTTTGCCAACAAATCATTTGCACACAAAACTTTTTGCCTACAAATCTATTGCCTACAAGCTCTTTTGCGCACAAATAATAAAATTTAGACATAAACATACGTTTGCACACACGATACTATTACGCACAAGCTGCATTGCACACATGATATTATTGCCTACAGATCGGTTGCCTACAGACACTTTTGTGCACAAACAGAAAGGTAAACCTGCATAAAAGGGGACCCCCCTCGAATGACTTTGTTCTTGACATATGTCGTCAAGGTCATGACCCTGAACAATATATAAAAGGTTTTAGCCGTCGGTCATTATTAATTAAAAAGTTATTAAGTTATAGCCCAGACAGCACAAGGATGTCCTTAGGACGTCCAAAGAGCATCCAGGACATACATGCAGGATATCCTCAGGATATCCCATTTTAATCCTTGGATCTCCTCTGGATGTCCTGAGGAAGAATAAATGATAGCCGTATACTAACCTCTGGAGAATCCAGGGAGATCCTGTGGAACATCCTAAGGATTTTTATAGGATATGTTAGAGATATTTTTTGTATGTTTCAAAAAAAGAGCAAATTTTAAAATTTAAATATAAATTAAAATTATGTTTTGTTATTTACTGCCAATACTAAAAATCTAATATTAAAAATAATTCACGTTCTTTAATATTTGAGGCTTTCGTGCTGTATATGAATATTTTAGGTTTGGCTTCTGGATTTGAGTCGTGTAATATTTTCTAAACAATCCAATATCTGAATTCCCTATGTTGAGATTGCATCAGAAATTGAACTGATAGAAAATAATTACATTTATAATTTTCTGTCAGTTGCTCTTTGCAAGCTTTATATAATTTTTATGACCAAATCTCAAATACAAATTCGCGCGTCGCATAGCGGTAAACGAACTAGCGGTTGAATACTATTTTTTGTAAAGTTTTTGGAATTTTGCGGACAGTAACATTTCTCATGAAATATTAAATAAATAATAATTTTGGATATATGAAAATGTGCGCATCAAATTCAATTATTAATATTGAACGAAATTAATGTTAACAATTAATTGCACATGTATATGTCCTCTGAAAATCCAAAAGATATCCAATATAATAAACAGGGCAGATATATCCTACAGACATCCAGGGATTATCCAGTGGACATTTATAGGACATTAATATTTATTATAATACCTAAGATTTCTAAATTATATTAAATAGCCGATACAACTAAAAATAATTATGTATGAATATTAAATTTTTATAAATATATTTATGATAATATCTTAAAACATCCTACAAATGTCCTGAACCGTTCTGGACATATTCAGGATGATCCTGAGCATGTTTTGTGCTATCTGGGAACTGTCATTTTAAATATTAAAATGGATAAAAAATTAATATGTATGTGGAAATAGTATATGTATGAACGAAGAAAAATCATTAGCAGTGAATTGTTGATATATTGAACAGTATTTTTGTTAAAGCAGAAAATAATTGATTGATTTAATGGTAAAACTTAAAATTAAGGGCGACCGAACCGATTTCAATGATCTTGATATATGTTGTCAAGCATATAATTCTGAATAACTTTTTCTTCTAATTTAATCGTCGCTCGCCGTTTACTACAAAGTTATGAACAATTAAAGATAGTGACTGACTGATATTTGGGACATAAAACTGCGCATACTTTCGCATGACGCGCGCGCGCGCGGGGGTGCAAGGGGGGTCTTCGGCCCCCCTTCCGCAGCCCCCTTTCCCTGTGTGTGTGTGTGCGCGCGCGCGCGTAGTTTCTGTCCATGCATGTACTTTGGTATATTTCAAACTTTTGTGTTAATAACTTTTTAACAGATCGTGACCGCAATTTATTTCAAGGTCAAGGTGATTCAGGACGATGAAATCGACAACATATGTCAAGGTCAAGATCATACGAGGAGGGTCCCCTTTTATGCAGGTTTACGGGCAATAATATCATATGTGCAATGCAGCTTGTGCGCAGTAGTATCATGTGTGCAAACGTACGTTTATGTTTAAATTTTATTATTTGTGCGCAAAAGAACTTGTAGGCAATAGATTTGTATGCAAAAAGTTTTGTGCGTAAGCGATTTGTTGGCAAACGGTTTGTTGGCAGTCGATGCTGTTGGCAATCAATTTGTAGGCAATTGGGGCCCTCCCAATTTTTATAGATTGATCATCTAATTCTATTTATTCAATAATAGGGTCTATACAATCTGTTTCTCAGATAATATCTTATGAGGTTAGATTTATTTTAATTATTTTAGTTTTAATGATTTTGAGGAAAAGATATTAATTCTTAGATTTTATAAATTTTCAAATTTATATATATTTATTTGTACTTTATCCGTTATTTTTAATATATTTTATTAGTGTATTAGCTGAATTAAATCGAAGTTCTATAGATTTTATTGAAGGGGAATCGAAGCTTGTTTCAGGATTAAATATTGAATATTTTCGGGAATATTTAATATTTTAGTTTTACGTTAATTTTTTTGGCTAAATATGGAATAATTATTTTTTTTTAGTTTTTTAAGAGTTTTATTATTTACAAATTTATTAAAGTATTTTTATATTTGTATATATTATTGTAATAAGATGTATAGTAATTTTTATGCGAGGATTATTATCGTATACATTATAATGAATTGATATACAATATTTATATTGAAAGATTATTTTATCAGTAATTTTATTACGTTTTATTAATTGTTAGATTTAAATTTTTTTTAAATTGATTATTTTATTTTATTTTATTATAATTTAAAGTTAATAGAAAATTTATATTTTTTTCTTATGTTTTCAAAACATAAACATTAATTTCAAGATCATTAATTAAATTAATGGTAATTATTTACTATAACGGATCCAGCTCCAATCACGTTGACCTTGATATATGTTGTCAAGGACTTAATCCTGAATAACTTTTTTTTATAACTTAATCGGCGGTCTCTTATAATTTTTGAGATATTTAAAGTTTAAGTTGGATTCGAAACAAAAATTTGGTTTAAGTTATACGACGTAATCCACACCAAATTTTTGTTTTAAATAAGAAATAGGTTTGGTTTAGGTTATAACTTCCGGAAGTGGAGCCCCCCCGCAGGGGGGGCGGAACCCACTGTATCCATGCATATACTTTACAATGCAAAACGAGGTTCAACCCAGAATTGTTGTGTGAATGGGAAAGTGTATGCGTGGATGTAGTGGGTTCCATCCCCCCTGCGGGGGGACTCCACTTCCGGAAGATATAACCTAACCCAAACCTATTTTTGATTTAAAACTAAAATTTGATTTGGGTTAAGGGGGGAGGGGGGAGGCGGAACGCACTGTATTCATGTATATATTTTACAATGCGAAACAAGATTTAGTCCAGAATTGTTGTGAGAATGGGAAAGTTTATGCATGAACGTAGTGAGTCCCCCCCTCTATTGTTGTGTTTCGTCCTGTAAATAGAGAATGTGTTGAAATCGACCTTGTTTCACGTGGAAAGTCATCTAGTTTCACGAAACTAACTTTATTAACAATAATAAAAATATAAATATATGGCTGAGTTTATATTTATGGTAAACGTAAATATCAATATTGTGAACGAATACGTAAATTTTTTGAAATAATGGCAACATTGTATCTCTTAGATGAAAACAGTACGTTTGCAACTGTAGAATAAATAAAATTTTTGATTCCTATATGTACTGATTTTTTCTAATATTATATTAATTATGTAAAGACCTTGTTTCACATTTAAATCAGGGTTCTGATGCAGATGGACCTCGTTTCTTGCGTGGAAATTACAAACTTATGTAAAAATTAATATTTTATTTTTCAAACTTTATTTGTTAATAACTTTTTAATAAACAATGACCGCCGATTAAGTTATAAGGAAAAGTTACTCAGGATTATGTCCTTGACAACATATATCAAGGTCAACGTGATTGGAGCTGGGTCCGTTATAGTAAATAATTACCAAATTAATATAAATATAATAATAAATTGATTAAATAAGTTTGTGTGTATTATAATTTAATTTAATTTATTTATTGTGATTTTAGATTGAATTAAAAATTAACTTATCTCAAATTTTTATATAAACGTAAGAAGATAGAAAGTATATGAAGTAAATAAATGATATAATTTGACTAATTATAATAAATGGGAATTCAATAATTTAAGCTCTTGCTCAAGTTAAAATAATAAATGCGTAGAGAAGATTCAATATATAATTTGATTAACTGGATAAAATATAAATGAGTTAAATTTTGTATTGATTAATGGTAAGAAGTATAAACTAATAATTGAGAATAATAGAACAATTACACCTCCTAATTTATTAGGAATAGAACGTAGAATTGCATATGCAAATAACCCAGATAGCCAAGTCTGATCGAACAGATTTTGCCAAACGTCTGCTACAAATTTTTGTCAGCAGAAAGATTCCAGATTGTATACAAAGTCTGTTATATCAGATAATGATAGCAGAATGTCAGCAGAAATGTTACAAAACCTGCTGACATAATTTGACAGCAGATTAGTAGCAGAAACCGAGCAGGATTTGCATAGAATTAATTATAGCAAATAGCCAGCAGAAACCGAGCAGGATCTGCACAATGCAATTTGATGTCAAATTGATAGCAGAAATCGAGCAGGATCTGCGCGCGCGCAATCTGACGGCAGATTGGTAGCAGAAATCGAGCAGGATTTGCTAACATGACTTGACATCAGGTTGTCTGCAAAAATCGAGCAAGATCTGCGCGCGCGCAATCTGATGGCAAATCGGCGGTAGAAATCAAACAGAATCTGCAGCTTTTAACATTCATATAATTTATTGAAATAGTATAGTTTATTCGCTTACAGCTATGCGGCGCACTATTCACTTTCTATATCCGTATTCAAGTTCTTATTACGAGCGTATATAATGCCTGCAAAATGCGGCTAATAACATCGTAATTATTTCTATCAATTTAATTTCTGATACGAGACTCCCGTATCGGGAATTCAGATATTGAACTGATTTTTAGAAAATCAGACAGATAAATATCCGATTTTCACTTATTTGGAAAGAAATTATCCAAATAAGTGAAAATCGTTCGTTATTATATCTATTTAAGATATAAAATAGAAATTAACTTCCATATAAATAAAATATTTTAATTTTGATTTAATTTCATAAATTAATTATTCAAATTTTCATATATGTATTACATAATACATATTATTAATATTATAAATTTATACGTTATTAATACAAACGTCAGAAAATGACATCCCGTGAATGTGACATATCAACTATTGACGTCATTTTTGAATCTTATGAGACCTAACTTTAGAATTAAGGCTCCTGAGTAGTCGCCGCGGCCATATTGGAATGATGACGTCAGAAGCGAGAAATGACACCCTGAGAATTCTTGCGTGCCATTTTTAAATAAAAAGATATTTTAAAGAAATAAGACTACAGATCGCTTTAGTATACTTGTAAAATTGTCCGAAAACTAAGCTTTTCCTTTGACAATTAATAAATAACCGTAAAATAAGTGTCAAAGTAAGCCTAGTTATATGGGAAAACATTTAGTTTGACAGCTGCCGAAAGAAGGGGAAAATGTTCTTTTTACATAATACTTAACTTGCTAAGCTTAGTTTTCGGACAATTTTATAAGTTTCACAAATACGTTACACATCACAGCATTAGCATAAAGTGAATAATTACGAAATGGCACGCAAGAATAATTTGGGCTGCCAAAACGTCACTTTCCACGCCTCATAGTTCATCGATTTGCAACGTGAGGCGCTGCATAAAAATTCTGACATGTGGGTAACATGCTGATAATTTGTCGGTAACATGTAACATGGCAATTTAGCTATTCTATACATTTATTATTATGAAATGTATTATATGTATTATTATATGTTTAATCAGTTTTAATCGTACAATGTACGATCGTATGATTGTACGATCATATGTTGTACGATTAAAACTGATTAAACATATAATAATACATATAATATATATAATTAAAACTAAGAAACGCACGTCTATAAACAAATGTATATAAAAACAGGAGAATAAACACTTCGTAATTTATAAATTTTTATTTATGAATTATTATAATTAAAAATAAATACAGGGCCTGTAGACCCTTCTGGCCTTGCGTGACCTATGTTCCATCCGGTATTGGCACCGGATCGGTGTCCTCGTCCTCTCCATCCTCCTCCTCTCCATTTTTCTCCTCTCCACTCTCCTCTCCATCCTCCTCTCCATCCTCCTCGCCATCCTCCTTTCCATCCTCCTCTCCACCCTCCTCTCCATTCTCCTTCTCTTCGTCCTCTTGATGAGTAGTAGCTATATAGATAACACAACAGTTAAAGCAATACATTAATAAATTAACAAAATGATTTTGAAACTTTATAATCTATTCTATTAAAAAATGTAACATACTTTTTGTTCCTCTCTTTTAATTTTCTTCCTCCTCTTTTTTTTCGTTCCTTATATATATTTTTTTCATTTTCTGTGTCCAATTCACTTGATTCCATAATCATTGCTTCCTCTTCTCTTTCATTCCGTTGTTCCAGTTTTCTAATTCATTCATGTTTATTAAATATTAATATATGTGTTATTTAAAGTAAACCAGTAACAAAAAAACAACTATATGTGTAATTTATAAAAGTCCTGTATATAAAAGAGAAGCGAAATCAGCCTTTGTGGAAGCTACCATTTTGAACTCATCGTGAGATGCAGCAACGGTAGCCTTATATCAAAAAGAGAAGCAAAATCGGTAGATGGTAGAACGCATTGACGCCATATTGAGCCTATAGCGATTTCGCATTTCTTTTATACAGGATTATAATTTATAATAATCTAAAAATAAAATAATAGTGCACTAACCTTCCTTTTTCCAGATTTTTTTCTTTTTCTTCCTTCTTCTTTCTCTCTCTTCCTCTTTCTTTCTCTCTATCTCATTCATTTTCCTATCCTCTTCCTTCTTTTTAAGTTTACTTTTCTCAATCTCCTTTTTTCTCTTCTCATCCATATTTCGCTTCGTAGCGCTTCTGTCTTTGCTAGACCTATTTGATGCATAATACATATAAACACTAATAAATATTCGACACTGCACAGTGCACTTTAGTTTACTTGTTTTATACAAATAGTATACAAATAGTAACATACTTACATCTTATGCGACAGTAAAACATCGACTGATCGCGCTATACAGGGCTGCGTTCGGAAACATCACCCGTGTGCACACGAGCGCTATTCTATCTTCGTTATTTACTAAAAGTTGAACAAAGATAGAACGACGTTCGTGTGAATAGATTTATATAAATACACACATACGCACACCGATGCTTATCGCACCGCCTTTCTTCGCGTTCTTTTGTTCTGCGGCTTTTGTGGCATCTCCGCGTTACGTAGAAAATCGAGTGATCGAAATTAAGTGATCGAGCAAATTAGTATTTACGGTTCACGGTATTATATGTGCTTCTTCGTAATTTGTTGTGCGAGAAATTGCTAATAATTATGGAAGCGCGTAAAACCGGTGAAAACGAAATGCATGTAAGATGTGACAATTATGGACGAATGTATGGAAGGAGTCGCAATACAAAGAAGTATCAAACATCGTGTAAGCGGCTAAGCAGGCGAAAATCGCGGATTAATATAAGGTAATATTGTATCTTACAAACTTGCTGTCTACAAACGATTCATTAAGTTAACAGAGTAAATTCCACTTTGCCTTTGCTAACAGAAAGAAAAATTATCGTACATAATAATGAATTACAAGAAATAAAGTCTACATGCAGGATAGACACGCCAGTTAAAATAAATCGGGGATGATAATGCTTTCTCGCGAACAAATTGAAACGATCCCACACTTTATGTATTTCTTAAATTATGTAGCAAGTGTCTTAAACAATTAATCTTTTTTTTATCCTAATTTGATAAAGTTATTTTCTAAATAATTTTTCACTCTGATCAAGAATATTAATTAATGTACAATATTATAACATGATTAATATTTGTTTATATTTACACACAACCATTATTTTGATCCACTCGCTATAATTAATAGCAATCCTCTATATTCCATGCAGTCACTTGCAGAAATGCCTCACATTATTCCTTCCTTCTTTAATCAAATTACACTTACTTTAATTTATATAACAATCACTGCACCAGTCACTTTATTGAAAGTGAGGTCTCAAATTCACATAGGTCAAATTCTGGTTCTCCCTTGTACGCAAAAAATTCAAGAGCCGCTTTCTTACTTCGATAAAAAAAGTTATTTTTAAATGTAACTTTGTTGTTAATAATCGGATTGAGATAAATAAAAAAACGTTACGAAACTGAAAGTTTCTAATTTTAAAATCTCCTACTTAATTTCAATCTCTTTTTATTCGTTACAAAATTATGTTGTTAACAAGTTATTTACGAAAGTGACCCTTTAATTTTTTTGACTGTAGTACAAAATTATAACAAATATATGTATACAGGGTGTCCGACAAGTAACCAAACAAAAGGTGGAGGTAGATTGGGTCAAACTGAGTCGAAAAGTCCTGAAACATTTTTTTTTATAACGCTTAATAAAGGAGTTATTATTGAGTAAAATCTGGCCAATCAGCGCCGATCTTTAGCCAGGCGTATGTCGGTGAGCCGCGTGCCTGATAGTATGCGGCAGCGCACACTTCATGGCGCGCGGCTCACCGACATACGCCTGGCTAAAAATCGGCGCTGATTGGCCAGACTTTACTCAATAATAACTCCTTTATTAAGCGTTATAAAAAAAATGGTTCAGGACTTTTCGACTCAATTTGACCCAATTTATCTCCACCTTTCATTTGGTTACTTGTCGGACACCCTGTATACATATATACATATATATTTATTTGTAGGAGACAGAAAATAATAAATAATTTAAATAAGGAAAGAATTACAGAAGATATAAATCATGAAAATATCAATGAAAATATCAATGATGTAATACATATCAATGAAATAATACAGAATAATACTAATGCAGATATACATGAAAGTACAATGCAGGTAGATCAAGATGAGCGAGCTTTGCAGGATGTCATTATGTATGACGAATTAGCTGAAATGGGTATTGAAATAGATACTGATGAAGAACAAATGACATGCACATTAAATGATATTGAATTGGAAAATATATTAGAAAATGACAATGAAACTGAAGAAAATGACACTTTAATAATAGATAGTAATATAGATGCATACCGTGTAAAGAGTGGCAGTATGCCAGGAAAATGTATCGTAGATTTTGTCTATTTTTTTGAACAATTACATGAAAAATTTGACAACTACTGCCGCGGAATAGAATGCAATTTTCGCGACTTAACATTTATCGGTGCCCATGCGCACGGACTGAAAAATCAATTCTTTTTCAAATGTCGAATGTGCAATTTTGAAAGTTCTATTTGGAGTGAGCCGCCTCCTGAAGAAAGTCTAGATGTAAATATAGAGGCTGTGGCTGGCACTATACTAACTGGTGCAGGATATACACAGTTAAAAGAAAGCAGCGCTGCTATGAATATTAAGTGTATGGCAAAAAAAACGTACGAAAAAGCACATGAAACTGCTGTTGAGACATTCGCAAAAGTTGCTCATGAAAGCATGAATGCAGCTGCGAATGAAGAACGTGAGTTAGCATTACAACGCAATGATATAATAAATGGAATACCACATATAGCAGTAATAGGTGACGGGAGCTGGATGAAAAGATCATACAGAACAGGAAGGTATGATTCTTTAGGCAGGTGTAGGCACAATATGCGGTACGCGAACGGGCAAAGTGCTGCACATGTCTGTAAGAAATAAATATTGTGCAGTTTGTGTAAAAACAGAGAAGCTTAAAAAAGAACCTGCAAGTCATAAATGTTATAAAAATTGGGGTAGAGATTGCAGTTCAACAAGCATGGAAGCAGACGCGATTGTGGAAGGATTTAAAACAAGCATAGAAAAGCGCGGACTAATTTATTCTACATATATAGCGGACGGAGATAGCAGCGTATATAAAAAAATTATACAGGCAAATCCATATCCCAATGTCTTCATAGAAAAAATAGTGTCGAAGTCATCTATTGCGCAATTTGGCATCAAAGATAAAAGAAATAGCGAAAACAAAGGGACGTTTTGGTAAATTAAGAAATGTTATTGATAATCGTGTACTTCGAATTAGAACAGCTGTGACAAAAGCTGTAAAGTACCGTTTGGAAAAGCAAAATACAATGCAACAAAAGATTACATCTCTAAAAATAGATCTAGATAATATAATAAGTCACGTTTTTGGCGAGCATAATGAATGCGCAAAAATAGAATATTTCTGCAATGGATCACAGAAAGAAAACGAAGAAAATTATATTCCACAACTGAAAAAATGTGGATTGTATGAAAAGCTGCAGAATGCATTAAAATATATTAGTTGGAATGCCAAAAGTTTATTGCAGAATAAAGACAGTAACAGAGTGGAAACTTTTAACTCTGTTATATCAAAATGTATTGGTGGAAAAAGAATAAATTTCGGTCTAAGGGGATCATATGAAACGCGTTGTAATGCTGCAGTAGTCACATTTAACACTGGCAAGCCTATAAGTCACCTAAGCTACGTTCTTGGAACAAAACCGGGAGAAATAGCAACGCAATTGGAAAATAACAAAAAGATACGTGTACGTAACACGCCAAAACGATTGACGCAATGGAATATAAAACGTGCAGTGGCAGACAGAGATTATGGTCCGCAGGCTGATAAACCTGATGCAACATCAGCCAAAGTAGAATTAAGAAAAGTGCAACACATGCATATGCTGCGAAATTGGCAAATGAAGAGAGTAGATATAGAAGAAGAAACTAAAGAACAAGCAGCAACTGGTATTTGGCGATATTATCGCACAAAAATGATCACTGCCTCTCATTTTGGACATATATGTAAAATGAGAAAGAGTACTTCTTGCGCATCAAGAGTAAAATCCATAATATACCCACAACTAAATGTGGAATCGGTGCAACACGGGAAAGAATACGAGGATGTTGCACGCGAAAGCATTGAAAGTGCACTGAATATTAATATAAAGCGTTGCGGATTGTTTATAGATTCAGAAATACCATTTTTAGGCGCTTCGCCAGATGGATTAATAGAAGACGATGGAATTGTGGAGATAAAATGTCCTTTCGCAGCACGATTCTTAACACCAGAAGATGCGATTGCAACAAATGTTTCGAATTTGCAATCGTTATATAAGAATGAAAAAAATGAAGAAATGAAACGCAATCATATATATTATTATCAAATACAAGGGCAATTACATATTACGCAGCGACAGTATTGCATTTTCGCGCTGTGGACACCATTAGGATTAAAAATGGAAAAGATTATACGTGATGATATCTTCTGGACGGAAAATATGGTTTCTAAACTAATACAATTTTATGAAGATTGTATACTACCAGAATTACTTGATCCAAGAGTGGAGAGAAATATGCCAATCCGCGAACCCGAATATATAATTGAAGCCAAAAGGCAAAAAGTGATAGAAAAAGAAAAAACAACAAATTCATATGGAAATATTGGAAGACAAGCATTAAAATAACATTAAAATGAAGAACAAATTTGAATTAGAAAATAAATAATGTTAAAATGCATTCTGCGCTAGACGCAGTGATTATTATCACAATGCATTCTGCGCTAGACGCAGTGATTATTATCACAATGCATTCTACGCTAGACGCAATGATTATTATCATAATGCATTCTGCGCTAGACGCAGTGATTATTGTCATAATGCATTCTGCGTTAAACGCAGTTATCACTATCAAAATGCATTCTGCGTTGAACGCAATTTATAATATACAAATGAAATAATAAGCTCTACTCATTCACCTGCATTCTGCACTTAGCGCAGTAAATCTTACCACATAACAAAAACGCTGCTATTTAAATTGACATAAAAGTAACATTTTTTATTTAACAAACAGTAAACATAATGTGACTTTGTACACTATGTACATATAAGAAATCGTACAAATTACTACCTATATATACATATGGGTGCATTTATATCTTACCGTTAGAGTTCACAAAATAGCTGTTCTCTAATGGATAGATATGATTGCAATTCATCTATACTACAGCAGGATATCTAATATCCCGTAAGTTTATTAATTTTTAAAATTGTTGAAAAGGAAGCAACACAAGTGAATTAGATATATTTCACAGAGATTCTTTTTTATAAAATTTCATTTAAAAGTTAAAAACATCAAGTATTGAGGACTTTAAATTCACGATAATAACTTGTAGACTGAATATATCATATCATTAATGCATTCGCAAAGTAGCATCTAAAACCCCATGAAGCCAACTTGTACTCGTCTGAATAATTTAAGGTAATGATTATACGATTATAAGGTTTAAAAATTATGTGTACGTGCGTGAGTAATAGTTATACTGTAATATACAATAATATATTATTGGCACTGTAATTATAAAACTTTTGTAATAATTTTAAAAACTGAAATTATTTAAAATTATTTAATATTGTATATATCTAAGAAAATAATTTCAAAGTATTTTGTGAAACTATCAATTTTAAAGAATTTTAGAGTAAGGAAAACACACATACACACACACACACACATACACACACATACACACTACAATAAAAAGAAGAATTCAATTCTTGAGACTCTCCTGAGTAATCGCCGCGACCATGGGAATCGCAACGTCAGAGGCGAGAAGGACACGTTAGGAATTCTTGCGTGCTATTTTTAAATAAAAAGATATTTTGATGAAATATCATTACACATCGCTTTAGCACACTTGTAAAATTATTCAAAAACTATGCTAAAAGCATATATGCTTCGTATAACACTCATTTTACGGCTGTTTATTAACTGTCAAGAGAAAAACATAGTTTTCGGACAATTGTGCAAGTGTGCTAAAGCGATCTGTAGTGTTGTTTTATCAAAATATCTTTTTATTTAAAAATAACATGCAAGAATTCTCAACGTGTCATTCTCGCTTCAGACATCCCAATTCCCATATGGCCGCGGTGAATATCCAAGAGCCTCAATGTTTGACAATATTTATTATTTCATTTGACAATATTTATTATTTCATCGATTGAACTGTTTGACCAATTCGTAACACAAATTTGACAATGTTTATTATTTCATTTCATCGATTGAACTTTTTGACCAATTCGTAACATAATTTACTTATATGGTAAGTCGTTGGACAGGGTTCTTATTCCTATCGCAGCATCTTTATTCCCATGTCGCCACCGTCAACTCAGAGTTTCACGGCGACTACTCAGGAGCCTTAACTCTAATTGGTTATTTTGTGACCAAAATTTACTGTCATTTTGCTACTTGGACTCGAGATCCTTTAAATGTTTTAATCCATTTAAATGTACCATTTTATATAAATGTCTAGAAATTGCCCGATTTCTGTTGTCAATCTGTCGTCAGATTGCGCGCAGGCTCTGCGTGGTTTCTGCTGCCAATCTGCTTACATTGCCTGTCAGCAGGCTCTGTCGACAAAACTTGAACTTAATGTGGTCACAGATCGCTATGGTTTTGGCATGGAATTCTGATTAAATTTGCTGCCAATCTGCGTGCATGCTGCTAGCATTTTGCTATCTGGGAAGAAGTACCATTCTGGTTGGATATGCATTGAAGTAACTGTGCATTAGCAAGGATGAAATTATCTAGATCTTTAAATATATATGAATATTCAAGATTAATAAATCAGAATAAAAGGAGAAAAATTGTAAATCCTAAAATATCTTTAATAGTAAAGTAAGAATGAAAAGAAATTTTATATAAATTTCTATTAATTCCTAAAGAATTAGATGATCCAGTTTGTAATATTACTATTATGGTAATAATAAATGGAAGAATAAAATGAATTGAGTAAAAACGATTTAATGTAGCATTATTAATTGAAAATCCTTCTCAAATTCATTGAACTATTAAGAGGATGCCGGAGCGACGAGCCCTCATCTAGACGTAACTAAAATTGTTGGTATTATCGACTAAATTATCGATAATACCGACCATTTTACTTCCGTTACCGATATTAATATTTATGCATGATTAATGCTCCGGAAATAAATTGGCGCAAAAAGTTCATATTTTTGAATAATTAACAGCTTAAACGATTGCTCCTTAATTGCTCCGTCAGAATCCACTATTGCTCTCTTTTTAAAATAAATAGTTTTTGAAATATTTACAAAAAACAAAATTTATCATTTTCACTCAAAAACATATTTCCAATAGCTTTGTGCAACTATATCCAGCATGAAGCGATTGCTCCTTAATTGCTCCATATTGCTTCATCATTATTTTCATAATTTATTGCATTTTTTATCAAAAATTAACAAATTAATCATTTTCCAAGCGACGCCGTCGCCATCTATCCGCTTATGGGAACTATATGGCTCAGCAGCCAACAGCAAGAATATTCAAACATAATAAAACAGCTCTATTGTTTATAACTATATCTCAAAGAATTCAATCAACGTTTTTTATTAATTTTTTGATAGAATAATTGCACCTCACTTGCTCTATTATGATATTCGCGATCGCTCCACTTGTATAATTAATTTTTTTTTGATATATTAGCAAAAAAACCAATCATTTTCTTGTAAAAACATATTTTCCGTAGTCTACTGCAAATATAACCAATATAAAACGATTGCTCCTCAATTGCTTCATGTTTAAGATCGTTTTAAGCCCGTATCACACTATGTATTGAAGATTGAGATTCAAAATTCAAGATAGAAATTTGACCAATCAGAACAAAGAAATTTTAATCCTTTTTGTTCTGGTTAGTTAAATTCCAATCTTTAATCTTCAATCTTTCATTTTCAATGCATAGTCTGATTCGGGCTTTAAGTGTGGTCTTGGCTTGTCGTTATGCCCGTAAATGCCTTAAATTCGTATCAGACTATGCATTGAGATTGAAATTTGACCAATTAGGACAAGGAAATTTTAGTTTCTTTTATCCTAATTGGTCAAATTGCAATCTTTAATACATAGTATGATACGGGCTTTAAGCTAAAAGTGTATTACATACCTCATCAATAATAAAAGGTAATAGCCTAACAACAAAGTTACGCGTAGTATTTGACGTTTGCTGTAAAACTAGCACCGGAATAACATTGAACGACTGTCTTATAGTGGGACCAACTATACAACAGGATCTCTTTTCAATTCTATTGCGATTCCGTACATTTCGATATACAATTACGGCAGACATCGCTCAAATATATCGCCAGATACGAATGAACAAAACTCAAACTGCTCTTCAAACAATATTTTGGCGAAAGGATCCAAGTGAAGAAATAGGCACTTTCGAATTGCAAACCGTAATCTATGGAACCGCATGTGCATCTTTCTTGGCAATAAGGACAATAGGATAGAACTGGCAAATCTAAATGCATCAAATTATTCAATAGTATCAACCATTATTTCGTATCAATCATTAACGACTTCTACGTTGATGACCTATTATCTGGAGCCAACACTGAACTTGAGATAAAGCAACTTCGAGATGAAACTATCAAGATACTAGAACAAGGAGGACTTCAGCTTAGAAAATGGGCCTCCAACTTTCCTGATGCATTAAAAGGCATAGCTCACACCAACTCTTGCGAGCCCGTTTATTTCATCAACAAAGGTGCAGAAGTATCCACATTAGGAATGCAATGGAATATAGCAAATGATGAATTCCAGTATGATATCAACATATCAAGCGCTCGGAAGGTGACTGAAAGAACTATGTTGTCGGCATTATCTAGAATATTTGATCTCTTGGGTCTGCTAGGGCCTGTAACGCTCACCGCCAAGGTGTTGATTCAAAGAATCTGGCAATTAAATCTAGCATGGGACGAAATAGTTCCTATGAATATACACATTACATGGTCATAGAATCTCAGTTAAACATAATTCGCAGTTTTAGAATACCGAGGTACGTGGCATGCAAGAATGCTTCCAAAATACAGCTACATGATTTTTCGGACGCAAGTGAGAAAGCGTATGGAGCTTACGTGTACCTCAAAGTTAGTTCTCCTTAAGGTCAAAATTTAGTACGACTGCTATGCTCGAAATCTCGCGTCGCCCCACTGAAAACAATTAGCCTACCACGACTAGAATTATGTGGAACTCTGCTACTAGCACAATTAATGAATAAGATTCTGCAAGCATTACGTTTTCAATCAGAAAGTGTACCTTATTAAACGGATTCAACCATAATACTACACTGGATAAAGGCAACGGATAGAAAATGGAATATATTCGTCTCAAACAGGATAGGTGAAATTCATAAACTATCGCAAACAAATTGTTGGTATCACGTAACGACAGATTTCAATCCATCAGATCTTATATCTCGAGGATCTCTTCCCGCATTTTTAATTAAATCAGACCTTTGTTGGTTGGGGCCAACGTGACTACATAAAGAACCTCAAGATTGGAATACTAGCATCCCAGTGCGGTCATCAAATGACTTATCAGAATAGAAGCAAATCGTCAGGGCATTGGTTATAGAGACACAAGACAAGCAAAATTTATTTGAACGATTTTCCTCGTTAAACAAGCTAATCAGAATTACCGCCCTTTGTCTGATTTCATTCGTAACGTTAAAAATAAAGCCGAAAGCAAGATTGCAGGTCGTATAACTACACAGGAACTGGTGGAGTCCAACTTACAGCTTACGAAAATCATCCAGGAAGCAGCATTTATAAAGGACTGCAAGCTTT
Source organism: Polyergus mexicanus (assembly GCF_030449975.1). Taxonomy (NCBI): domain Eukaryota; kingdom Metazoa; phylum Arthropoda; class Insecta; order Hymenoptera; family Formicidae; genus Polyergus; species Polyergus mexicanus. The sequence goes on along the minus strand of NW_027223338.1, from coordinate 3,129,916 downwards.
GAAATCAAAAGGCCACGTCTCACGAAAAAGTAGTTTTGAACTTAATTCCATTTATCGACAAGCAAGACGTTATAAGAGTAGGCGGACGTCTTCAAAATGCAGCAATATCCTGACGCAAAGTACCCGATTTTGTTACCAGCAAATCATCCGTTTACGCATTTAGTTATAGCGCAAGAACACCAAAGGCAATTGCATGCAGGAGCACAAGCCACGTTAACAGCGGTTCGTGTCAAATATTGGTCTCTATCAGTTCGCAGCAGTGTTAAAAAATACATTAAGAAATGTATAATCTGTTTCAAGGCAAATCCGCGTACGTCTGAAGCAATTATGAGTGAGTTACCTTCATATAGAGTAACACCATCTAAACCATTTACGTGCAGCGGTGTTGATTACGGTGGTCCGTTTCATATAAAATCGGGGCAGCTTCGCAACGCTAAGTTTATAAAGGCTTACATAGCTATTTTTGTATGCTTAGCTACAAACGCTGTACATATAGAATTAGTGAGTGATCTTTCTACCGAAACATTTCTAAATACTCTCAAGCGTTTCATTGCTCGTCGAAGTAAGGTGTCACACATATATTCAGATAATGGAACAAACTTTCAAGGAGCGTCTAACAAATTGAAGGAACTTTATCAAATATTGCACAATAAGCATCACCAAGTTTAAGTGGATAATACGTTAAAGAAAAATTGCATCGAATGGCACTTTATTCCATCCCATGCACCTCATTTTGGTGGCATTTGGGAAGCAGCGGTAAAATCGGCTAAAAATCATTTAAAACGTGTTGTCGGCGATGTGGCATTAATCTTTGAGGAAATGTACACTGTGCTCACTCAAATTGAAGCGATTATGAACTCACGCCTGTTGACACCACTCTCCAATGACCCTAATGACCTTTTCTACTTAACACCTGGACATTTTCCTAGTTGGAGACGCTTTTACCTCTATTCCAGAGCAGGATGTCATGCATTTATCAATCAATAGGCTTTCACAATAGCAACATGTCAATCAAATATATCAATATTTCTGGAAACGCTGGAATCACGAGTATTTACAGCAATTACAAGAGCGAACCAAGTGGCAACTGTCCAAGGGATTGCAGCCAAATATCGGTGATATGGTCATGATGCGGGAAAATGAGGCATTACCACTGAAATGGTTAGTCGGACGTATAGATGACATTTACCCAGGCACAGATGGAGTAGCCCGAGTAATCTCCATTCAGACTGCAAGGGGAACGTACAAGAGACCAATCACTAAAGCATGCATTTTGCCACTTCAAAGGGATTAATTTGTTTCTTTTGTTTACTTGTCTATATTTTTTCTTTTTTTTTAAGAGTTAACCGCTTCAAAGGGGGGAGTATATGTTGGAGAAAAGATGTGCCTTAACACCACAGTTGATAACACGACTGTTACTAGCGCTAAAAGAACGACATAGGCCTACAGGGGAAACCACTATAAAAAAGCGCATCAAGCTATCTACCGCAAGATGGCGTGGAAATGATAGCGCATCATTGTCTTGCCATCGAAAAAATAATTCGAGAGGATAATTATTTTCCGGCGCGGTGACATCGCTCGTCACTCGATGCGTGATAATTATTTTTCGGCGCGGTGCCGCTCGCCGCTCGCTGCGTGACTCGCCTCTCTCGCTCAGCTGATACTTCCGATGCTAAGAGACATAAACAAGTAAGCCATTTTACATTTCTATCGATTCCGACCGCTTCCCACGCGCTCATTGGCTCAGACATTTTAATTAATAACATAATAATTATTGCGAATTTAGCAAAATGGTATAGGACTTTTCGCTTCAGGTTGACCACATCTATCTCCACTTTTCGTTTGGCTACTTACATGTCGGACACCCTGTATATATGTAGGATTTAAGTACGTATTATATGTACCGATATGCGTAGTATCGCATGTCGATATTGCGGCTAGATCATAAAGTAGTAACGAATCCTTTAGCGAGTCGCCGCTAAGAGAGATTTTTGTTATCGCGTGCGCAATCTTTTATTTTTGACGTATGCGGCTAGATCACAGGGTGGCCGCGAGTCCGAAAAGATAAACACTACTCTTCGATCGGCGTCTTTTAATCTCCGGGCATAAACAGACGAGCAGCTTAATCTCCGGGCATAAACAGAGGAGCAGCGAGCGTCAGTCAGTCCTTCGCCGTCAGTTAAGAGTTGTACTACATTCTTATATTCTATATATTCCCTTATAATCAATATCTGTTTTAAATAAAACCTACAAATATATATATACCATATATGTATAATGTATATCAAACATACATCTATATGCATTTATACAGGGTGATCCGAAACAACCTTCTGTCCTTACAATGTCATATACTTGACTCAATTCTAAGACGATTTTTCCTTTGCCAAAATTTTTTCCGAGACTTAGTTTTCAAATTATAAGCCAAAATAATTAACGAATTACGGGCCGCGTACGCGAGGCAGACAGGAGCGGCGCAACTCACCGTCCGATGCTAGTGATTACGTGGACCGCTCACTTCGATTAACTATTTGCTACATGCGATGGGGTGTACGTGTGAGAGAAAACGTATACGCGTATACACACACATACACATTCTCTCTCTCCCCCCCTCTCCCCCCTCTCTCTCTCTTCCTCCTCATCCTCTCCCTCTCCCTCTCCCTCTCCTCTCCCTCCCCTCCCCCTCTCTCTTTCTCTCTCTCACCCATCGCGTGTAGCAAACAGCTGATCGCACACACGCACTCCCCCCCCTCTCTCCCCCTCCCCCCTCTCACTCTCTGTCTCTCTCTCACTCACTCACTGACTCTTACCTTAAGTAATATTTCCGTGTGACACAACGAATAACTAGCAAACTTTTTTTCACTCACAAATTGTACTACTTATCGAACTTTTACGAATTAATCCACGCACTTTATCGATGAACTGAATTTATTAACGATTATAACGGTTAATCACAATTTACCGATTACTACCGATTAATTATTAAAATAATTCGAAAAAAGAAATGCGTTATTCGATGCGGGGACGGCGCGACGGCAACAAGCAGATTATGTCAGTACTAGCGTTGTCGGCTTCCGGCTGTCGAACGACTGAATGTATCATATTACGCGTGATCGACGCGGATGCTATCATGTATCCTGTGATCGGCTAAAGCCTCTGCATCGAATAACGCGTTTCTTTTTTTGAATTATTTTAATAATTAATCGGTAGTAATCGGTAAATTGTGATTAACCGTTATAATCGTTAATAAATTCAGTTCATCGATAAAGTGCGTCGATTAATTCGTATAAGTTCGATAAGTAGTACAATTTGTGAGTGAAAAAAAGTTTGCTAGTTACTTGTTATGTCACACGGAAATATTACTAATTGAGTCGTATGAGGGCAACGAATCTCTACATACAAGGTAAGAGTCAGTGAATGAGAGAGAAAGAGAGAGTGCGTGTGTGCGATCAGCTGTTTGCTACACGCGATAAGTGTAAAAGAGAGAGAGGGGGGGGGGGAGAATGTGTATGTGTGTGTATACGCGTATACATTCTCTGTCACACATACACCCCATCGCATGTAGCAGTTGATCGCAACGAGCGGCCACGTAATCACCAACATCAGACGGTGAGTTGCACCGCTCCTGCCTGCCTCGCGTACGCGGCCCGTAATTCGTTAATTATTTTAGCTTATAATTTGGAAACTAAACCTCGGAAAAAATTTTGGAAAAGGAAAAATCGTCTTAGAATTGAGTCAAGTATATGACATTGTAAGGATAGAAGGTTGTTTTAAATCACCCTGTATATACATTTGTTATATATATGTATGTATACATATACGTATATATTTATGTATGTATGTATATACAGGATGGGGCATCTAAGACAAGTCACCCGAATAATTCCTACAGTTTTGGAAATAGGAGAAAATGTTTGAAATAAAAGTTGTATAGTATTGAGGGGGAAATTTTGTAGAATTGAACATTTTTTTTAGATGGACGCGCTTAGGAGATTTGAAGATCATCTTCATTTTTTTAAATGGAACCAGCCAATTTTTTGATACAAATCGATTTCTCGTGAATATTTGGCACAAAAAATTATAAGGATAAGATGGCCAAAAAATGAATAGTTTACGAAATATTTTGTACTTTTTATACTCTATACTAAATACTTATTTAAACTCAATATGTAGTATTAAAACATAAAGATTGAAGTGTACAAGGTGATTGAATGTTTATTTACATTCTACGATCCGTATAAGTGATAACACCAGAGAGGACACAAATGTAAACATGAATATTTTACAAAATATTTTATAATTTATGTAAAATTATATCAAAATAAAGTACATATTAATATATACGTGAATATTCTTAATTAACGGGAAGAAAGAAAAATTACATAACTTCATTCTACTTTATTGTATGAATAATATAAATATTAATATGATAAATTTACCAGTTTGTAAACGTTTGGCTTCTTCTACCGTCACTAATATTCTATAAATTTTGTTATTATCAGCGTCTTGAATATTAACTAACATCTTCGGGACGTCCATTTTTCTAATATATGCACAGGTGCGTTCTGTTTTAATGCAAGCCATAATATTTGATTTTTAATACAATGTTTATTAAGAAATATAATAATATTTTCTAATTCTATATTACATGAAGAATCTTCAACGTCGAAAAACATTTCGAGTAATATTAAAATTAGTAAACACAAAATAGCAATTTCTTTTTCCATCATCTTTTGGCATGCTTGTACTGCTTATTTTATTTATTATAGTTTTATTTCTCAATGGTTTCAGTAATTCTAACCTCTAAAATCAAAGAAAAGATCAATTTGCATTTCAGGTTTCGTCCTTCCATGCTTTGAGATTACGCTCACGCACCCAAAGAGAATGATTTCTGTTTGCAATTCTTAGCGCTTAAGCAGCAAATGGAACGAGTGAAAATAGCGCTTATAAGCGTGAGCGCTCATGGCGCATAAGCGTTCAAATGGAACGCACCCTTTGTGTATCATATCAGCGGGATAGACATGAAATAGTACGATTATCAATCCTTGTTTGATATTATTTTTAACAGTTATATAATTGCAGTTTCATAAACTAACATTTTTATATTATTTTTCTTCAATTGTTCATACCGATATCGCATAGATACATAATAATATAATAAGTATTAATAGTATGAAAGCGTATATGTACAATATATATAAGTAATAGGTAATGGCAAAGTGCAAGATGTTCAATTTATCACGCAGTAGATTCAAGTTCGATTTCATAGACATCTGCACATATACTTTTTATAATACTTCTTGTTACAAACATTATATTTTGTGTGAAATTTAAAATAAATTATATTTTAAAACAATCGTTAAAATTTTGAAAATATGTGGCCATGTTGTAACACACATATATATTATACATTATGAAAAATTTATCTTATGTAATTTGTTAATACGTGTGTATTTTGTAATAAACCAATAATAGCTATAAAAAGCTATTATTATTTTAAGTATTCTTGATACAATTGAAAAAAGATAATATAATTATTAATCTACGAAATAGTAATTACGACTGTTAAAAAATAAAGTCAAACAAAAATTGACAATCGTGCTTATCCCTATCCTGCTGATATAATACACGAAGTATTGATAGTAATAAAGCAACAAATCACCAAGTTTAACAGGCATCCGTGTCTTACATATTGTATATTTGTTCACTTTGTTACCTATTATCCTATTATTATTAATGATCCTCATACAATATTTAATTGTATAATTTTAACTATACTTTAAACATATATATGCACATATGTATATATGCAAGTAAAAAATTCTCGAAAATGGGCGCCCGTTAGTCTTGTTGTGTTACTGCTTTTTGCCACGAAAGGCCAGAAAGTATTTTCAGGCCGTATCTCGGCCGTAAAGCGATATGCTAGAGGAACAAGGATAGCGTGATCGTTGATCCTTTTCTATCTTTCCTTTCCACAATATGCGTCCACGCGAGCAATGCAATCGTGTGTGCACGTATATGGACATATACTATGAACACTAATATGAACATATATCTCTACCACAGATTAATAGACAGATAGCCAAAGGCCCGAGTTAAGGCGAGACCGGCATTTCTCACTGGTTTCAGCGCCATACCGTGGTTAGCCAATGCAGTGACTACCATATGTTCTCAATCTTTACTTAGCAAATTTGTAGCGAAGTATTTAATAATTATATTTATTTAAAATACTTTAATTTTTAAATAACGCTTCGGAGTGCACCTATCGAATATACAAAAACTTTTATAAAATTTTTATATTTTTTATTTTATCTTTTAATTTTACTGATCTAATTAATAAGATTTTTGCGATTAAAATAACACCAACTACGACAATATTCGGATGAATTTCAATTAGATGCAAATAAAAAAATTTATTTACTTATCTAAGTAAAAATTATCCGAATTATATCGTATTTGATGTCATTTTAACCGTATAAATCTCATGAGTTCGTTACAATTACTTTCAAAAAGGTAAAAGAAGAAATAAAAGTCTTAGTTTTTATTTCATAAGATATTTAAATTCATATAAATCATTAAAAACTTTTATATTTTACATTTTATCTGTTTAAAAAAAATTTTAATGGATTAATAAAATTTTTTCGATTAAAATAACATCAAATATGACATAAATCAGATTCTTGAAAATGTCAAAACTATTTTATGAATAAATAAGTTGAATTTTGTGAAAAATAAAGAAATGGTTAAGTTTTAAAAATCTTAAATAATTTTTTTTAATCAAGTTTAATTAAAAATTTTTAAAGTACACCGTATTAAGTAACAAAATAAAAAATATGTAATATGTGCAAAATATTTAAAAAGATTTATTTCACATTTAAAACTCATGATTTTTTTTATGTTTAAAAAATGTAATTTTAATGTTTAATATTTAATTATTTAATATATGTAACATTTTATATCTCTCTCACACACCATGAGCGGATGCGTGCATGCGTATCTGTGTGATAAAATCTTATATGTACGAAATTATTATATATTTAAAATATATATTTTAATATAAATGTCTTTTTTTATGTCACTTTAATTTTAAACTTTCGTTACAGGCCTATCCGGTAAAGCTTATGATTAATTTCAAAACAATTCGATCAGTTTGGCACGGGGCATTTTTACACTCGAAATTGGTGATCGACGTTATTGCATTAAAAGTTAAGTAGTTTTATGATGCACCATTTGGAACAAAATCCGCAATATAATTGTACTATTTTATATATTATATATAATATTTATTTAGGGGGAGGGACATAACAATAGTAATTCTATAAAAATAAAATGCATTTTAATTTTCTCGAGGAAATCTATAATATTTCTATAAATGTAAGACTGATTTTATCAAACAAATATTATTTCAAATTACAAACTGAACTGTTTCTATGTACTTGACTAGTTAACTTGATTTCATATTTAGTTTTGATTTTTGATTTTTTAAAGGTTTTTATCTTTTAGAGTTATTTTTTAGAGGAAAACCATTTTTTAGTTTTTTACTTTTTATGAAAATTATTTTTCAAGGTAAAATTTTTTTTTAAGTTATTTTTTAAGGATGAACATTAAACTTTTTTACGTACAAATTGGGATTTTTTTATATACTTGGCATATTTTTTTTACCTTTGTGAGGTTTTTTTGTGGGATCTCATTGCTTTTTGTAAAAATTTAAAATTTGACATTTTTCCTGCAAAATATAAAATACTGTCGTAACTCAAAATTGAATAACGTAATTACGACCTATAAAAGTAAAAAAGGAGCACAGCGCAAATTCAGCACTTTGTAAGCTGTTGCGCGCGCTCCCAAAACCGCAATTAAATGTAAGATATGCAATTCGTTGCAATATGCAATTAAGACATCGCGTCCTAATACCGAAAAACCACCTACTTTCGGACCATAAAAAGAGAAGTAACGAGTATCTCGAGGCCGTATTCCGAAACTAACAATAAGTGGTGACGCGTGTACTTGAAGAAACTTTGAGATTCTGCAAGCGGCGACACTGTTACATCGCCGAAGCATCACCGAACCGAACTCTACAATACGTAAGCTGTACAAATAAATCTCTTTGCACGGAATCTTTGCCTCGTGTTTCTCGACACTCGGAGTCCCTACTACTAAGACGAGCCGAACACTTGGATCATCCCCAAAAATCCCGTTGTACCCGGAGAGGCACAACAAAATTGGTGGCAGCGGTGGGATTGGTCCAGTTAAAGGAATGAATAAGAATATGTGGGATAAGCCCAACTATTTCGAGACACAATCAATAACAAAAAATTGATTTAGCAAATCAGCACAAAGTGCGAGCCAAAACATCGTCAGTGCCTGAAAGACCCGGAAGAAGAACCGTGACAAGAAGCTGAAGCGCAAAGGAAGGAGCAATCCAACGCAACGCCCAGCAACTAGCCGATCGTAGCAAACCGAGGACGCCGCCCGTGCAACAGAAAACTCACCGACGCTGACCAACGTGCACCGCCGAGCGATCCAACCACAACAGCTGACCGTGCAGAAGCAACGAGTAAGCGAAAGAAGAATGCGTATCATCGTTATAGTGTAAGTCAAAAACATTGTACAATAAAACAGCGTGAATGTCGGCACAACCGAAAAGAGTTACGTTCCGCCGACCGCGATTTTTAAGCGCATCAGCGCGACTAGCAAATAGGTTCGGCTTTGTAAACCCCGTACAAGTAATCGAAGGAGCGGCCCGCGACATTCGCGATAACGTACGGAGAAATTTAGATAACCATTTTTCAGGCGAGAATTCACCCGAATTAGGATCCCGCGAACTAGAAATAAACCAAGTAGCGGAAAATACACTCCCGCCTAACAATAACAATAACATAATAGAAGTAGACGGACCTGATATAAATCGTACATCCGTCGAACGCGTTGCCGTTAGGAGAAATTACTCTCCCGTATCATACGACAGTAGCATCTTCGAAGCAAATAACGAAGAAAACAAGATCCGAGCAATGCACTGATAATCGAAATCGTGCAAACCGTTCGAGCATTGCGAGAAGAAATAAAAGAATTACACAGGCAAATACACGATCTACGCGCAAATCGGGAAGATTTAAATAGAACGCGAACGATACCGAATGACACTAATCTTGATGTCACATACGGACGAACACTTAACGATCTTCAAAATCAATCGGCATCTTTAAACGGCCATTTACGATTAAAAGAAGCAAGAGATATGATTCCGGAATTCGACGGAAATTCACAAGCTAAACTTAAAGAATTTTTAAGCGCATGTTCATACGCGATAAAAAATATTAATCCCGCAAATAGAGGAACATTATTAGAAGCAATACTTTGCACAAAGCTAAAGGGAAAAGCTATGGTAGACTTTGAAACGCGAAATATAAACAGTTTTGGACAGTTTAAAAGAGAACTCGAAATCTGCTATTTAAGCAAAAAGAGCATCACTTGCAAATCGAGTTTAACTCCTTAGAACAAAAAGCGCGGTGAGAGCGCCAGAGCATACGGGCTGCGCGCCGACAATTTGGCCATGGAATTATATGAATTCATGATCGAAGGCCAAGATTACGGCAGCGAACGAAAACGCATTATACTTGAAACTATACAACAGCAAGCTCTGCAAAATTTCCAAATAGGTTTCCACGAGGATATCAAATTGGTAGTACGAGTACAGCATTACTCAACGCTTCAAGAAGCAATCGTAGGAGCCAATGCGGAAGAGAAAGTCAAGTGTCCATTAGAACATGCATTGCGGCATAAGCCTGAACATACAATTTCGCAAGCAGCGCGAAATAAAGTATTACAATGCAATAAATGTGGAAAACTAGGACATCACGGACAAGAATGCCGAACAAGCAGATATTCAAACCGGTTCTCCTTGCCGAAGCCACAGGGACAATCGAGAATAAATACATTCGAAAAACGCTGCACTTACTGCAAAAAATCAGGTCATGGCCGAGATGAATGCTGGAGTCTACATGGACGCTCTGGGATAGTACAATCTAACCGGACGAAATCAAACGAAGATAAAAAGCCACAAAATCGTAATAAAATAAATGGACAACGAAGAAAAATACAACGCACGACGAGGATGAAGAAGAAGACGAAGAGAATACAAGACAGTCGAGACCAGCCCTCGAGTATCAAATATCGCAAGTAACAGGAAAACCGCAAATAAAAACTGGATTAGATCTAGTAACTCTTCCCATCCAGGAAGTTAAAAAAGGGAAATTAAACCTACTGTTTGACACAGGAGCAACGGTTACATTAATAAAGTTAAGAAATCTAAAAGGAGAAACCATGATTTACGAGGAGCAAATGGCACTCACTGGAGTTACAGGACACAAAATGGATGCAACAGGAAAAATCAAGGCAACGATAATCCTGAAGAACCGAAAAATATGGCACTCAATTTATATCGTGAAGGACGACTTTCCAATTGATTATGAAGGAATCCTAGGAGTAGACTTTCTACAAAAACACGGTTACGTGCGATTATAATAAGAAGCAGATACAGCTAGCAGATACGATATTAAAATTATATCCGTACCGATCAGTAACCTTAAAACCGCGTAGCGAGACAATTATTCAAGCTACTACCGACTGAAACAAAGTAGGCATAATACGTGCTGAGAAAACACAGCCTGGAGTTTTTATTGGCTATTGCCTAGTAAAGCCAGAAGAATTTTCCTGCCCAATAAGTGTTATAAACACTACCGAAAAATATATTAAACTACCAACTCCATGCGGAACAGTCGAAGAAATAAAAAAATACAGCGGCTCAAAAATGCAATACTCAAAAACAACAAGAGGCTACAACGCTTTCCCGTCGCGAAAAAATAAAAAATTTATTGCGTATACAACACCTAAATCAAGAAGAAGAAAAAACACTGCTAGAAATTTGCAAAGGTTTTAGCGACATATTTTATATCGAAGGAGATGCACTCACTTATACTCCTACTATCACACATGAAATTACGGTTCAAGCCAACAGTGCACCCGTAAATATACGCCCATATCGCTTACCAGAAAAACATAAATAAGTAAATGAGCAAATAAAAGGCATGCTGAGAGACAAAATCATTAGACCAAGTACCAATCAATGGAATGCTCCATTGCTAGTGGTCCCTAAGGAGACCGATGCGTCAGGTAAATAAAAACTACGAATAGTCGTAGATTTTCGAAAGTTAAACGATTTAACAATAGGCGATTCCTTCCCATTACCTAATATAACGGACATACTAGACCAACTGGGAAATGCAAAATACTTTACCACTTTAGATTTAGCGTCAGGTTATCACCAGATACCCGTGGCCGAAAACGATAAATGCAAGACAGCGTTTTCTACACCGTACGGACATTACGAATTCAATAGAATGCCGTTCGGATTAAAGAACGCGCCAGCCACATTCCAGCGGTTAATGAACTCTGTGCTGACTCAACTACAAGGAATCAAATGTGTAGTATATTTGGACGACATAGTCATATACGGAGCAAGTTTAAAGGAACATAATACACGGCTTATCGAAGTATTAAACAAATTACGAAAACATAAGTTAAAGCTTCAACCTGATAAGTGCGAGTTCCTTAGAAAAGAAGTAATATATTTAGGGCACGTAGTAACCGAAAACGAAATCATGCCTGATCCTTCTAAATTAAAAGCAGTACGAGAATTCCCAACACCGACCAAGGTAAAAGAAATACAATCCTTTATAGGTTTAGGGAGATATTATCGAAAATTTCTCTAAAATTGCCAAACCTCTTACAAAATTAACGAAAAAAGGAGAAAAATTCGAATGGATTGGAGAACAACAAAATGCATTTGAGACTTTAAAAAATAAATGAATTACCGCCCCGGTGCTAAAATATCCTGATTTCAGTCAAGAATTTCTTTTAACGACGGACGCATCAGATTACGCTATCGGAGCTATATTGTCTCAAGTAGGCCAAGACCGGCCGATTGCTTACGCCAGCAGATTATTATCGCAAGCAAAACATAATTATAATACTACCGAAAAAGAGTTATTAACCATGGGCAGTAAAATATTATAGACCTTATTTATACGGTACTAAATTTAAAATAATAACGGATCATAAGCTATTGGTATGGTTATTCAATGTAGCCAATCCAGGATCACGTCTAATAAGATGGAGATTAAAACTGGAAGAATATGATTACGAAATCATACACCGATCCGGAAAAACAAATACTAATGCCGACGCGTTAAGCCGCAACGTAGTTCTCAAAGGAAGCAAAGAAAGAAAATTATAACGAAAAGAGAAACTGTAGCGAAGAAGATAAAGCGTGTATATTGTACGAATATCACGACGGACCCTTAGGCGGACATCAAAGAATTGAACGAACAATAAATAAGATTAGAATGAAATATAACTGGTTCGGATTAACTAAATACGTTGAAAATTATATCGCTAAATGCGAATTTTGTCAAAAAAATAAATTAAAGCGAAAATCTAAAGCACCCTTAGTAATAACTGATACAGCTAGCCTACCTTTCGAAAAATGTGCGCTAGATATTGTAGGACCATTAACCGTAACAAACAACAGAAATAAGTATGTTCTAACCTTCCAAGATAATCTTATGAAATTCAGTAAGACAGTTCCTTTACCTAATCAAGAAGCCGCCACCGTAGCAAAAGAATTCGTAGTTAAAATAATATTTGAACACGGAATCCCTGACAAAGTGCTAACGGATCAAGGCACGAACTTTTTAAGCAATATGTTCAAAAACATGTGCAAACTATTAAAAATAGAAAAAATACAGACGACCGCATAACATCCAGAAAGTAATGGTGCGCTAGAACGCTCACATCGTACACTAACTGAGTACTTATGACATTATATAAATGCCGACCAGACAGACTGGGACGAGTGGATACCTTATGCCATGTTTACGTACAACACTACCCCTCATACGGCAACAGGATTTACTCCTTTCAAACTAGTACGGACATCAATCTTACCAACAGCGCTAACAACGCCGCCGAAACCTACGTATACTTACGATAACTACGCCCAGGAATTAAAAGAAAGAATACGAGCGACAAATCAAATCGCTAAAGAGCACATAAGAGAGGAGAAAATTAAAATAAAAGAGCAATACGACAAAAAGGCAAAACAAACCACTTTCAAGGTAGAAGTATTGCTACATGAGGAAACAGTTCGGAGAGGACGTTCAAAAGAACTCGACTCTCTATGGATTGGACCATACATAGTTACTGATAAAATTTCTGATGTTAATTATAAAATCAAAGTAGGGAGAAAAATAATATGCACCCATGTAAATCGCTTAAAAGCTTTCATAGAACATTAAAAGAAGAAAAAGCGTAACAAACAAGCTCTATATTTCCAGAGCGCTAATGACATGGAAGGCCCAAGATATAGCAGCAAAATCAAGCCTAGAAGCCGAAAATAAAATAGAACAATTTAAGCAAGAACCAGGAATATATTTTGAAAAAATCGTGATCTACATCAAGTAGAATCAAGCTGGAAGTTAGTAATAAACATTGATATGGGAGCCTTAAATAAAAGATTCCCTAATTTACAAAATTACATCGATCATGCACTCTTCCTAGGCAACCTACAAAATAAAGCGCAAGAAAACTGCCAAACCTTAAAAGGAATAATCGAAGCAGATAATGAGAAATTGGCGCAACTCCTAAGACGCGTAAACACTGTATATAAAACGCCAACAGATAAGCGCAGAGGCCTCATCAATGGAATTGAATCTTTAGCGAAAACTCTCTTTGGAACAATGGATGCCAACGACGAAAAAATCATCAAAGAACAACTAACCCTCTTAAAAAACCAAGAACAAACGCTACATCATACAATGAAAAATAAAGTTAAAATATTAAATGCCACTATTGCTCACATTAATAATTTAGAAAAAGTAACACAATATAATGAACAATTACTACTCAATTTCACTTCCAAAATACAAAAACAATTGACAAGTCAGATTCAACGCGAAGAAATACATGAATACTTTTACATAATTAACACGATCATAACGGATTTAATGAGAGACACTGAGGATATAATACAACATCTAATGGCAATAAAGGACGGAAAAGTACATCCTAGATTAATCCCATTAGAACAAGTTATAAATAGCCTCAAGGAAGCTACCTCACAAGTACCACAAGGACTACATTTTCCCTTTGGTATCTTCGAAAACAATTGGCTAACGATTGAAAAATTCATAACGATTAGCGCTTACTACGACACACCCTATATACATACTATCTTACGCTTTCCACTAATCTCTCATCCTAAATACAATATAGTAAAGGCAATACCTCTACCTATATACAGTCAAGGAAATTTATTCACTTTCGTAGAAATAAACCAACCCATTATAGCTATCGACAGCGAAGATCAAAAATATTTAACAACAACACAGAATAATTTAGATAAATGTATCGAAATAAGTAATCATTATATATGCGAACAGAATAGACCCATATATCATATTAACGACGATTCACTATGCGAAATCCAAGTGTATTTACAAGTCGCAGCGGACAAAAGATTTTGTAATACGAGATATATTCATTCTAACCATACTATATGGATTGCGCTGACTAACCAATACTCGTGGTTGTACTCTACGCTCACCGAACAATCTATAACTATAAGCTGCGAAAACCAAGAAGAAAATAGAATAAAAATTTCTAGAACAGGGCGAATTGCACTAATGAATAACAGCAAATTAGTAACGGCTGATATGATAATAAAAACTTCGGGATTAATAGATACTACCTATCTTCCAACATATTTGCCGGAATATAATATATCAAACTTAAAATTTGACCTAACACGCCAACAAAACCTAATGGAGTAAAAATAAAGAAAATAATACAAAATTCGAACGAATTAATGGATTTAAGCACTAGACTGCAGGAGATAACAAAAGAATTAGATAAAACTAACAATTATCCATTCTTACAAAAGCAAGTTATATACCCAATATCAGGCAGCTTTGCAATACTTATAATAAGTATCATAGTAATAGTATTATGGCGAGCCCACAAAAATTGTAAACGTACACCACGCATAGAATAAGAAAGAATTGTGAACAGAGTCTCACATACAGTCTCAAATAAAAAACGTCACTACCCTTCCGTCCTCCAAAGGGGGAGGGATGTCATAACTCAAAATCGAATAACGTAATTACGACCTATAAAAGTAAAAAAGGAGCACAGCGCAAATTCAACACTTTGTAAGCTGTTGTGCGCGCTCCCAAAACCGCGATTAAATGCAAGATATGCAATTCGTTGCAATATGCAATTAAGACATCGCGTCCTAATACCGAAAAACCACCTACTTTCGGACCATAAAAAGAGAGGTAACGAGTATCTCGAGGCCGTATTCCGAAACTAACAATAAGTGGTGACGCGTGTACTTGAAGAAACTGTGAGATTCTGCAAGCGCCGACACTGTTACATCGCCGGAGCATCACCGAACCGAACTCTACGATACGAAAGCTGTACAAATAAATCTCTTTGCACGGAATCTTTGCCTCGTGTTTCTCGACACTCAGAGTCCCTACTCCTAAGACGAGCCGAACCCTTGGATCATCCCCAAAAATCCCGTTGTACCCGGAAAGGCACAACCATACTACATTATGCAGTATTTATATGCATGCGATTTTTTTTTAATTTATTCAATAGAAAGGAAATTTAAAAAAATAATTATATAAACAGTATATATTTACAAAGTTTATACCATATTGGATATAAGTATTGAATACAAGATTATAAATAATCTTAAGTATCAAACACTTATCTATCTTATTTTTATAGATAATTTTAATACAGAAATTAAACTGTATACAAACCGTATAATCCATAATAATAATATAACTCAATAAATATCAAAATATAGAAAGCAATAGGAAGGAAATTGTTTTTATTACGAAGATGGACTTGTTCCTTTTTCATACATTTAATATGAATATGACACAAGTCCATTCTATTGAATAAACGCATACATTTTAACAGTATATAATTCCTTCTAAAATGTATTCTAATAAATGATATAACCAAAAAAGATCAAATATTATTTGCATTTATTGATTTATTAAATATGTTTATATATCGCGGAATAGTGCAACACAAGAAGAAAAGTAATAAAGTGGTTAATAAAGTCAGTAAGAAAATCACGGAATAGTGCAAGGAAGGGAAGTGATTTCTTCTAAACAATATCATATTAAGCAAAGTTGATTATATTAGCAAAACTGAGCGAATGTTTACATTTGAGTAAATCTGTGCATTGTTAATTAACATATTTGTCATAAATACATTGTTGAAAAATGATTATGGAAGACTTTCGCTGACCATGTTTTCGAAAACGATAAGTTAATAATTATGCTCGCGAACGCGCATTCGTATATAATGTTTATTTAATTTTACATAAATGTAATTAATGCATAATTAATATTTTTAAGTTAACATAAATATGGCTAAGCAATGAGTTTATGTTAATAGCAAAATAAATCTTGTGAGAATTCTACCAAAAATATCATAAAAACCACAACATTAAATATATATTTTTATTATTTGGCTTTATATAGAATAAAATGTTAAAATCATATCGAAGCACTTCTATAGTGTATACAAACATTTTGCGGATCTGGAATTACTCGCTACTTTTGGTTCTGAAAATGTAAATGTTTATTTATATTTTATATATAAAAGTATTTAATGCATAATTAATATTTTTAGCTCACTTACAAATGGCTAAACAATGAATTGCATATTTACGTTAATGTAACAAAACAAATCTTGTTGAATTCTATCAAAAATATTACATTATATACAGTTGAATTGAAAGCGTCACAGTTAGAGCCTGAAATAGAAATGTTAAGCATTAGTCAAGGAAGAGAAATAAGGTAATAATTTTGTTTATAAATTATATAATAAAGGTTATTTATTTTTTTAATCTAAATTCTCTAAGGACAAGACTTTTAAGGTTAATCTATTTAACTCTTTTTGATATTATGGTTGTACTTATTTTTTTAAACAATGAGAAACGTGGAAATTGATGGTTTATTTGGATAAAACTGCCTTTTGCAATATAATGTTGTCAGAGAACATTAGAATATCTGTCATCGATAAAAAGTAGTTCAAATTTGAATCAAAATGAGGAGGAAGAATTGATTAATGATACTAAATTGCAGATTTTATTAGAGGATCGTATAAAAGTTTATAATAATTTGGTAGCTGCGTTGGTTAAAAGCCTATGCAGTTTTAGAAAATTTGAAACATGTTTCAAGGTGTCAATTACAAGATGTTAAAACACTACTTAGTACTAGGAAAAATATTGCAAAAATTCTAATCTTTTTATTCACAATATTTAATCTTTTTTAAAATAAGTTTTATATATTCTTGATTTATATTTTACATGTAGAAAATTCAAATATGTGTATATATATATATATTATGCATATCGAAGGAACAATATTGAGACACAAAGGGGAATATGTAAAAGCTTATGCAATTTCTCTCTGTTCCTCTCTCTCCGCTGAATCCAAAAATTACATCCAGAAATGAAGATATTTATAGAATTAATGAGTTTAAAAGATAAAATTGCTAAAGACGCAAAAAAAGAAAAGCATCTATTTCTACTTAATTACTCACTTTTATCATTTGCTCTTATTAGCACCTATATTTACTTAATTACTTACTTTTATCATTTGCTTTTGTATCTTTTGATGGATTTCTAGTTTCTTCAACTACATCTAACATTTTGCGATATAGGTGCTTATCTTTTTCTACATATTTAGCAATTTTATCGTTTAAGGTCATTAATTCTGTAGTAAATATCTTTATTTCTGGATGTAATTTTTGAATTCAGTGGAGAGAGAGGAAAAGATTGTATAAGTTTTTGCATATTCCCCTTTGTGTCTCAATATTGTTCCTACGATACATACAATATATATACACACATATTTGCATTGTTCCTATGATATGTATAATATATATACACACATATTTGAATTTTCTACATATAAAATATAAATCAAGAATATATAAAACTTATTTAAAAAGATTAAAAATAGTAAATAAAAAGAAGATTAGGATTTTTACAATACCTTTTCTAAGTAGCGGTTTAACATTTTGTAGTTGGCACCTTCATGTTTCACATTTTCTAAAACTGCACCGTAAGCTTCTGTTTTAATCAACGCAGCTGCTAAATTATTATAACTTTTTATACGTTCCTATAATAAAATCTGCAATTTAGTATCATTAATCAATTCTTCCTCTTTGTCTTGATTCAAATTTGAATTACTTTTTGTTGATGACAGATATTCTAATGTTCTCTGATAACATTATATTGCAAAAGCCAGCTCTATCCAAATAATCAATTTCCATTGTTTTAAAAGATAAGTTTAATCATTATATCAAAAAAAGTTAAATAGATTAACAATATGTCTTGTCCCTAGAGAATTTAGTCAAAGAAAATAAATAACCTTTATTATATAATTTATAAACAAAATTATTACCTTATTTCTCTTCCTTGACTAATGCTTAACATTTCTATTTCAAGCTCTATGACGCTATAACTGTGACGCTTTCAATTCAACTGTATATAATGTAATATTTTTGATAGAATTCAACAAGATTTGTTTTGGTACATTAACGTAAATATGCAACTCATTGTTTAGCCATTTGTAAGTGACCTAAAAATATTAATTATGCATTTAATACTTTTATATATAAAATATAAATAAACATTTACATTTTCAGAACCAAAAGTAGCGAGAAATTCCAGATCCGCAAAATGTTTGTATACACTATATAAATGCTTCGATATGATTTTATCATTATTATTCTAAAGCCAAATAATGAAAATGTGTATTCAATGCTGTGGTTTTTATGATATTTTTGATAGACTTCTCACAAGATTTGACTCTGTCTATTAATCTGTGCCTCTACATAGAAATCGAGAATTTATTTCTCAGATTTGGTAACCCTGAAACCGGAGCCTTGCATTGTTACCGCGCGAGATCTCCAATATCAATTTGGAATTTGGCCGTCACTCCTGCCGACCCCCATACGGAATTTTCAGCGTAGCTTACGTTTCAATATGGCTGCCTTACTGTTCGACCGTGATTGGTCAATTTGCTTACGTTTTAAGTCTTATTGCTTAAGTTTTTTTATGTGCCATGGCCCTAAGTCTTAAATCTTACCGCTTAAGTATTTTTATGTGCCCGAACTCTAAGTCATGAGCCCCAATTATCCATAATGCAATGCAAAGAATCGATGTGTGAGCAGTCGCTATTGAAAAGAGATTCTAAGAAAGGTAGACTGTTATTGGCTCACACATCGATTGCATTGCATTATGGGTAATCGAGGCTCATGACTTAGGCTGCGGTCAAGAAGACGCTAGAGATGCTTCGAAGCATTGCATTAACCAATCAGAATAAAAAAATCTTTACTCTTTTTGTCCTGATTGGTCAATCAAACGCTTCGAAGCATTTCTAGCATTTTCTCGACCGCAGCCTTAATCTTCTTATATATAAACTTAACTTTACTATATATATGAAATTACTAGCCCCATCTAAAGTTCGTATCAGACTACGCATTGAAGATTAAGATTCAAGATTCAAGATTGAAATTTGACCAATCAGAACAAAGAAATTTTAGTCCCTTTTGTTCTGATTAGTCAAATTTCAATCTTTAATCTTTAATCTTCAATTTTCAATGCGTAGTCTGACGGGCATAACGGTACCTAACGGTACCTAATATTTAAATCGTAATATTGACTGCAGTCGAAAAGACGCTAGAAATGCTTCGAAGCGTTTAATTAACTAGGGAAGTCAGGGAAAAGAGAGTAAACATTTTTTTATTCTAATTGGTTAATGCAATGCTTCGAAGTATTTTTAGTGTCTTCCCGATCACAGCCATTGTTACATCGATAAGAATCTCTCTCTCTCTCTCTCTCTCTCTCTCTCTCTCTCTCTCTCTCTCTCCCTCTCCTTCCTTCTTCGTTGCTATCTACAAGGTGATTCTAATAGTTATTGACAAACTTCAGGAGTGTATAGAGAGGTCGGCATATAGCAACTTTGGACTAGGAACCCATGTTCTCCGAAGTAATCCCGAGTCGGTACAAGTCTTGAATGTAAGGAACTACATTGTGGATAATATACCAATAAGAGAAATAGTCCCAATTTGTACAAAATGATAATAAATAAGCAAAAGTTACATGAACACAATAATACTGGACAGTATTGTAAAAAGTGTTCGAAATAACAACCACTATATTCAATGCAGGCATTACATCGTCGAACTCTGGCGCACTCTCTCAAATACTCCAAGCATCTGCCGGACCACGTCAGATACTGCAAGTATTCTGGTTACTACTCCACTAGTATCTCATGACATGAAATGAGACCTTTGATATGCACCTAAAAGAAATAATCAAGAGACGTCTAGATAGACTTGTATCGACTCAGGGAGCCTATTACAATTTTTGAAACGAAGTGAAAATTACAAAAGTAAGGAAATTCACTAGAGTATCTACAATTTCATTTGTCGACATCTAGTAAATCTGCTCACTTATAATTTTCACCTTGTTTCAAGAACCGTAATAGGCCCCCAGGATTACTTCGAAGAACATGTGTTCTTAATTGAAAGTTGCTAATATTCCGACCCCTTTATACGCTCCTGAAGTTTGTCAGTAACCTTTAGAATTATTCTATATAAACTATACTGTTTATGCATGCATAATGTATGAATGTATTTATGTATATACTAACGTTACTACGCGATCAAACATCTCATTTATCAATTACCGTAATTATTGATTGTATCTTCCCACATGTAAAAATTGACATGTCACCAATAACATTTTTTTGCGGCCAGAGAGACACCAACCAACAAGCTGCCGTTGACAAATTCCTTACGTCTCTCCCCCCCCCCCCTCCCTCACTCTCTCTCTCTCTCTCTCTCTCTTTCTATATTGCCTGGCCAACATCTTAACGTCCTGCTCGTGCAATTATGTGTCTAGCCTAGCACGCACATAACGTGCCGTTCTTACCGATCATTGCCGTTTAAACCTTTGAGAAAACGGATTTTGTGATACTTTCTATATTTGCAGTTCGTAGTTCGCAACAGACAAGAGATCACGATTTCGTTGTCGAGGGCCAGCACGCCCTCCTTCTGGCAGAAAGTGAGTGATGCGATTTTCATCATCCAGCACATTGTACACAAGTGTGAAAAAGGGAGGGAGGAAGATAAAATATTATATATAAAATTATTGAAATTTGAGGAAATATATTTAAAGATATATAGAGATATGAATAAATATAATGATAGAAATAAACGGGTTATGTTTGGCATGAAAACTAAGAATTGGATGATGTGTTCATGTGCGAATGGATGATAAGCGAAATGACAAGATTAACGAAGGAGAGAGTAAAAAGGAGAGGAAGAGAGACAAATAGGAAAAGAGAAAAAATTATATTGCGATAAAATCTATAAAAAAGTTTAATGAAAGAAATATATATAATTAACAAATGCAGAAAGAAAATTGAATGATGGAGAAATCGTGTTGGAGAAAATTATAAAAAGTGGATAATATGTAAGCGTGGGAATTAGTAGATATATGAAATATGTATGATAAGTATAATGATGTAGTATTATATATAGGGAGAGGTAGTGTTCTGATGTGTGTGTAAAAAAAACAGTAACAGATTACAAAACTGTTGACATAAATAATTTAGAAGTAAAAGAAAGAAATTAAAAGGTCGATGAAACGGGTTATATATTAGCATAAATCTATGAAAATTGGAAAATCATATATATGCAGCCGCGCAATATAATAGTAAGGTTATGGAAAAAAGAAAGGAAGAGTAATAATTTTTTGGAGATAGATTTACTGTTAAAACAAAAAAAAATGATGAATAATACTTTTAAAGGGGCTCTGAAAACTATGTCAATAAAAATATTAAATAATTTGGTAATGCATCAACGTAGTCATGTGTGTGTCTAACGAGTGTACAAACGGAATGACGTGGTAAAGTGAGTATGTGTGTACGCGCGCGCACATATGTGCATAAGATGATTTATTTTCGATCTTTGACAAGCTTGGTATGACAGGTACAAAAATACGTTCAATAATTTCTTAAGGAACACATCACACACACACACACACAGACAGATCTATTTAATATTAGGTGATAGAAATTAATATTTTGTTCTTTTCAAAAGATAGAGAAAGACTTGCACAAAATAAATTTATGCCTGATTATATTATTATTTATTTTCTAATCACACGTTTCAGTAAAATATATAACAGAAAAATATAAATGACTTGAAATTTTAACATTGAATGACATTTTATGCATGACTGCACATGTGTCACACCCAAGTGTTTACCGATACTGGGTCAATACTTTGACCCTGATATTATCTTGAAAATATAAAATAAAGGTTTCCATGTATGTTGGATAATTCTTATATAAATTTGTATTTCTGATATCAATTTTATATTCTTTTTCATGGACACAAAATTTCTAGTGTTGTTCACAAATATATACATATATCTATGCCATTTATCTCTTTAATATCAAATGTTTGCATACAAAACGCAATTTAAAAATTGCATTGTGAAAAATAATTTGCATATTATTTTAATCAAATTTAAAGTTATAACAATATAATCGTTTTACACACATTATCTTACAATTAATCAACACATTAGTCAACACATTAAATTTTTCGAGTTATATGTACATTTCATAGTTATAAATTTCCAACTGTGTAATTAGGAATTGTGCAACCTATAAATTTTCCTTCCCGTTTGTTAAAAGTTATAATTATGCAGTTCTTTTAAGATTATTAAATATTTATAAATATTTGATGCATTGATTACTCTGTTATTTTTCTATAAATATGAGGATATTCGTGAAATATGAGATGTATGATTACAGAAAGCTTGAAAAATGAGTAGGACAAGGGAACAAGCAGGCCCGTCTAAATCGTCGGAATCTGCGGGCTCTGTGGAGGAGAAAGAAAAGGATGACAGGATGTTTGAGTGTAATATTTGTTTAGACACTGCAAAAGATGCGGTAGTCAGTATGTGCGGTCACCTCTTTTGGTAACTATTCATTCAACATAATACATTAGAAAACAAAAGATTATCTATGATAATCTGAATAATATAAGTAATAACAATGCAGTTGGCCATGTCTGCATCAGTGGTTGGAAACCAGACCTGCCAGGCAGGTCTGTCCAGTATGCAAAGCTGCCATAAGCAAAGACAAAGTCATTCCATTATACGGACGTGGTGCCACAAAGCATGAGGATCCGAGGTATAATTTATTTTGTCTGTTAAAACTAAAAATCAGTTATTATAGTTATTAATCTCAGTTTTATATTGCATGTTATAATTAAATTATATTAATTATATTTAGTAATATATGTACAAAAAATATCTTGTAAAATCTATTTTTTTGCACTATAAACACATATACATATTAATAATAGATAATAATAGAATAAAAATAAATAATAATAAAAAAATTGAATGTCAAGCTAAATAATATAATATAAATTCAATTAGTGAAACGTTTTTAGGAACAATGTACCACCACGTCCAGCCGGTCAAAGATCAGAGCCGGAGAACAATGTCGGCTTCTCCGGTTTCGGTTTCGGCGATGGTTCCTATATGTCCTTTGGCATCGGCACTTTTCCGTTTGCTTTTTTCACGTCAACTTTTAACTTCGGAGAAGCACGACCAAGTGCAGGTAATATTTATGTTACATGAGTTACGTAATATAAAATCATGACAATATAACAATGTGCAATGAATATACATGCATAATATATGCATAACTGCATACATAATGACAAAATTACAATTTTATTTTTAGTTTTAATTTATATATAATGTTTAATTTCTTATTCATTTTTATATATTTATACATATTATATACATTCATATATATATATATATATATATATATATATATATATATATATAAAATTTTCCAATAATTTTTTTTTTATAAAATTGATTAAAGTTCGTTAATTATTTTTTTTTTTGCATTTATATTAATAAATAAAAGATAAACGAATTTTGTGATCAATCTTATATTTCGGCAATAATTAAAATAATATTTGAGAGGCAATTTAAAATTATTTATTTGCAGCTCCCAGAGGCACACCGCAATATGAAGAAGAGCAGTTTTTATCTAAAGTATTTTTATGGTTAGCAGTAATATTCATCTGTTGGCTATTGATGGCGTAACATTGCTCCTAAATTTGAAGATACCAATTTGCTTGATAACTTGTAATACTTTGTCTTATTTATGATATCGTTTTCTATAATAATATCATAATATTACATTGGTTTCTGTCTGCAAACACTTCCCGAAAAAGAAAAACAAATTTATGTATATATCAAAAAACCATATAATTAAAATTTGTTTCTTTCCACTTTCTCTCTAGAAAAATTGAAAAAAAATATGATGTGCAATTTTTTCATGCAAACTTTTCACATAATTTCGTCGGCATTTGCGTGCTTCAAAGTACGAAATGGTTTCTTTCCAATTTGAACAGCTTTGTTATTTTATAGTCACTTTCTTTATTCTATTCGTGTATGTATGTATTATATAAATATATTATTTCTATATAAGAAAGAGGGAGAGAGAGAGGATATATGTAAAGTCGCTATCCAACATATTTAAAACATAACAATGTATAACTTAAGTGAGGATATAGAAAGGAAATATTAATCTACATCATTATGATAAATGACGCGGTCTTGTATGGAACCGCGGGAGTTTGAGCAGTGTGTATATATACATATAATCTAGAGTAAGATACGCGTTCGGATGATGATATATATTGTAATATAACACAATATAAAAACTGAATTCTTGCAAGACTATTAATGAAAGTTGTTTGTTTGTTCTTTAGTTTAATGATCCTCGTTTTCGTTTCTCTGCTACAAATTTACGCAAATTTTTGACATACTTTGGAATCTTGAATTATTGAATTGTAATTTGTTTGAAATAGTTATATTCTACAAAAGAAGTCATTAATTAACAAATGTGCTCTTGCATATTTTCTTTCATATTTTTGTTAAGTAAAAGAAGAGAATAATTTACATAATTTATTTGTATATTTATATTGTTAGATTAATTATGTTTTAAAATTTTGTAAATAAAATTTATATATTATATGGAAACAGAAAAAAGAAGAATAAATATATATAATTATGGGAATTTTATATATATATATATATATATATATATAATATATGTATGTATGTATGTATATTTATATATAGTAATGGTAAATATACAGATTTTTGTTAATTATTACTATCTAAGTTATTGTACATTACAAAACATATGTTTTATAATCAACAATTTATAATTTTGTTTTTAATAATTGTATAATAATATTATTCTAAAACTCTTAAAAGTTTAGTTAAGATAAATTTAAGTTATTATGAGTTTTTAAAGAAACTGCCTTTTTTTTTAGATTATATTATTTAATCTTTCCAGCACACATATATCTGCGCTGGTTCTTTGTAAATTCAGTTTCTTTGCAAAAAGCCGGCTTATAAAGATTTAGTGCATTATAAAAATACTAATTTTACAAATAGTCTAATATATACATATATTAAAGATTAGTTGGAAGATACTTGCTATTGTATTGTTAAAAAGATTAATATAATAATAATTTTAATTTCTTTGGGGTATGATAAAAATTTTACCAAAGTTTAAAAATTTACTAAAAGTAAAGAATATATAATATAAATAAAAAAGCTTATAAAATGTACTAATATAAAATATCATTTGCTAGATATAGTCTATAGTCTATAGATTGCAGCTTTTTAGTGAAAGTAAATATTCCCTTTTCTCTACCATATTAATGTTCATGTTAAGGAAATAAAGCAATTGAAGGAAAAAAAAACATTTCTTCCTGATATTACTTGATCTTTTTACACAATATACATTGCTTATTCTTAATATTATTGAAACATGATCTTTTCTTGTTTTAAATATATCTATAATGTATATTAAAACTCTAAACAAATATTTTAGAAATTATTATTAAGTATAAAATATAGTAAGACATAAATTATAAACAAAACAGTTTAACAAGTTTTGTAATTAAAAAAAACTTTTTAGGAATAATTCCTTTTTTTAGAGTTATTTGTGACTAGGCTAATGTTCCTTGTAATAAGTATACTTTGACTTGAAGAATTACATCTCATCCTTATTGTCTTTGGATTTTTTACTAAAACCTTTAGAGATTAGCAGCTCATTACATTCTTCCCGAGTCAATCTAGACAATACTAATCGTTCCACTTCCTGCAATATTTTCAAAGATTAATTGATGATAGCAAATTACATTCAATTACATTAAGTTAGTTATTTTTATTGTCGAACCTCTTCATGTTCATTGAACAGCACAAGTTCTGGTATCGCACCTTGTATATGTCTGAATTCCACATTGTTGCTATTATATATTTATTAAGGATAGTTTCTAAAATTTCATATTGCAGTATGAAGAAAAATAATTTTCTTTTCTCTCTTATATACTATAATTTTTAGTTTTTAATTTATCTTACATCGAAAGACAACTTGGCTTTAATAAAAAAGTTAGTAAGTGTTAAAAATATGCAATATATATTTAGAGCAGATAATTAAATAATACATACATATATACACATGTGTGTGTGTGTGTGTATAGTAAAACAATCGCAATCATAATTATAATGCCATTATAAAGGATACTAGTTTGGCAGATCTTTAAAGATAAATTGCTTGACATCCGGCAGTCGATTGAGCGAGCAACCTCTACAACTCTAAAAAATAAACAACAAATAACATTAACATTATAATACATCGATCTTTATAAAAAAAATACAATTATAATCTCTTGATACGTAAATTTTCATTCAAATAATAAGCACTTGTTGAGCAAATGTAACAATTATGTATATCCTGATTATACGTATAATATATGAAAAATGCGTTTGCGTAAATGCGGTGCGTATTATTAAATAATCACATCATCTGTTACAATTTAACATAAATATCAAATTTACCTCGACTCTTGCGGACGCGTAATAACTGTTCGCAGAATTCGCTAAAGAAACAAAAAAAATTACGAGTGTTAGAACGAGTACGAAATGATTGTTAACAGTTACAGAAAACGCCATGTTGTTTGTAACAGAGAGAAGACCATTAGCGCTGTTAGCGCTAATAGCGTCTCCCCGAACGCACCCTAGGTCTATTACTATATGTTACTTATTGAAAGTTGAACAAGGACAGAGCACGCTCATAGCGCTAAAAGTGCGCTCCCCGAACATAGTCCTAGTATATCTAGACCGAGCGTTCAGTGTTGTTCTCGGGGACGCTTTTTTCGCGCATGCGCATTAAATGTGGCCTTTAGGTATGTGTCACGTTTATAAGAAAAAGGGTGCTATGGAACCTCTATTGAGATAATGTTAAAAATAAAGGAATTAAATGATCCGCAATATAAAAAGCAATATTATGTTCCGAAAAAAATGCTGCTAATTTTATTTCCGCGCGTTTAACTTTATCACTATGCAGACCATTGTTATTATTATGATCGGAGCTTTGAAGATTTACTTGTTCTATATGTTTGGCCCTTTGCGAATGCCGTATTAAATTTGTTTCGCTACATCTGATGGTAGTATTGCATAAATTGCAAAAAGCTTTATTTTCAGTTGGATGGGGAGCCAACCATCCTTTAAAATTATCTTCATCTAGCCACGCATTAACAAAACGTCTTTCTTTTTTAATGGCTTCTTTTTTGTTTTTATCCTCCATACTAATAAAAAAATAATATCTATTTATTATTATTTACCTAGCCTATGCTTAGCCTCCTCTGGAACCCGCCAAAACTTTCGCGCCTAATTGCCCTTGTGTGCACACTGCATACTAACTATATACGCCGTCGCTGGATTTCTCTACCACTGCGCTGCGCATGCGCGAAAAAAGCGTCCCCGAGAACAACACTGCGAGCGTTTGCCTTTATTTAAGAAGTAGGGGTAAAGATGCACGTAGAAAAGGACATATTATTCTGTTTCATAGACTCAGGCTGCGGTCGAGAAGACGCTAGAGATTCTTCGAAGCATCTCTAGCGTCTTTTCGACCGCAGCCATAGTATATCTAGACTGAGCATTTGCCTTTATTTAATTAAGAAGTTGGAGTCAGTGTTGCCAACTATAATATTTAGAATTCCACTATATGACTCACTAAAAAACTCCGAAATAAGCTAAATTTAAAATAAATAAGCTAAATAATAAGCTAAATATAAAATAACTTTTATTATATTTGAATCTTATTATATTTAAATTCACACATTTAGTTCTATAAAGAAGAGTCTTTATTTATATACAATTAAAAGATATAAAGATACTTCTGATACAAAATAAAATTTTTTTAGCGTCCAATTATTATTCAATGTTTAACAAAACAAAATTTAATAAAATAAAAATCTTATTCTATAAAAAAAATTTACCTATGACTGTAACGATGCATCCCTCCACCGTTACCCGGCCGTCGATCCGCCGGAAGTCCGCCGCCCGACAAACACCGGTCGGGCATAATGTGGAGGCGCCGAGCGCCCATTTTTAAAAGCTTAAGAAACGTTCCAAGTTGTAACCGCCGTTAAGCCGCGTGTTTACCCGGAACCGTCGCCGCGCTCGAGTAACCGTACCGACCGTTCTCGAAACCGCCCGAGTCGCGCGCGGCGGTTCAACATTAAATAATATGCCTTAAACATTAAGGCATATTACGCACGCGCACCCGCCGGAAAAGCGGTATAAATAGGGCACATTTTACAGCTCCAGACCAGATCTTCCGCAACCGCCAGAGTCAGTAAGACGCCTGGAAATCCGCTACGATCCTATCAACGCTTAAGGAGAGAGAAAACGGGGTTGGGAGTACCCAGCCTCCGCCGAGAGTTTGCGGCATCTCCAAGAGCGATCCTTCCGACCGTTTACGAAAAGAGGAAAACGGGGTTGGGCGTACTCAACCTCCGCCGAGAGTTCTCGACGCCTCACACAATCCGTCCACCTAAGTGCAACGGCGATCAACCAGTGGTAGGGAGTTCCCTTCCATTGACGGGTGTTCCCGTCGGCCGTTGCACTCCTGAATTCCACGGGAAAGACCATCCCGGACAAACGACAACGCGCTATCCGCGAACCGGCAATAATTCCGCGATCGCCATTTACCAATCGGACTCGCCATTAATACGGCGCGCTAAGTCCCGCTCAGGGGAAGGATCTAATCCTGTCGCGACATCAATCGACGCAACCGAATCGATACAGGCGCGTCTAAAGACCGCTCACCGGCCCGACCGAAATTATCGCCCGATGTTAGCGGCCTCTGCCGAAATCATGATCCGCTCGTGTAATCGATATTATCTCGAACCGCCGAAATCGCGCTCCGCGCCGCGCATACGTGCATGTAAGTCGTATGCACCGCGACCGACACGACCGCACCACTGACCGATTCCGCATCTCACACATACACGAGTGCATCTTGCAGCACACACATCGTCATTCGCACCACATACATACTTTCGACATTGTACATCATACTTAGATATTATACGTTCGCGCACGCACTCGCTCGCCTATCGTCTCACTCGCACACAACTACACACGCCGCACGCATACATCGTTTATACACATACACTCACTCTGTATACATACACACTTACACACAATAAATTATATTTTACCTCTCATTACTTGTGTTCGCCTCTCGATACCCCTTTCACGAGCCCCGGATTCCGACCGAGTTATCCGCGACCGCCTCGCGAAAGCGGTTTATTACATGACTAAGTATAGATAACTAGATGGCCGTGTTCCGATATTCACTGCCAGTACTAAAAATTTTCAGTTTCAGCTTACTGCTATTCTATAGATGTGAATGTTTTACCGTATCGTTTATGTTTATAAATGGGCCATAGTAGAGAGCCTCTAGGAGAGAGAGGCGCCAACGGGTCATGTGACCAGTCATTTCGTGATTGGCTGATCACATGACCCGTTGGCGCTTCTCTCTCCTAAAAGCCCTTTAGGTCATAGCCTTTTCTGAATCAATTAACCAATTATATATATATAATGTCTCTAATCAAAACTTAGCAAAAAAAAAGTAAAGTTTATTATAGAAAAAATCCGCAGTTTTAGTTCTCTAATAATCCAGAAAATAAGCTAATCACCGAATATGCTAAAACATAATTTTTACACCCCAACTGATACATAATTAAGCTAAATCTAGCGGAAAATACGCTAAGTTGATAACACTGGTTGGGGTAAAGATGCATATAGAAAAGGACATATTCTGTTTCGTGCCCCTTACGTTCTCTCTCGCTCGCACAGAGTATAGCGCTCTCTTTCGTCATGAAACAGAGTATGTCCTTTTCTACGTGCACCTCGGCTCCCATTCCTCAACACTCGGTCTAGATATACTATGTCTATGCTCTGTTTCATACCCTTTGCGTTTGACTTCCGTTTGTTCTCTCGGCGAGTGAGCATCGTGGCTTAGTGGTAATCGTTATTTTGCCAATTTTGCTAATTAAGTGACCGCGAGCCATATACTGGCTTGGTTACATGCGGGTCCCTCCTGCTCTTAGTCCTACATCTGATATGCAAAGCCTAATATCTGATTTGCCGGATATTGATACGAATAGCGGTGGCGAGTTCCTTCTCATGCCATTCTCGAAACAGGAATATTAAGAAGCTATCTCCTCTTTAAAAATTAAAACTGCATCCGGTCCTGATCTTATATGCAATAAAATAATTAAAAAATTTCCAGACGTATTTCATTTTCTAATATTGAAGTTTTTCAACTTGATTTTCAATAAGGGCGAATACCCTCATCAATGGAGGGAGTACTATGTCGTCTTCATACCCAAGCCTGGTCGCAGAGACTCATTGAGACCCATATCACTGGCCAATAACTTGCTAAAGATATTCGAGAAGCTAATACATAGGAGAATTGAATGGTGGGCAGAAAGGGGCTCCCTCTTTTGCAAATCTCAGTTTGGTTTTAGGAAGGGACTTTCCTGTACTGATAGCATTTCCACTTTGACTACGAGCATCCAAATGTTTAACAAATCCCGTAAGTTTACCGGTGCAGCATTTTTGGATATTGAGGGAGCATTTGACAGGGTTCGCCTGGAGATCTTATTAACCTTGCTCGCTAAATTCGGTCTTTCTCCTAAGATTCTGAAGTTCATCAAGGCTCTAACTTTCCGTAGGCACCTTATAGGTTTCGCCGCAGGTATCAACCTGCAGAATCGTGATACCACTATTGGCCTTCCTCAGGACTCCATTCTCAGCCCCATATTGTTTAACTTGTATATTGCCTTCTCGCATTCTGTACTACCTGATTCTGTAAAGATATTGTATTACGCGGACGATATTGCAATTTACTGCACTGGCGGTCAACTGGGGTTTATCAAGGATCAGATGAATAATGCTTTGGACGGCCTGTTTCGGTTCTTTTCCTGTTTGGGTCTCAGCATCTCTTCTTCTAAATCTGGTTTTATGATTTTTTCAACGCTCAAACCACGAAATCTCCGTATAATCATGAATGAACATAATTTCTCTTTAAGGGTAGGCGATGGGAACATACGGTTCTCCTCGACGGCACGTTTCTTGAGTGTCATCTTGGACTCCGGGCTCAATTGGAAAGCACATGTCAATCATTTGAGAAATCGCATAATGCGCAGAGTGAATATTCTCAAGGCTATTGCTGGCATTAGATGGGGTGCCCACCCCTCGAACCTTCTCAATGTTTATAAGGGTTTTATTAGACCGCTATTGGACTGGGGATGTCAATCCTTCAATCCATTGAATGAACAACTCTATTTGAGAGTTAGTCGCCTGCAGTATGCGTCCCTAAGAATTGTGTCGGATTTTTGGTCAAAACTATGGCACGGTGCTCGCATCCACTAAGACAGCTAATAATCTGTGACCAATAGGACATCGAGAAAAATAACATCTGTTACTTGTTGGACGTTTATTTCGCTCACTCGGATCTCTTTGAGCAGATCGACTCTTTTCATTTACCTGGTTACCTCGACTTTCCGTACGAGTGCAGACATTTTGATCCCGTAATTAATACGGACTTGGGTCGACAAGTTGCGATAGATCCCGATCCTGTTTCCTCCTTCCTATTTTCTCACATTCTCTCTGGAGTTTGATTCCTCATTTTACACAGACGGATCCCGATCCGAGTCGGATGGCAGAGTTGGCTGCGCTGCGTTCTCTCCGGAGCTCGACTTGGAGCATAAGGAAAGAATTAACAATAATTGTACCATTTTTGAGGCGGAAGCATTGACCATACAGTATGCGGTTAATATTGTTCTGAGTGAGAAAATAAAAAAAACGGTAATATTTTCCGATTTCTTTAGTGTGTTGTCTAATCTCGAGAATCCGGTGTCGACGGGCATATTGCACCGTGGAATTCTGAAAATCAAGAGATCTTTGTTTGAATGTTTCAAACAAGCGTTCGAAGTCCATATCTATTGGATCCCCAGTCACAGGGGCATTCCCGGTAATGAGAGGGCGAACGCCCTTGCTAAGAAATCTTTGCGTCTTCCTGACACCTTTCTCCTTAGTAAATGTCACTATACCAATCTCTATTCCAAGTTCAAAGCCTTGTCAAAAAGTAGAGCTTCTCAAACCATCCTTGCTGAAAGTCATTACAAAGGGACAAGATATTTCAATCATGTGCGTGACGTTCTCGCACCCCCGTGGTACTCCAATAGGAAAAATATTAAGGAGGATCTTCCGAGACTAATTATTACCTTTATCTCAAGACTGAGATCCCATCACACGTCAACAAAAGACCATCTCTTCAATAAAAACATTACGGAATCCTCAGAGTGCTCATGTGGTCATCCTTCTCAGGACATGAACCACGTTTTCTTTCATTGCCCAAACTCGCAAGATGACTCTAATTTGCTCATTACGCAGTTGCATGGGATTACTCCCGACATAGCTCTGGACATACCAACACTGGCTTTCACAAACGACACTAGGATTTTCCGCGCCTTACACAACTTCTCTATAAGGAACAAGTTGCACATCTAACTATCGATACTTTCAGTATATCTAGTGGATGGTGTATGGATGATTCCCTTGGGAAGTCTGACAGCCAAAAAGAGAAGAAGAAGAAGACCTTTTGCGTTCTCTCTCGCTCGCACATAGTATAGTGCTCTCTTTTGAGCTCCATAAAGTTAGCCGGTCAACATTCACTTCTATAATTTTTTTTTTACGAATCGTTTGTTGGTGATTGTTGGCCTATTTACAACGTTTGTTGGTTAATATTTTTTTTGAAAATATGAAAACAAAATTTTGTGTGAAGTTAACCAGAAAGATATTATTTGTTTCAAACTTAGTTCAATCGATGCGCAATCGTTTGTTGGTCACGGAAAAACGAATTAAAACGTTTGTTGGTTCATATTTGCCTTGAAAAAAGAAAAAAACTAATGCACTCTAATGGAATGGCAAGAGGGGGAGAGGGTGGAGTCGTTTAGAGTATTTCGTATGACGATGCCGTGACATATGTGTATATATATATATATATACACACACACATACATATAAAAGTTTTTGCAAAATTATGTCAACGGGTGGTCAATGGTACACCTTTTTACCATATATATACTTCATTGATGCTACGTTCGCCGCGCATACGCGAGAAAACCCGGCCCGTCTCACAACACTGGTTGGTGAGCGATAGAGATTAGCTCCGGAAAAGTGTCAGCGCCACCGCAGATGTCGTCCACATACCTGCCCTTGAGGAGAGAGGGGACCGCCAAAGGGTAGTTTCTATCTTCGTCTTCGACAAGTTGAAGGAGGACGCGAACAGCTAAGAAGGGAGCTGATCGGGTGCCATACGTGACCGTCGTGAGTTGGTACGGGATGATGTTGAGCTGATCGTCGACCCAAAGGATCCGTTGAAGATCCCAATCGTCTGGATGAACCTGAATTTGGCGGAACATCTTGGTGATATCCGTGATAAAGATGTACCGGTGTCGTCGCACCCAGAGTAAGATATCTGAGATGTCTGGTTGGAGGTTCGCACCCGTGTTCAGAATGTCGTTGAGGGAAGATCCCGTGCTGGTAAGGCTGGACCCGTTGAATACCACTCTTAATTTGGTGGTGATACTGTCATCCTTAAGGACTCCATGGTGAGGAAGGTAGAACACCGGTGATGGTTCTGGATTGGAAGGGGGAACCCTGACCAAGTGCTGAAGCTCTTCGTACTCCCGAATGAATGATGAGTACAGATTCTGATAGGTCGGATCCGTTGAAAGGCGCCGTAGTATGCGTTGCAGGCAACGTTGAGCAGTTGCTCGCGACTCCCCCAGTTGGCTTGTCTGTAACTTGAGGGGGAGCCGTACGACATAACGCCTTGAAATGAGTCTCACACTCCTCTTCGTCAGGGTTGAGCTGAGTTGTAGAGAATGAGGGAACCTCTTCTTGAATCCAGAACTTCGTGAGAAGGTCGTGAAGCTCATGATCCACCGCGACATGATGAGAACTATGAGCTGAGGCCGATGGTGCCGAGGTCGGACCGAAAACAATCCATCCAAAAATAATGCATTGAGCAATGGGCTCCTCCTCCGACCTTTTAATGATGTCGGGCTGGATAAACAGCCCGTAGGAGTCGGCACCGAGGATTAAATCTATGGGTCCGGGTGTAAGGAAATCTGGATCCGCTAGCTGGAGCCCATGAAGCCAACTATGTTCTGCTGTCGCTATAGACGGGAGTGAGGTTGTTAAATTCTTGAGGATGTAGGCTGTAACCTTGATGGATTGCGAAGAGTAAACTGAGTGAAGTGTTAGAGGGACGACACCCCGAGTTCGCTCCGACTGAGATCCTCCAATACCTATGATGGGGACAGAAGCGTGCCGTCGAGGTATCTGGAGGGTTTTGATAAGTTGCCCGGAAGCAAAGGTGAGTTCAAATCCGGGATCGATGAGCATCTTGACCGAGTGAGGCGAGCCGCAAGGTGATCGGATGATAGCGCAACCAGTAGCAAATAAGACTGCCGGACGAGTGAGAATTACCGAGTGAGATTGAGAGAGGACTGCATGCGTGAATTATTCCGAAGCCGTTGATGTAGTGCTCTTAGTTGGTGAGGCTGGCGCCGACGTCTGTGAGGCTGCGGTCGAAGAGGTTGCCTTACCTTGTGTCGACGAACGTGGGAGCGGTTGGCCATCCATGTGTATCATGGTATGATGCTTGTTGCCGCATTCTCTGCACCTCTTCGAGTTCTGACAGGCGACTGCGTTATGCCTGCCCAAGCAATTAAAGCAGAGGTAAAGGTCGATTACAATGTTGCGCCGCAGATGAGGAGACATATCTCTGAAACGAGGACAAGAGACGATGTAATGAGGGCCAGAGCACAGTGCACATCCGGAGGTTTCCGAAGTTCCGGAGGGGGGTGAGATGGCCACATGAGCGGTGGCCGTCGATGGTTTGCTGCTGTGTCGTAATGCCGGGGACGCTGGATTGTCCGCTGGAGAGACGCTCAACGTTCCGAATTCCATACTTTCCATGGCTCGAGCGCGGCCGGTGAGAAATGTGCGAATGTTCTTGTATGATGGGGGGTCCATAGTGGAGCCAAGCTTGACTTTCCATGCCTCTCGGGTGCTTGGGTCGAGCCGTTGAACAGTGAGGTGAACTAAGAGATGATCCCAGTGTTGAACAGGGGCTCCGAGAGCATTGAGCGCTTCCGTTGTGGTGTTGAGGAGGGTATTGAGCTCCTTGGAGAACCGCTGTGAGATGGTCTTAGTGCGGAATAATCTATCTACCTGGGCCGAAATGAGAAGCCGCTTGTTTTCAAAGCGACTGACAAGCAAGTCCCAAGCGGAGGCGAATGAATCCTCCGACACTGGCAAGTTGGAGATGAGTTGAGCCGCTTCGCCCATGAGGCTGGTCCGGAGATAATGCATTTTCTCAATGTTGGAGATGTCAGCATTCCTTCCAACTAACGATGAGAATAAGTCGTGGAACGGCCTCCATGCTGAGAAATCACCCGAGAACTGTGGAAGAGTAATCTCCGGAAGATGCCGTCGCGCTGATGTCTGCCCGCCAATTGAGAGGTTGGCTAGTTGCGAGCCCGAGAGAGGATGAGTCCGTTCCTTTTCTTCAATCTGCGTGAGCAATGCAACTTTTGCGTCAGCGTAATATAAGAGACACTGATCGTACACCTTTTATTGAAAGTACTCATGATCCAGGAGAAGCTCAGCCTTGGATTCCGCCATTCGCTCGTGAGTCGCTTCAAATTTTTGCCAGTTGTTGTCTATAAGGTTGAGTTTCACCCTGAGCATTTGCAGTTGGAGAGTGGGGAACGTCGGTTCCTTACACTCGAGAGCCATCGATTTGATGTAGGTGTACCGATTCAGCTGCAGAGAGAATTTCGCTTCGCGATTGGACATGATGAGTTATGCTTGTTTTATCCGGTGATTTCCAATTGATTAACTTCACGGAAGAGAGAGTGTCCGATGAGCCGTGCGTCTCCAAGGGTGAGAAAGAGAGGTCCGTGTCCCGCGCACGAGACTAACAAGATGGCCGTGGAGAGGGTGAATCAAAGCACCGCGTGGCTACGGGAGCGAGAAAGAATGCCCTACGCGTCGCGGAGATCCGTTGCCGAGCGCCCGAGTCCATCCGAGCGTCGCCGAACACGCACGAACAACCGAGAGCGACGGAAGTCGGAGAGAGAGAGAGTGAGAGAGCACTACGGGCCACGACGATCACTCACTGAGCGACCGATTCCATCCGAGCGTCGCCGAACACGCACGAACTGGCGAGAGCGACGGAAAACTGAGAGCGAGAGAGAGAGCGCGCCGCGAATCGATCTCGAACTTTCGCCGGTAGCACTTGGAAAGCACACACGTGGTTCTCTTAGTCCGCACACAGAGATGTTCGATCAAATTCACTGAGGAGAGAGTGTTCAATGAGCCGTCCGTATCGCGCGCACGAGGCTCACAAGATGGCCGTTGAGAGGGTGAGCTTGAGCACATATCGCAGAGAGCCCGAGTCCGTCCGAGCGTCGCCGAACACGCACGAGCAACCGAGCCCGACGGAAGTCAGAGCGAGAGAGAGAGCACGACGCGGATCGTTCTCGAACTTTCGCCGGTAGCACGTGGAAAGCACACACGCGAATTTCTAAGTCCGCACACAGATATGTTCGTTACCGCACCCACCGATTCGGCTCGAAGGACCAAAAAATGTTTGATAAAGTACCCGAGGAGTTTCTGGTTTCGGAGGGGTGTCGGGAAGAACAGTTAGAATCCACGCGCACTCACTCTGGTCCGAGCCGCACTTCGCAAATATTCTCACTCAAACGTATTTCGATGATCGATTTCCGATTGATAAAGTCCTGGTCACCGAGAACCTTGAGAACACCGGGAGATTGATCACTAGATCCGATCCAAATCACAAAACCGAATTCCGAGAGCTTTGTAGACTTTTCTATAGGCAACGTGCGTTACAAAAGACCGGTACTCACAGAATGATCGAGAATCACCGGAAGGGTCGATATCGACGCAGGAGCGCGGAAAAGGTCCTGAGAGCTTATGATTGGATGATAGCATGGTGCGATGCTGATTAGATTGATAGGACAGGCTTCGGGATTGGGTTGAGGTCGCGTACAAGAGAAAAAAGGAAGAGAGAGAGAACACTAAAAGAGAAGGACCAGAGTGAGTGAGATGATATTGAGGAGATTGCGCAAAAGTCGCGAGATTTTCTGGACACGATGAATATCCAATAATGCTTCGCGCTAATCATAATACGCTAAAAAGTAAAATCAAATGTGTTTATAGAATAAATTTTAGTAAATCGGGCAACGTTGGATCGTTGTTGGGATTCTTGTCGAATTGTATATTACAGCCTCGGAAATGGCACGAATCGGATGTACCGATAATGCAGCGTAACCACTGGCGCGTACAGCAATGACAAGCGCGTACACACGATACATGAATTTTCACCGAGCGTGCCGCCAGGATATAAGATATCGGAAACGTCAGCACAGATCATTTATCTACCGATCATGGCACGGAGCATTGCTGATTTAACATAACGCATTGTTGATCAAGAAGGAAATTTGCTCTATTTTCGAGGAGAGGAAATTATCGTAAGATTGCATATACGGCAGCGGCAAAAATAAAGCGTTTGACAAATGAAATGCTTGTGTTGAACGGAAGCACGGAGCACGCGAGAGACAATATCTTTGCGAGGAACAATATTTTTGCGAGAAGGCGACTGACTGCGGTATCGGATGACAATAATCAGATATCTGGTTACGCTAAAAAGAAGCTCAGCGCATTGAATCGCGAGTTTTTAAAATCATTGGGATTCGTCATACGAAATACTTGAACAATATGATTGACATCTTGAATATCGGAGGTGAGCCGATCTTTGACGACCGTATCGTCAAGATTGAGACTCATACGTACAATTCATACGCCAACACAACGCTTGGATATAGCGACGAGATACGGATACCGATACAACATCAAGATTTGTACACGTTACCATGTGAAAATTTCCTATACGTCGAAGAAAAGTTAATGGTGCGTAAAGTAGCTGAAGAGGGAAGAGTGGTATTGGGCAACAATTGTGTCACGTTTATGTTTGATGAACCTCGCTATGAACTCGACGGTGTGGAAATTGATCGCAACAGAAACGTTGGAATAAGTTCCACGATTAAAAACTATATCTCTCTAATAACCGAGAAAGGTAAAATCTTGGGGAATGCTGCGTGGAATATGTCGCATAATGCTGTTGAATCTTACTTCAATTTTTGCGTGCCGCTAAACATATTATTGGGTTTTTGCGAAGATTATAAGCGAATTGTGATCAACGCTCGTCACGAATTAATTCTGATACGTTCGCGCAACGACAACAATTGCACATTTGGAAATGCTTCGGCTGAAGCTGATATCGAATTATTCAAGATACAATGGCGTGTGCCACATGTAATATTGAGCGAGGTCAATAAACTATCCTTGCTGCGCGCGTTGGAAAGCGGGCGATACTTGAATATCAGTTTTCGCTCTTGGGATCTATACGAATTTCCTCTATTGCATAGTACGACCAAGCATTCGTGGACCATGAAAGCCGCCTCTCAGCTGGAGAAGCCGCGATACGTGATCTTTGCGCTGCAGACTGGTAGAAAAAATGCTGTGTCAAAAGATATTACTACATTCGACGACTGCAAATTGACCAACGTTAATAAACTCTATCTAAACTCGGAATTTTATCCCTACGATGATTTGAATTTAGATTTCGATAAAAATAGATTTGCCCTCTTGTTCGATATGTACTCTCGTTTTCGCAAATCTTATTACGGATGTGATAATGATGATGTGCTATTAAACATTTCAAAGTTTTTACATTGCAGTCCTCTCACGGTTATCGATTGCTCGCGACAAAACGAGTCTGTAAAAAATTCCACCGTGGACGTGAGATTAGAGTTTGAGTGCAAGGAGGATATACCGACAAATACTACCGCCTATTATCTCATCTTGCACGATCGCGTTGTCGAATATTGTCCATTGACCAACGTAGTTCGTAAAATTATCTAAATTAGCAAATATTCCCTCCAATGTCAAAATATATAAAGATTGAGATTTTGACGATCGGCAACAGTCGTATATCGTTCTTGCAATTGTACGGTAATATTATCAGCATGATCGCGCCAATGTTTGTGGATTTGCAAGGATTCATTATCGGACGAAACTTTATCGTGAAGGAAGTAGCGATATTGAGAAATGGATTTGTTCTCTCTCATTACTTTTTTGCAAGTCCCGTACCATGGCGTGCGCTTACAAAATCTGAGAGATGCCAAGCTTCATGACTAATCGGACATGACCATGGATTTGATGTCCTCAATGGGAGGATGGAAACGTTCCATACAGCTTCGCTAGGCGTTTGATTACGAGAGCTGTGATGGGCGCGACGGAAGAGGAAGATGGAGCATCTCCTATCGTGCATGTTAAAGGACGCGACAAACGAGAATGGCTGGTCGATTTACTTGACGATGATGCGAGAAACGACGTTATTATTGAGACCTTGGATGCGGACTATGAAGATATCACTTCGTTAAATAAGCTACATGTTACTAATACTATGCGCTGTGAAAAACATTTAAAAAATTGTGCTTTACAAAATGTATTTAAAATATTCAATTGGTGGATGAATCATCATAAAGATTCATCCAAACATTATTTAGAATAAACTATTGTTAAAATATATTTTATTCTCTTTTATTCTTTCCTTTTCCTCTTTTTTATCTCAGTACACGAGTATCAAATTTCTGTACGCGACGTTAGATAGCGGCGTCAGTTAGTTAATTAAAATATAGATGTTACATTTCAGTACATGGACATAGACTTTAAATATTTGAATGGTGTATAAATAATTGTTTTGTCGTTCAATAGTCGTTTATAGCCGTTCGATAGTCGTTCAAAGCCGTTCGATAGTCGTTCATAGCCGTTCAAAGCCGTTCAATAGCCGTTCAAAGCCGTTCGATAGTCGTTCAATAGCCGT
This sequence comes from Polyergus mexicanus, assembly GCF_030449975.1. Taxonomy (NCBI): domain Eukaryota; kingdom Metazoa; phylum Arthropoda; class Insecta; order Hymenoptera; family Formicidae; genus Polyergus; species Polyergus mexicanus. The sequence continues at coordinate 3,089,297 of NW_027223338.1, read as the reverse complement.
TCAAAGCCGTTCGAGAGCCGTTCGATAGCTGTTTAAAGCCGTTCGATAGTGGTTTACATATTATAATAATAATATATTATTCATATTTAAAAGACTTTAGATATTTGCTCGTGGAAACATGCTAACTTTTGTTTTCTTATCAAGAGCTGAGAGTAAGCGTTTTTCGTAAATGATACATCTCCTACTCTAAAATGTTTAATCCAGACAATGTCTATCCCGGTATGTTCGTCACAAAGTGTTTGACAGCGAGTAAAGAACAGTATATAAAAATGTTTCGCCTTAATCTGGTAAGTAGTGTTCAGTGTTTTTGTGTGCGAGATTATGTGTGATATTTATTAATTAATAATATATTTCAGTTCGTGCGAATTGACGTCATCCACCGCCGATACATGCGGTGGATGAGAGGAAATTTGCGTTGGGTGCACGCAAGCTTGTGGGGTGACACTCGCGAAGCCCGCGAGTGTGCATGCATGCACCCTACGCAATATGAAGATATCTTTTACTTACGGCCTCTTTTCGGCTTGGAGCCGTACGAAGAAGAGAAGAATTGGGAGCCGGAGGAAGAGGTATGGGACGAAGAAGAAAATTGGGAAGAAGAGGAGGATTGGGAGGAGGATTGAGAGGAAGAGCTTGCGGCTCCAGGAGGATAATGTAAGTATCTTCTTTTTAAAATTTATGTCAGATTTATAAAATTAAATTAGGGAAAGCGCATTATACTAACAAGATATATATTTTTTCTGTTTCAGGAGGAGCCTGCAGCAAATATTTTTATTATATATTATTTTTATTATTATTTTTGACACACACATACACACATTTGTACTATACACACACATTTTTTAAAATAAATATTATTATTATTATTATTATTAAAGTGTCATTTATTTATGTGCTTCCTTCTTTCCTTTTCCTACGCATGCATGCATGCCTCGCGCTATCTCTCTCTTTATCTCTTTTTCTCGCGAACGTCATCCTTTCCCCACGCCAATGCGGACTCTATCCTTCTCTTACACGCGTGCATGCCCCGCGCTATCTCTCTCGCACCGCATTGCGAACGCCGTATCACCCACGTGCATGCTTCGCGCTATCCCTTTCTTTCTGTCTCTCTCAAGTGCGGACGCTATCCCTCTCCCACACATTGCGAACGCCTCGCGCCATCCTTTTCCAACGTGCATGCAAACGCTATCCTTGTCTTACGCTCATATGGACGCCTCGCGCTATCTTTCTCCTACGCCCATAGAATATCATTAGCGCTATCCTTCTCTTACACATTGCGGACGCCTCGCGCTATCTTTCTCACACCTACTCGCGGCATCGTACCTTCGCGTTCCCTCTTTCCCGCGGGTCCTTCGCTAACCGATTTCGTGCGGTCCCTCTCCCCCCTCACCGCGGATTCCTCACCTACCGGTTAGGTTAGCGGGTCCCTCGCCTTTCGGTTAGGACGCGTCTCCCTCCCCCCTCTCCGCGGACCCCTCGCCTATTGGTTTCGCCGCGGTCCCCCCCCCGCGTGACATCATACCCGCCCGCCGGTTTCCTTTCGCCCCTCACCCCCCTCAGAGGACCATGGCTTAGAACCCGCATAGATACACTACTTGTGTATGTGATTCAAAAACTCTTGATGCATTGTAAAAGGCCGCGAGAGCCAATAACAAGTCTATCTTATTTGGAATCTCTTTTCAATATTTAGCATCTCTTTTCAATAGCGACTGCGCACATATCCATTCCCAGACAGCACAAGGATGTCCTTAGGACGTCCAAAGGGCATCCAGGACATACATGTAGGATATCCTCAGGATATCCTATTGTAATCCTCAGATCTCCTCTGGATGTCCTGAGGAAGAGTAAATGATAGCAGTATATTAACCTCTGGAGAATCCAGGGAGATCCTGTGGAACATCCTAAGGATTTTTATAGGATATGTTAGGGATATTTTTCGTATATTTCAAGGAGCAAATTTTTAAATTTAAATATAAATTAAAATTATGTTTTGTTATTTACTGCCAATATTAAAAATCTAATATTCTGAATTCCCTATGTTGGGATTGCATCAGAAATTGAACTGATAGAAAATAATTACATTTGTAATTTCCTGTCAGTTGCTCTTTGCAAGCTTTATATAATTCTCATGACCAAATCTCAAATACGAGTTCGCGTGTCGCATAGCGGTAAACAAACGAACTAGCGGTTAAATACTATTGTTTGTAAAGTTTTTAGAATGTTGCGAACAGTAACATTTCTCATGAAATATTAAATAAATAATAATTTTGGATATCTGAAAATGTGCGCATCAATTCAATTATTAATATTAAACGAAATTAACGTTAACAATTAATAGCACATGTATATGTCCTCTGGAAATCCAAAAGACATCCAATATAATAGATAGGGCAGATATATCCTACAGACATCCAGGGGTTATCCAGTGGACATTTATAGGACATTAATACTTATTATAATATTTAAGATTTCTAAATTATATAAAATAGCCGACACAACTAAAAATAATTATGTATGCATATTAAACTTTTATAAATATATTTATAATAATATCTTAAAACATCCTACAAATGTCCTGAACCGTCCTGGACATATTCAGGATGATCCTGAGGATGTTTTGTGCTGTCTGGGTTCTTTGAAATGCATTATGGGTTTTGGGATGCTCCTGACTTAACCTTCTTTTATATAACTTTAATCCATTCTATATGTTTATGTTTCTACATTGCCTATATATATATATATATATATATATATATATATATATATATATATATATATATATATATACACATAATTATATAAATATATATACATACAATTATATATACATACATAAATGTATATAATTGTGTATATATGCTATATATATTATATATTACACATTTTTCCTTAAATTACAAAAACTTATGTGAAATTATGTACAGACGATCAATACATCTTTTTATACATATATAATTGTGTATATATGTATATATATTTAACACTTTTCCTTAAATTACAAAGATATCACATGTGAGTTTACCTGTGTGATGAAAGAGATAAACTGAAAGAGGGAAGGATGTTAAAATAATTCATAGGACAAAATATATAATAACAAAACAAAATAAAATATTTTATTTGGCAGGAAAAAAAGAATATCAACATTTGTTGTAAAGATAAGAAAAACTGCCCAAAACCTTATCAGTATTCATAAAACAAAAGTACATTTACAAAATTCAAAATAAAAAACCCCGCACTAATCATATGGAAAATCTGTCCTGGTCAAATCAATTGGTTTTTACATATGTCGTAGTTTATGACCTACTGAACAAAAGATGTAATGGGCACAAAGCTCAATAATGGACAGTTATCGAGTTATAACCAGTCAAACATGAAAAATTCGGACTGCCGAATAGTCAAATCTCGGAAGGTATTGATTTTTTTAAAAAATGTTTGAAACAAACATAGTAGGGTTTTACAAAATCTGTTAGTTGGTGACATTATTTGTGAATTTTGAATGACCTTGAAAAGCTCCATGAACAAAAATTTTCCACAAAAATGCCTATTTTTTATTATATTCGTGTAGCTAAATTCGAGACGTTTTCAAAATATTTTTGATGAACCTTTTTACTACTAAAACTTACGTGACTTTCCACGCCTAACATTAGAATATTTACGAGATTTGACTATTGGTACATTTCAGGTTCGTCTAGCAAGATCTTATATTCAAGATAAGATGCAGCGTGATGCACAAGAAGAATTTCAATTGGATTCGTTGTTTGATGAACAAGGTTTCATAAGGGTGCGAGTGTTTTCACGATTCCGTAATGCTACAAAACATCAAATATTTATAGGTTACAACATAAGAGATGCAGATAATATAGATGATGAGAGGGAGGCGATTTTTGGTTATTATTGCACCTGTAAGTCAGGCGCACGGACTGTGGGTACATGTGCACATGTAACCAGCGTATTGTGGTATTTAGGATATGCACGACACCAGCCCAATGTTCGTTATCCCTCTTCATCATTATTGAACACAATATTAGATGCCGCTCAGAGACCACCACAGCAGGATCCAAATAATGAGTAATATACAATAAGATCATTTATTTTATTACCCCACACATACACACACACACATGCACACACAGCAGAGAGGGTATGGAGTCAAAAAATACTACGGGAGAGACAAACCGTGGGGTCCTTATCTCTGCTGTGACACATAAAAATTTTTGTTCACGGAGCTTTTCAAGGTCATTCAAAATTCACAAATAATGTCACCAACTAACAGATTTTGTAAAACTCTACTATGTTTGTTTCAAACATTTTTCAAAAAAATCAATACCTTCCGAGATTTGACTATTCGGCAGCCCGAATTTTTCATGTTTGACTGGTTATAACTCGATAACTGTCCATTATTGAGCTTTGTGCCCATTATATCTTTTGTTCAGTAGGTCATAAGCTACAACATATGTAAAAACCAATTGATTTGACCGGGACAGATATTCCATATGATTAGTGCGGGTTCTTTCTTATTTTACAAATATTAAAATATAATTCTTATTAATTAATTATTAATATATTAAAATTTTTAGAAATGAATAGCATGTTACAATAAAATAATTGCACATATTAATTGCACATGTTACAAAAAAAAAAAAAAAATACCTTTAATAATTTAAAAAATAAAAATGTGAAAATTAATAATATAATAATACTAATACTTTATTTAATTATGTAAATACTTTATAATTATAACAAAACTTCTTAACTTATTAATAATAAATATTGTTCGGGAGTCGACCTCGACGAAGTCGCCCGAATCTTTAAAAACGCTCAGAGATGAGCGAGAAGCAGTGTGTTACGCGAATCCGTAGATCCGCTGGAGGATAAGGAGAATGAGAAACGATTTGAATGCGGATTATTTTGATTATTCGTTTATTTTGAATAATAGGAGCGAGCGACGGCACGTATTCCGCAACTCCGACGGATATCTTCAAAATGTCCTGTTTATGACTGCCTTCAACGCGTATCGGAAATCTTGTAGAGCTTCTTGCTAGAAGCTCTCGCGAGAACGGATATCTTGCACGCGGCCGCCGGATGTTGCTTGGCGCGAGGCAGAGGACATTCGCGGAACGGTGAACGCGCGTCGACTCTCGGACTCCACACGCTTAACACTCACAAACTCGATAAGTACATAACAGGTAGGAATACAGACACTGAGGCGTCTTTCGCACTGAGTTCGATTCTCGATAGTCTGCTAAAATGTCGGTTGAGAATTTCTAGCGAGAATGACTAAATCGCATATGACACGAGCGAGATTAAACAAAACAGCGCGAAGTTCACAATAAGTAGCGCGACACGACAGAATATCATACGAGAGAGTATGAAACGAGAAATTGTGATCGATTGCTATCGACCAGCTCGAATCGTCGTAAGCGGCAAACTCTTCGGACCGATTTTGAGACGAGTACTCCCACTGAGTAAGCGACACGAGCTCGAATATGCGAAAGAATATCATACGAGAAATGATGATATTCGAAACTATGATTGATTGCTATCGACCAGCTCGTATCGGTGTCAGCGTAAAACTAAATCGACCGACCGCTGAAACTCGCGCTCTGCCGATGTGAATAACAAGTTTTTCCGATTTCGAACCTTCGAGAACTAGCTGTTTGTCACAGTTTTTCATTCTAAAAGGAATGCGATCACGCACCTTTTTCTTTGTTATGATCAAGCGATCACGTGCCGATCGGCTGATCGCGACGATGCTTACTCTCGCTCGTGTTTTTATTTCTCAAGGCAATCGTGTTAATTTAACGGCGACGTTCGCCGATTGAAATTTAGGCATTGAATGTTTCAATTTTGAACAAATATTAAATTAAATAAATAATAAAATTTAAAAATTTAAAAATAAAAGTATTGCACATATCTATCTTTAAATCTTATACATATAATAAATGTGATGAAAAATAAACTCTGGAAAATAAAACAATAATATTAATAATAATAATAATAATATATATATATATATATATATATATATATATATATTGTATGCATTAAAAAAAATTGGCTTTACATGTCTGAAATTCTGTATTTAAAAATTATTATGCAAAAGTAAATAAAAAAGGCAAAATAAATAAGCAAAAATATATTAAAGACTATCAGATTTGCATTTTTCTCCATATAAATTTAATGCATTATGCAGTTCTAGATGTCTTAAATCAATTTCGAAATTAGTACAATTAATATTTTGAGTTTGAAAACTGGACCGAACTATACAAATTGAAGAGACTGTATCATTAGCTAATCGGTTTCTTCTTTTATTTTTTATATCTGTTACAATAGAAAATATTCGTTCGGCCTCGGCATTTGAGTGAGAAAGAACTGCTTCAACTAATGACTCTAAATTTGGAAACATCTTTTCCTCATCGAAATTTGTACATTCTGCTATACTTTTCCACATTTCATCTATTTCTAAAAAAGCTAAATCTTTTTTTTGTTGTTCATTGAAGCTTGATGGTAAAATTCGCCATTCGAAAGCTAATTTTGTTATATCAATATGTTTTACCCGTTTCGCAATCAAAGTTAAATCTTTAATTTTTAATCTACCTTCATCATACAAAGCAACTTTTGGATCTAAAAAAGTTAATTGTTGGAAAAGTGTATCTCTAAAAGGCAAACGTTTAAATATTTCTCGAACTGCAGTAATATAAAAATCCAAACATGTCAATCTAATTTGTTGTGCACATTTCAAAGATAACGTTTCCAAAAAGCTCTCACATCCCGGTCCTACATATACATTTTCTATATTTTGTATATTATTTTTATTATGTAAATCAAATTCTAAATCAAAAATATCTTTTAAAATATCAAACTTTATAAAATTTTGAGCTATTTGTTTAATTATTTGGCGACTATTCTCAAATAATTTGTGTATTAAAATATTACGCGATTGAAATAAAGCATTAAAACTATTGAAAAAATTTAATGAATACTTTAAAAATAGGATATATGCTTTTATTGAATCATTTAATAAGTATTCTAAAATAAGTTCGGCAGATTTTACTTTATCTTCTACAGTTGCTAAAATAAAATAATTTTTTAAAACTTCCCAGTTATCGAGAAGTCTAATAACACATTTGTGCAAACAAAGCCACCTCGTTTCTGATAATTTCAATATTTTACGTCTTTCAACATCAAAAAAATTCTGAAACTCACCCAAAACTGCACATCTCTTCGCACTGCCCGAAATATAAGTGGCAACTCCTCTAATTAAATTTTCGCAAGAAGAAGGTAATTTATCGCAAGCTTTACTAGCTATAAGCGTGGATGAATGGCAAATGCAATTTAACGTTACTAATTCTGGTACTTCTACTTTCAAATGAGACATAAAAGAATTATTACATCCAATCATAACAGATGCATTATCGCTCGCCATTCCAACAATATTCTTAATCGGAATTTCTTTTCTTCTAAAAAGTTCTTAAATATTTTGAAAATTTTACTCGCGGAACAATCAGTAGCGTCTAAAGGTAACAATTCTAATAATTGAGTTGTAAGTTTTTTATTTACAGGCGATACATATTTTACAAGTATACACATTACTTTAGTTTCTGTTATATCCGTACTTTCGTCGATTAAAATAGAAAATTTACATGTTTGTAAACATTGAATAATTTTCTCAATTTCGCGTTTTGCAAGTACATGTGTAACAATATTTGCACACTTATTTCGAGCAAGTGAAAGATCTTGCACAACTTTAGGTTCTATGCAAATATTTATTATTGGAATTAGATGATCCGCGGTATAAAAAGCTATGTTATGCTCCGCAAAAAAAGCTGATAATTTAATTTCCGCGCGTTTAACTTTCTCTTTATGCGATAAATTACTATTATTATTATTATCGGCTGTATAATTAGAAGAATTTATATTTTTGATATGTTTGACCGTCTGTGAGTGCTGAACTAAATCTGTTTTGCAGCATCTGATAGTCTTATTGCATGCAATACAAAGCGCTTTATTTTCTACAGGATGAGGAGTTAACCATCCCTTAAAAACATCTTCATCTAACCAAGAATGTTGGAAATCTCTAATTCTACGCTTCTTAATAACTCCTTTTCCAAGACTACAATCCATTATCTTAATATAAATATTAATATTAACTTATCAAAAACTTGTAGCTAACCTGTTTTCGTCCGCCCGCCAAAACTTTCGCACCCACAGCATAACCTTGTTATTACTGCAGATAGATACGTCGTTGCTAATGGTTATCATGGCCGCGCATGCGCGAGAAAACCCGGCCCATCTCACAACACTGTCACTAACTGGTAAACCTCTGCAAGGCGGGCGGCTTTCCTCTGGCGAAGTGGCAGAGTAATCATTCGGAGCTATTCCAGGCTCTCCCTATGGACGGCGCCGCAGTAGAGCCTCACTCGTTTGATAACACTCAGGGTAAGATTTTGGGACTCACATGGCAGCCTCACTCAGATCAGTTCGTCTTCCAGAGCAAGGCCTCCAACCGGCCCGTCATCACCAAACGGACCATACTATCGGAAGTAGCGCAACTGTTTGATCCTTTGAGATTCTTATCTCCGATAATCATCAGAGCGAAGACGCTCCTCCAAGAACTGTGGCTGGAAAAGGTCGACTGGGATGACTGTCTCTCACCGCAACTTCGAGATCAGTGGACGCACTTCCGTTCAGAGCTGTCTGACCTGACTTCCATCACGATTCCTCGGTGTATGGCTCTCACGCCGTCAGCCACGGTCGAGCTTCATGGATTCTCGGATGCTTTGCAACTTGCCATGGCGGCTGCAGTTTACATCAAGGTCACCCCTCACATGACAGAGCCAATCATCACACTGGTGTGCGCCAAAACCACGGTCGCACCTCTCAAAAGGCTCACCATTCCTCGGCTGGAACTCACGGCGGCGGTTCTACTCTCTCATCAGCTATGTTCAACGAACACTAGAACCCGCGGAGATACCAATCTACCTGTGGACGGACTCCTCAGTATCGCTCACCTGGATCAACAGTCATCCCTCTCGCTGGAAAGACTTCGTTCGGAATCGAGTGGCGACAATTCAAGAACGCGTATCTCAGGGACATTGGCGGTTTATTCCCGGCAAGGAGAACCCAGCAGATTGTGCTTCTCGCGGTCTTTCTTCCTCGCAACTCTCTCGGCATCATCTTTGCTGGAATGGTCCCTCGTGGCTAGTACAGTCTCCTCAACATTGGCCAAGCACGGTATCACAGCTAGATTCGGCGGCGACTCTTGAGGAGCGATCCGGGCTTCTTCTCACCTCCTCAACAGTAAGGCAACACCATTTCTGGGAGCTCCTCTATCGTTACTCATCACTCACACGGCTTCTTCGAATTACGGCTCACTGTCAACGGTGTTGCGCGATCCTCAAAGGTATACCACAGTCCTCTCTGGCCACACCTCTCACACCTGCAGATCTGGAAGTTTCACGACTATATTGGATTCGGTCAGTTCAATCGGCGTACTTCTCGTCGGAACTGACAACCATCTCAAGCGGAGCACACTTGTCAAGGTCTCATCCTCTCGCCAAGTTTACGGCTTTCATTGATCATTCGGGCATCCTCAGAGCGGAGGTCGACTCAGGCATTCTCAATTGAACCCTGAATGCAACCTAACCCAGCCATCTTGCCACGATTCATATCTGTCCCTCATATCTGACTCATTATATCGGACGCTCATCTAAGGACTCTTCACGGCGGAATTCAGGTAACATATCTTCGCCAGGCTTACTGGATTGTTGGTGGCCGAGCTCCAGTAAGATCTCACATTCTCCGCTGTGTTCGGTGTGCTCGACAACGTGGCGTAAGGGCACAGCAACTCATGGGTCAACTGCCATCATCTCGCATTACGCCATCTCGTCCCTTCCTCAACACAGGGGTTGATTACGCCGGCCCCCTCACTCTCAAAACTTGGCGAGGACGAGGGACTAAGTGTTACAAGGGCTGGTTAGCCATCTTTGTTTGCTTCTCAACTTCGGCGGTTCATCTGGAGGCAGTGACGGACTACTCAACAGAAGGATTCATCGCAGCATATCGGCAGTTGACGGGACGGCGAGGTATCTGCCAAACTCTATTTAGCGACTGTGGAACCAATTTTCTGGGGGCAGATATATCTCTTAAGCGGCTATTCAACGCGGGATCAAAGGAATTCTCGGAACTCGGTCAGCTACTGACCCATGACGGCACCACTTGGGTCTTCAATCCTCCAGCAGCCCCTCACTTCGGCGGTAAATGGGAGGCCGCTGTCAAATCGGTCAAACATCATCTGCGAAGAACTATAGGCGAGACTGCCCTAACCTATGAAGAACTTACAACTCTTCTAGTCCAAATCGAAGCAGTCCTCAACTCCAGGCCATTGTGCTCACTTTCAGACGACCCGAAAGACCTGGCAGCCCTCACCCCCGGGCATTTCATCATCGGGGCGGCGCCAACTACAATTCCTGAGCCATCTCTTTCCGCAGTGCCCCTCACCAGGTTATCTCGGTGGCAGCTCATTCAGCAGCAATTCCAACATTTCTGGTCGCGTTGGTCAGCTGAATGTCTTCAACGTCAGCTTGTGATATCGAAATGGCATCATCCTTCCACGCAAATCACGGTCGGCTCTCTTGTACTTTTCACGGATGAGAGATTCCCTCCATCAAAATGGCCTCTTGCTCGGGTCACACAGCTTCATCTTGGCTCGGACGGTCTCTGCAGAGTGGTCACCCTTAAGACGGCCACAACAGAACTCAAGCGGCCTATTACCAAGTTGGCAGTGCTTCCGATGATACCAGATCAACCTCACCCACGGAGCAATCAGCAACGGATCCGGCCTCACCATCACCAATAGCATAATTCTTCAACGCTGTTGTAGAAGGCGGGCGGAATGTTCAAAAAATCTCGCGACTTTTGCGCAATCTCCTCAACATCATCTCACTCACTCTGGTCCTTCTCTTTTAATGTTCTCTCTCTCTTCCTTTTCTCTCTTGTACGCGAGTTCAACCCAATCCCGAAGCCTGTCCTATCAATCTATTCAACATCGCGCCATGCTATCATCCAATCATAAGCACGCTCTCAGGACCTTTTCCGCGCTCCTGCGTCGATATCGACCCTTCCGGTGATTCTCGATCATTCTGTGAGTACCGGTCTTTCGTAACGCACGTTGCCTATAGAAAAGTCTACAAAGCTCTCGGAATTTGGTTTTGCGATTTGGATCGGATCTAGTGATCAATATCTCGGTGTTCTCAAGGTTCTCGGTGACCACAAGGACTTTGTCAATCGGAAATCGATCATCGAAATACTTTTGAGTGAGAATATTTGCGAAGTGCGGCTCGGACCAGAATGAGTGCGCGTGGATTCTAACTGTTCTTCCCGACACCCCCCGAAACCAGAAACTCCTCGGGTACTTTATCAAACACATCGTGTTCTTTGCCATCAATATCGTTGGAATCAACTACGCGTCGATGTCGTAAAATTGCATGTCGAAGATATTCGATTATAGCGTGTAATTCGTACGATCCCTCGGGAATCGTAATTTCCTTATCGTCGTTATCAAAATAAAATATATTATTCCAAGAATTCACGTTCGATATTGTATGATACGTTTCAAAGTCCGTTATACCAAGCTCGTAATCGCCATCGTTTAAATCTATAGCCGAAAAGTAGCTTACAGCAAGAGCGTTACTCTTGCCGGTCAACGTAAGTGTGAGTGACATGTTGGAAAACTGTCAAACGAATACTGAGTCGCGACGGTGAATTGTCAGGCTTTAAATTCATATCGATCATCGATCGTTTGAAGAAATCGAAGACACAATTGTCCACAAATACTTTGATTATATTGGATGATTGCATAAGTTCGTGCCCGATTTTCATAGATGGCATTAAGTTACTGCATGGCGGAGTTCTATTGTTTTCGTGTGGTAATTGTTGCTTACACCGAATAGATGACGTTGTCTTATGTCAATTTAGCGTCAGATATTGTTCAGATAAGTCCATTTGTGCATAAGAGAAATCATTAAAAATGGAGAACGAAAAGGTGCATTTGCGGCATGTAATGCTATATGAATTTCGGAAAGGCGTGAGTGTTGGGATTGCACAAAAAAATATTCAAAGTGTTTATTTGGACCGCGCTCCTGCTCTCCGAACAGTCAAAAAGTGGTTTGGCAGATTTCGAAATGGTGATTTCAACATGGAGGATCAACCCCGCTCTGGACGGCCTTCTGGCATTGATGATGACATTGTGCATGCCTTAGTGGAAAGAAACCCAAGGATTACAACTGAGGATATTGCTGAGAGGCTGAACATCGATAATTCAACCGCTTTTCGTCATTTAAAAAAGCTTGGATACATTTCCAAGCTTGATACGTGGGTGCCGCATCACCTGACTGAAAGGAATAAGCTAAACCGCATGACTGTGGCTCTTTCTCTTCTCGAGCGTAACAAAAAAGGAGAAGCCTTCACTTTCGCACAGTACAATTGGACACGTTGCAATCGCACACTGTGATATTAGACACATAAAGTTGCGCACCGTTCTATTGGACACATTTCAATTGCGCACGGTTCGTTTAGACACATTTTATTTGCGCACCGTTCAATTGGACACGTTGCTTTTGGACACAACACATATTTTTGTATAATTTAGAATACATACATACTCATGTATGCATGTATAATTTTGAAATTTTTTGACATTTATTATTAATTTCATTTGGTAAATAAACGTTTGTTACTGTTCGTTTACACACAGTTCGTTTGCACACAGTTCTTTTGCGCACAGTTCTTTCGCACACATTTCTTTTGCGCACAGTTCTTTCGCGCACAGTTCTTTCGCGCACAGTTCTTTCACGCACATTTCTTTCGCGCACATTTCTTTCGCGCACATTTCTTTCGCGCACATTTCGATCAAGCGTATCGCATCTGAATATTCATACATTCTGACTGTTGATATATTTAAGAAAAGGGATTCTGGCTTGTTCTCTCGGCGAGTGAACATCGTTTCTGAAATCTGAGTTTTTGGTGTTAACATCATTGAATATTTTCGAGAGTTTTCCACTTAACTCTGTGTATCATATCGTGTGCATTGTGCAAGTAACAGTCTAAAAGTCTAAAAGTATCACTGTTTGCCGAGTTGCCGGCTTTGCTCCGGTTTGCTCTTGCCTGCTCCAACATTTTGCCGCTACGTAAGTGCGGTGTAGGCCATTTTATCTTTCCAAATCATTTGCTGCGTACAAGACCCATACACGCATTTAACATATCACGTGTAACTATCATCTCTAACTATGGATTTTGCCATTGACGATGCTTTAGATAAGGCTACCCAGAATCCGTCCTCATCTAAAGAGGAATTAAGTAGCGATGACGTCGCTGAAAGGGTTCGAGAAATTATATACCGAAATCGGAAAAGAAGCCAGTCATCCTTATTGAGAAGTCCACTTCCTCCTAAAAGATCGGCATTGGTGATGCATGGGAAGGAGGACCCTCGGCTATTAAATAAATATGGCTTAAACATTAATCCTCCATTTATTGTTCATATAGAAAAAAACTATTCACAAGCCTTTTTTTTCCTCTTCCTCTCAGGTACAGGATTCTGAGGCCAAAGAAAAAAATAACATAAATGTAAACACAGACATCGACGACCTTGCCTTCGTCTCTTCTAATATTGATCGAAGATCGAATCCAGGCTCTTACGGTATCATCGCGTTTGGTAAACGTATAACCAAATATATTGATAACTTCTTTTGAATTCTGCTTTTGACCTGAAAACGATAGGAAAAAATAAGTTCTCTGTTGCATTTTCTGACGGTAATTCAGCCAATAAGTTCTGTGACGTTTTTAACGAAAAATGTAACAGTATTTTTCCTGAAGAAAAATGGATAGCATATGTACCTAACCATAAAGTTATTAGACAGTTTATTATTCGGGGAGTCGATGACGATGATTCTCCGGAAGAGTTAATCAGGAATATCCGTCCTCCTCCTGATTGGAATATTTTATGGCAACCACCTTTCGATGCCTCTAGAATGAAAAAACCCTTCCGTAGTCAAAATAAAGATAATACTTATACTACTAAATACATAGATTCTGATTCTTACATAATTCGTTTCAGAACAACTACCGTGCCTCCTTCGGTAATATATATGGGGAAAAGACTCCACCTAGTTCCTTTTGTTGAAAAGGTTAGAAGATGCCAAAAATGCCAAAGGTTCGGTCATGTGGCTAGAATATGCCGAACTTCGGACAAGAACGCAGTATGTCAGCGTTGTGGTAAGCTAGCTTCTTCTCATAGTTGCAATAATAATATCAATGAAGCATGTACGGCCGATAAGCCGTCTTGCATAAACTGCGCGAGACATAAATTGCCGGATTCTGCCGCAGAACATGAAGCCTCCTCTAACTCTTGTCCTATATTCCAGAAACAAAGAAAAATAAAGAAAATTATGGCATACCAAAATGTATCATACTTGGAAGCCAATTCTATGCTCGATAGTAACAATTTTCAACAACAATTCCCTGTATCACATACTTCTCCATTTCCCCCATACAGAGTACCTCTTCCTACCCTGGGGGAATATATTCCCTATGCCCTTCCTAAGTCATACGCGGATGCGGTTGTCAGGGATAGAAACTCGAACTTTAGTTCTAGCTCGACCCCAACGGTAAGGGAAAGAGGCCCCCCTAAAAGCGATCCTCATAATTCTATAAATAACCAATTTAAGGTGATGCCTCCCCTCAAAAAGAAAATAGAGGTTAGATCGACACAAAAAGACTATCCTCTTCAATCCAATTCAAAAACAGTTCTTGTAGCAGGTCCATCCAAAACTTTTTCTAATTTTCCTATTGCTTCCAGCGCCAACAATGAATTAAACAGCAAACGTAATTCACTCCCATCTCATTCGGAAATCCTAAACAATTGGATTCATATATGTCAAAATGAATTCTCTTCAATCAAATCCGTTCATACAGATATTCTTTCGCAAATGGGAAACCTCCTTCTATTCCCGTTGCAAGAAATATCTTAAATCTATTCCATGACTAATATCTTACAATGGAATTGTCGATCTCTGAAAAAAAGAATTCCCGAACTCACATTCTTGCTTGACAAATATAGAATCGAATATAGTTACAAATATAGTTACACTTTGTGAAACAAGGTTGGACGAACAATATCGCCCCAACATTAATAATTACGACTTATACTCTTGTGATCGTAATCGACATGGAGGTGGGGTTGCAATTCTCATCTCCAATAAATTCAGATTTTCGCGGATAACAAATGAAAAAATTAATTCGTCCTGTGACCGCAACAATATAGAGTACATCCTGGGCAAGGTTTGGTTTGAACCGAATAAATTCATATATATATGTTCTCTTTATAGCCCCCCTCGCGGCGGAAGCCACCCCTATACGGATCCGCAGGCCTGGCTCACTCTTCTTCAGTATTGCGCTAACTTCAATCCCATAGTCATCTGTGGTGATGTAAACGGGAAGAGCGCACTTTGGTCCTCTAACATACTCGGCCCTGATCCCGAGGGATTAAAATTGGAGGGAGCAATCTCTCAGCTTGATCTGTCGTGTCTGAATGACGGTAACTACACCTGGTCTTCGTTGGATATGTCGGCCATTTCTGCCCTTGACGTAACACTAGTCTCTTCATGTATGGCTGCAAAGTGCTTATGGGAAGTCCTTGAAGAGAACTATGGAAGTGATCATTTTCCTATCATAATCAATATAAACTTGGACATCAATAATAGTCCATCCTTTGGACGTCCCTCATTTGCGCTGTCAGGAGTTGATTGGCAATCATTCCAACTGGAATGTTCTAAATCTGTGGATAGGGAGTGTGGATTTTGTGGTGACTTGAGTAGGGACTACAACAATTTAATTGAGGCTATTCATGGCTCGTTGATTAGGGCTGGAGCTAGAAAGCTGCCTGCCAATAGCGTCAGAAAAAAACCCCCTACTGTTTGGTGGGATGACGAATGTAGGGATATCATTTTAAAAAAAAATCAAACTTTTCACAATTTCAAACAGTCTCCTTCATCTTCAAGTCTTTCGGTATATTTAGAATGTAGAAAACAAGTAAAAAAATTCTTCGCAAAGAAAAAGAAATTAGCTTTCCGCGACTTTTGCTCTTCACTTAATATGAATACTCCCATTACTGCAGTGTGGAAATATATCAGAGCATTCTCTAATAGAAATTCAAACAACCCTCCGCATTCTTCTGTCTCTGTGGAGTCATTTACAGAGGCTTTCAACAGGTTGTCTCCTCCAATCCTCACACCTGTTCCCAATCTTCACAACTTCATATCAACAATTCATAATATTGACTCAGTCGTAAATAAAGAATTCCTTCTCACTCCATTTTCGAAGCACGAATATAACGAAGCAATATCCACTTTAAAAGTTAAATCCTCTCCCGGCCCTGATCTGATCTCGAACAGGATAATAAAAAAATTTCCACCAGAATTACACAACTATATTCTGAAATTGTTCAATCTTATGTTTAACAAAAGCTTTTTTCCAAAACAATGGTCGGAGTACTTCGTAGTATTTATTCCCAAGCCGGGCCGCAGAGACTCTCTCAGACCCATCTCTCTTGCTAACAACTTCTTAAAACTATTTGAAAAACTTATCTACAAGAGAATTGAATGGTGGGCGGAGAACTGTTATATACTGTCTAATACTCAATTTGGTTTTAGAAAGGGGCTATTCTGTGTGGATAGTATTGCCACTCTGACTACAGATATTCATATTTCTAATAAATCCCGAAAATATACAGGCGTTGTATTCCTGGATATAGTTGGAGCGTTTGACAGGGTTAGACCGGAAATCCTTGCGGCTCTTTTGGAAAAGTATGGTCTTCCTTCAAAAGTACAAAAATTTATAAATTCGCTTGTTGCTCGTAGAGATCTTATTGGCTTCGCGTCTGGCATTAACTTGCAAAATCGAACCACTACTATCGGTCTTCCACAAGGCTCTATATTGAGCCCTCTACTATTCAATTTATATGTAGCTCTTTCATACACAGTGTTGCCGGATGAAGTAGAGATACTCTATTATGCAGACGACATTGCAATTTATTGCTCTAACCGACAATTGGAAGTTATCAATAATCAACTCAATACTGCACTTGACAACTTGGTTCAATATTTCAGCTGCTTGGGACTTGAGATCTCTCCCTCGAAGTCCAACTATATGATCTTTTCCACTCTTAAACCTCGTAATCTCCGCATTTTGCTAAACAGATGTAAATTCACTCTAAAGGTTGGTAATGGAAATATTCCATATTCCATGGCTACTAGATTCCTGGGGGTGGTTTTGGACCCGGAGCTCAACTGGAGGGCTCATATCAATTATGTGAAAAACCGTATCATACCAAGAATTAATATTCTGAAAGCAATTTCAGGCATCCGATGGGGCGCACATCCTTCGAATTTAATTACCATTTACAAAGGATATATAAGACCGCTATTAGATTGGGGCTGTCAGGCCTTCGCTCCTTTGGAGGAGCTGCCATATGTAAAGGCGAATCGTTTGCAATATGCTGCTCTCCGTGCGGTCACAGGACTAATGATAACCACCCCAACTAACGTCTTGCTGGATATCAACGGCGAATACCCTTTGAATTCGCGCTGGTTCGATCTCACTTTGAAATACCTCTCAAGGGTTATGTCTCGACAATCGCATCCCTTGAATTTGACGATCTCTGAGTTCTTAACTCGACCTGAAAACGAAAGAGAAAATGTTTGTAACTTGGTTGATGTCTATCTTGCGCATACTAATCTTTTTGAACAAATTATGCACTTCCGACTCCCTGGTTACCTGGAGTTCCCGTATGAGTACAGACACCTCGATCCTATAATCAATACTGACCTGGGATTCCAGATTGGAGGCACCGATACGACGGATGTCAATGACATCTTCAACCGTCTCTCGGCTCCTTTCGATTTTGACGTGACATATTACACCGATGGCTCTCGCGAGGAATCCGGCAATGCGACTGGTTACGCTGTGTTCTCTCCGGAGCTCGGCTATGAATATAAAGAGAGAATCAATAATTATAATACCATCTTTGAGGCTGAAGCTTTGGCAATACAGCATGCAATTGACTCCATACTCAATAATAAAATAAAAAAGTCGGCTATTTTCTCCGACTCCTTGAGCGTGTTGTCTAGTCTCGCGAATCCGGCAACAACGAATAAATCGCATCAAAGAGTCTTCCAGATCAGGGGCTCTCTCTTTGAATGCACTAAGCAATCATTGGAAATCCACATTATCTGGATACCTAGTCACAGGGGAATATACGGTAATGAGAGGGCTGGTACTTTGGCCAAGGAATCTCTGCATCTCCCCGATCCTCTTCTCTTGAGTAAGTGTCACTACACCAACCTTTACTCTAGATTCAAATCCCTTTCAAAAGACAGAGCCATTCGAGGTATCCAAGCGGAGAGTTTTATTAAAGGAACTAAATACTTCGCACATAAGCCTGACATTCTTTCGCCTCCTTGGTACACTAATAGAAAGATCAAAGAGATACTTCCCAGATCAGTAATCACACTTGTATCAAGACTTAGATCTAATCACACTGCAACTATGGGTCATCTTTGGAGAAAGAATATCACTGATTCTTCGGAATGTCAATGCGGGCACTCTTTTCAAGACCTGAATCACACTTTCTTTGGCTGCCGTGACACATCTGACAGCTCTAATCTGCTCATTTCTGGACTAAAAAAGATCGATCCCAACATTACACTAGATGTACAGACACTAGCTTTCACTAGCGACACTAGAGTGCATCATCTCTTGCACAATTTCATCAGGAGAAACAACATTTCAATTTGACCAATTAACTTACAGCAACGTCTAGCTGATGGTGTATGGACGAATCCGATTGGAGGTCCTTTAGCCAATAAGAAGAAGAAGAAGAAGAAGATTTAAGAAAAGGCAGTAGTGTATCTAGGCCGGTTCTAAGCCATGGTCCTCTGAGGGGGGGTGAGGGGTGAGGGGAAACTGGGGCGGGGGGGGCATGACGTCACGGGGAGGGGGGGCGTCATGGGGGGGTGACGTCACGGGGTGGGAATGACGTCAGGGGGGGGGTGACGTCACGGGAGGGGAGGGGGATGACGTCAGGGGGGGTGACGTCACGGGGGTGAGTATGACGTCATGGGGGTATGACATCACGGGGGGGGTGACGTCATGGGGTGGGAATGACGTCACGCGGGGGTGACCGCGGCGGAACGGTAGGCGCGGGGTCCGCGGAGAGGGGGAGGGGGACCGCGGCGGAACGGTTGGCGCGGGGTCCGCGGAGAGGGGGAGGGGACCGCGGCGGAACGGTTGGCGCGGGGTCCGCGGAGAGGGGAAGGGGAACCAAGGCGCGGGGTCCGCGGAGAGAGGGAGGGTGACCGCGGCGGAACGGTAGGCGCGGGGTCCGCGGAGAGGGGGAGGGGGACCGCGGTGGAACGGTTGGCGCGGGGTCCGCGGAGAGGGGGAGGGGGACCGCGGCGGAACGGTAGGCGCGGGGTCCGCGGAGAGGGGGAGGGGGACCGCGGCGGAACGGTAGGCGCGGGATCCGCGGAGAGGGGGAGGGGACCGCGGCGGAACGGTAGGCGCGGGGCCGCGGGGAAGAGGGAACGCGGAGGTACGATGCCGCTTGTAGGTGTGGCAATGGTGTTGGAAAAGGATGACGTTCGCGGGAGAAAGAGATAAAGAGAGATAGCGCGAGGCATGCATGTACCGATGAGATAGCGCGAGGCGATGCGAGAGAGAGCATACGCGAGGCGGTGCGAGAGAGAGCATATGCGTGGCGGCGCGAGGCGATCACAGGCACGAGGGAGAGGATGACGTTCGCGGGAGAAAGAGATAAAGAGAGATAGCGCGAGGCATGCATATACCGATGAGATAGCGCGAGGCATGCATTAGGAAAAGGAAAGAAGAAGGTGTAGAAATAATTGAGTACTCTGCGTTGATACCACTGCTT